>NC_090375.1:137552461-137854646 GCF_036365525.1 Heterodontus francisci
ATAGATCAGGTAGTTGAGCCATATAAAATAGGATTTGATCCTACTTCTGTGCTGATTTTGCCCACCTCAGCCAGGATTAATAGGAACATTACAGTTGGCACCGATTTCTGAGATAGGAAGTGGAAATTTATCAGGGCTCCTGCTCCTAATCCCTTGCTAGCAACCCCTGTTGAAAGTGAATATTTGTGTATGTCTGATGAGGAGGATTCAGCTTAGCAATGGTGCCCTCATATTGACTAGTCTAATACTCCCTGATTAGAATATCAGATGAATAGTAGCCACTTGGACAAGGTATCAGTTAGTAACTTTGGAACTGTATCCTGGCAAAAGGATCAATGGCTTCAGTCGAGAGGATAAGGGAGGAGAACTGGTGAAACTTTAAATTAAAACTGTAATAAAATAATGTTTTGGGCAAGAGAAGATCATTGATCCATCTATTTATTTATTTAGAGATACAGCACTGAAACAGGCCCTTCGGCCCAACGAGTCTGTGCCGACCATCAACCACCCACTTATACTAATCCAACACTAATCCCATATTCCTACCACATCCCCACTTTCTCTATATTCCCCTATCACCTACCTATACTAGGGGCAATTTATAATGGCCAATTTACCTATCAACCTGCAAGTCTAGCCTTCCTTTCTAAATCATTGATCGGTTCCTTAATATGAGTTTGGAACTAATAGACCTGTATCCACTTTCCTAAAAGGAATTCAAGCTTCTATCCTTTGTGAAACTTGCCATGTTTTTTTTTGTTCCACCATTGTTGTCCACAATTCCATCACTCTCTTATGAACAGAAATTGTCCGATTTTCCTAGTTTCTTCCAAAAACCTAAAACCACGTGCCTTTTTCTCAAATCCTGTGCCTGGTAGAAGAATGTTTCTTCATCTAAATCCTTGTAAACAATTTTAAAAACCTCTATCAGATTCCCCACATCCACCTCTTCCCCTGAGATTATAGCCCACGGTGGATGATTTTTCCTCACAATCAAGCCCTCTAAATTCAGATTTTAATCTTGTTGCCCTCCTCCGCGCTCCTTAATAAATCTAACATTACAATTTGCATTATTTAGCACTATCTGGTGATTGTCCTCTGAAAGGGTGAAGAGAGCCTGTTGAGCTAAGCTACGTTAGGTGGGGATAGAAATATCGGCAACATCAAGGTTCAAAAGCAAAATACTGTGGATGCTGGAAATCCAAAATAAACGGAAAATTCTGGAAGTACTCAGCAAGCATGGATGCATCTCTGGAGAGAGAAATATGTTAATGTTTCAGGTCGATGACCTATTCTGATGAAGGGATGGGACAGGTTAGATAGAAACAAACTGTTTCCAAATGCTCAGGGAGATAGATATAAAATTAAAGGGGAGGTGGTGGCATAATGGTATTATCACTGGACTAGTAACCCGCAGACCCAGAGTATTGCTCTGGGGACATGGGTTCGAATCCCACCACAGCAGAAGGTGGAATTTGAATTCAATTAATAAATCTGGAATTAAAAGCTAGTCTAATGATGGCCATGAAACCATTGTCGATTGTTGTAAAAACCCATCTGGTTCACTAATGTCCTTTAGGGAAGGAAATCTGCTGTCCTTACCTGGTCTGGCCTACATGTGACTCCAGACCCACAGCAATGTGGTTGACTCTCACATGCCCTCTGAAATGGCCTAGCAAGCCACTCAGTTGTATCTAACTGCTACGAAGTCAATAAAAAGGAACGAAAGCAGACAGACCACCTGGCATCAACCTAGGCACCGGAAATGACAACGGCAAATCCAACCCTGTCAACCCTGCAAAGTCCTCCTTACTAACTTCTGGGGGCTTGTGCCAAAGTTGGGAGAGCTGTCCCACAGTCCAGTCAAACAACAGCCGGACATAGTCATACTCACGGAATCATACCTTACAGACAATATCCCAGACACTGCCATCACTATCCCTGGGTATGTCCTGTCCCATCAGAAGGACAGACCCAGCAGAGGTGGCGGCTCAGACACAGTGGTCTACAGTAGGGAGGGAGTTGACCTGGGAGTCCTCAACATCGACTCCGGACCCCAGGAAGTTTCATGGCATCAGGTCAAACATGGGCAAGGAAAATTCCTGCTGATTACCACCAACCGCCGTCCCTCAGCTGATGAGTCAGTACTCCTCCATGTTGAACACCACTTGGAGGAAGCACTGAGAGTGGCAAGGGCACAGAATGTACTCTGAGTGGGGGACTTCAATGTCCATCACCAAGTGTGGCTCAGTAGCACCACTACTGACTGAGCTGGCTGAGTCCTAAAAGACATAGTTGCTGGACTAGGTCATAAACATAATTGACCTCATCCTCACCAATCTGCCTGCCTCAGATGCATCAGTCCATGACAGTATTGGTAGAAGTGACCACCGCACAATCCTTGTGGAGACAAAGTCCCGCCTTCACATTGAGGATACCGTCCATCGTGTTGTGTGGCACTATCACCGTGCTAAATGGGATAGATTTCGAACAGATCTAGCAATGCAAAACTGGGCATCCATGAGGCGCTGTGGGTCATCAGCAGCAGCAGAATTATACTCAACCACAATCTGTAACCTCATGGCCCGGCATATCCCCCACTCTACCATTACCATCAAGCCAGGAGACCAACCATGGTTCAGTGAAGAGTGCAGGAGGGCATGCCAGGAGCAGCACCAGGCATACCTCAAAATGAGGTGTCAACCTGGTGAAGCTACAGCCCAGGACTACTTGCATGCCAAACTGCATAAGCAGCATGCAATAAACAGAGCTAAGCGATCCCATAACCAACGGATTAGATCTAAGCTCTGCAGTCCTGCCACATCCAGTCGTGAATGGTGGTGGACAATTAAACAACTAACTGGAGGAGGTGGCTCCACAAATATCCCCATCCTCAATGACGGGGGAGTGCAGCACATCAGTGCGAAAGAAAAGGTAGAAGCATTTGCAACAATCTTGCGCCAGAAGTGCCGGATTGATGATCCATCTCGGCCTCCTCCTGAAGTCCCCAGCATCACAGATGCCAGATTTCAGCCAAATCGATTAACTCCGCGTGATATCAATTAACGACTGAAGGCACTGGATACTGAAGATCTGTGCTCCAGAACTTGCCGCGCCCCTAGCCAAGCTGTTCCAGTGTAGCTACAACACTGGCATCTACTCGGCAATGTGGAAAATTGCCCAGGCATGTCCTGTACACAAAAAGCAGGACAAGTCCTACCCAGCTAATTACCATCCCATCAGTCTACTCTCAATCATCAGTAAAGTGATGGAAGGTGTCATCAACGATTCCGTCAAGCAGCACTTGCTTAGCAATAACCTGCTCAGTGACGGTCACTTTGGGTTCCGCCATGGCCACTCAGCTCCTGACCTCATTACAGCCTTGGTTCAAACATGGACAAAAGAGTTGAACTCTCAAGAGGTGAGGTGAGAGTGACTACCCTTGACATGAAGGCAGCATTTGACCGAGTATGGCATCAAGGAGCCCTAGCAAAACTGAGGTCAATGTGAATCAGGGGGAAAACCCTTCGCTGGTTGGAGCCATACATAACGCAAAGGAAGATGGTTGTGGTTGTTGGAGGTCAATCATCTAAACTCCAGGACATCACTGCAGGAGTTCCTTAGGGTGATGTCCTAGGCCCAACCATCTTCAGCTGCTTCATCAATGACCTTCCTTTAATCATAAGGTCAGAAGTGGGGATGTTCGCTGATGATTGCACAATGTTCAGCACCATTCGCGACTCCTCAGATACTGAAGCAGTCCGTGTAGAAATGCAGCAAGACCTGGACAATATCCAGGCTTGGGCTGATAAGTAGCAAGTAACATTCACGCCATACAAGTGCCAGGCAATGACCATCTCCAACAAGAGAGAATCTAACTATCTCCCCTTGACATTCAATGGCATTACCATCGCTGAATCCCCCACTATCAACATCCTCGGGGCTACCATTGACCAGAAACTGAACTGGAGTAGCCATATAAATACCGTGGCTACAAGAGCAGGTCAGAGGCTAGGAATCCTGTGGCAAGTAACATCTCCTGGTTCCCCAATGCCTGTCCACCATCTAGAAGGCACAAGTCAGCAGTGTGATGGAATACTTTCCACTTGCCTGGATGGGTGCAGCTCCAACAACACTCAAGAAGCTCGATACCATCCAGGACAAAGCAGCCCGCTCGTTTGGCACCCCATCCACAACATTCACTCCCTTCACCACCGATGTACAGTGGCAGCAGTGTGTACCATCTACAAGATGCAATGCAGCAACACACCAAGGCTCCTTAGACAGCACCTTCCAAACCCACGACCTCTACCAACTAGAAGGACAAGGGCAGCAAATGCATGGGAGCACCACCACCTGCAAGTTCCCCTCCAGGTCACACACCATCCTGACTTGGAACTATATCGCCGTTCCTTCACTGTCACTGGATCAAAATCTTGGAACTCCCTTCCTCACAGTACTGTGGGTGTACCTACCCCACATGGATTGCAGCGGTTCAAGAAAGCAGCTCACCACCACCTTCTCAAGGGCAATTAGGGATGGGCAATAAATGCTGGCCTAGCCATCAGCATCCACATCCCAGGAAAGAATAAAAACAAAATGTAAGAGGTTTAGAACCAAGCACATGTTGAGGTTGTGGAACGCATTGCTGGAATCAATAATTGAAGCAGAAACCATGTCAACTTTGAAGAAGAGATTAGATAAGTGGTTGAAGGAAAGAGGGAAAAAGGAATTCAGGTACAGGGCAGTCACATGGGATTGGGATTAAATATAGAAAATAGGAGCAGGAGTAGGCCATTCGGCCCTTCGAGCCTGCCCTGCCATTCATTATGATCCTGGCTGAACATTCAACTCAGTAACCTGTTCCAGCTTTTGCCCCATACCCTTTGATCCCTTTAGACCCAAGATCTATATCTAACTCCTTCTTGAAAACATACAACATAGAAACATAGAATTACTTGCCATGTGGGCATAAACACCAAGTTGGACCAAGTGGCCTGTTTCTCTGTTATAATTTCTATATATTTCTTTTTAATCACAGAGATAAGGATGCCAAATTTGTAGCTCAATTGATTTTTTTTATCTGTTAATTTTATCCTATAATATATTGCAGTATATTGGTAAATCTCAGGTGTGCTGTTTATGATTTTGATGTCCTTGATGCCAGTGGACAGAATGTCACTGGCAAAATGGCCACAATTTTTCAATGTATAGTGGTGGGTCAGGTATCTTGTCCTGGATGAGAACTCACAAAGTTTATCCTTGTAGGAACATAGAAATAGTAGTACATCATTCAGCTGTTCAAGTCTGTCCTGCTATTCAAAGAGGCGTTGACTGAATCTGTATCCTAACTCCATTCACCCACCTTGGCTCCATATCTCTTTATACGCTTAACTAGCAAAAAACTATTGATCTCAGATTTAAAATTATTAATTGAGCAAGCATCTATTGCTTCCTGTGGGAGAGAGTTCCAAACTTCTACCACCCTTTGTGTGTAGAAATGTTTCCTAATTTAACTCCTTAAAGGTCTGGGTCTAATTTTTAGTCTATGCTCCCAGTCCTAAGATCCCCACCAGTAGGAAAAAGTTTCTCTTTATCAACCTTATTAGTTCCTTTCAAAATCCTAAAAGCCTCAATCAAATCACCCCTTAACCTACTTTTCTCCAGAGAATACAACCCACTTTAGGTAATCTCTCTTTCTCATCTAACCCTTGGGGCTCTGGTAACATTCTGATGAATTTGTGCTACACTCCTTCCAAGGCCAATCATATCCTTTCTAAGGTGCAGTGCCCAGAACTGTACAGAGTACTCCAGATATGCTCTAACCAGGGCTTTGTATAACTGTAGCAAAACTCCTTGCTGTTTATATTCTAGCCCTCTAGTTATATAGGCTAACATTCCATTAGTCTTTTTGATTATTTTTTGTACCTGACTGCAATATGATGGGAACCTGTGTACATGGAGCCCTAAATCTCTTTGAACCTCCAGTTCTCCCAGCTTTTCACATTTTAAATAATACTCAAATTTATCCATTTTGCTCCAAAATGGCTGACCCCATATTTACCTACATTGAAATCCATTTGCAACAGTTTTGCCCACTTCGTTAAATCCATCAAAATTTCTTTGAACTTGTATGCTCCCATCTACACTCTTACAAATCACCAGTCTTTATATTATTGGCAAACCTGAATACACGGCTTTCTATTGTGTTATCCAAGTTGTTAATAAATATATTGAACAGTTGAAGCCCAAGATCCTTGTTGAAGACCATCAGTCATTCCCTTACATTGGGTACACACCCATTATCCCTACTCACTGTTTTCAACCGCCTAACCAACCTTCTAACTAGATCAATAATATGCCTTCATTTCCATGAGCTTTAATTTCAGCTAAGTCTCGTAACTAAAATCTTATCAAATTCCTTCTGGAAGTCCATATAAACTACATCCATTGACATTCCCCCTGTCTAGCTCTTTTGTTACTTTCTCAAAAAATTCAGTTAGGTTTGTTGGACATGAACCATCCTTTACAAATCCACGTTGTTTCTCTCTCATCAGCTCAAATTTCTCCATGTGCTCGGTCACACTGTCCTTACTTATAGATTATAATAATTTCCACACAAGAGATGTTAGACTGTAATTTCCTGGTTCCTCTCTCTCATCTTAAATAATGGAATTGCATTTACAATTTTCCAATCTAAAGGGACAATTCCTGCATCAAATGAGCTTTGGAAGATTTTGGCTATAGCATCTGCAATTTCCTTATCAACTTCCTTCAAACCCTTATGGTGGAACAATCAGGTCCTGGGGATTTGTCAGGTTTTTTAAAAATATTGTTTTCTTACTTATGTTAGCTTTAATGAGTTCCAGTCCATAATTCATTATTAATTTCCCTGGAATGTCAGGTATATTATCCTCTTCCTCCACTGTGAAGATTGGCACTAAGTAATTATTCAACAAGTCTGCCATTTCCTTATTTTCATTTGGGATATTACCCACATCTGTTTTTAAAGGGCCCACATTACCCTTGACTACCCTTTGACTTCTAATATAATTGAAAAACTTTTTGCACTAATGTTGATATCCCTCACAAGTTTCTTTTAGTTTTTTTTTGCAGTTGTTAGTATCTTTTTTTTTGCTGTGCTTTCTTTATAACTTTCTCAGTCCCTTGACTACATGATTGTTTGCACTTTTGTATTCTCTTTCCCTTAATTTTATTTGATCTCTCACTTCCTTTGTCAACCATGGCTGTTTTATTTAGTATGTCGAGCTCTTTCCCCATAGGGGCATATATGAGTTCTTATTAAGCTTTTTAAACAGCTCCCACTGTTCATCTGTAGTTTTACCCGATTACAGTTTTGACCAGTTTATTGCCACCAGTCTCAGTCTCACCCCAAGAAGTTTACCCTTCACAAAATCTAGAATCTTCATAACTGTGTGAAGTTTCTCCTGTTCAAACCTCCAGATTGTTTTATTAATTGATCTCAACCCTTGGGTTTGTTGTCATCATGGAATACACATCAGAGTGTATTGCTCTGTGCCACTAGAGAGTGACAGCAAACTATTCCGATTTGAATTGTTAGATTTGGGGGAAAAAAATCAACTCAAACCTATGTAGTGCCTTTTAAATGGCAAAATATTCCTAGGTCCTTCATGGATAATGGACATCAAACAGGAGTTAGGAAAAAGGCTGGGGAGATTAAAGATCTGGACAACGAGACAGATTTTAATGAAACTTTTGCAGGTTGGGGAAAAATGCAATGTCGTGAAAAATCACTGAATTCTACAATATATCAAATGTGGAAGAGCATGGAAATTTATTCACTGCTGGGCAGTTTTAAACCTTCAATTATATTATAGCTTCTACATTAAACAAATTGTATAGAGGACTCATTATGGAGTGCTTCTGAATTTGAAAATAAAATACAATAAGATATGACATTCTATTGATTTAATTCTACATTAAAACTAAAACAACTTGCAATCACCTCTCAGATTCTTTGAACCTAATCTTTCATTACAGTTCTGACATCATGTCAACTTAGTCATCGATAACTGGGGAGTAAAATACGGCTTTTATAGTGCACTGCATGACCTTATGGATTGTATTGGTTCGACAATACACTAGATAAATGAAAATCAGCACTGACGCCATTGCTGGGGACGGACAGCCTGCCCCCTCCACGTGACCGGGGGTGGGGGGGTGCGGTCCCCCCCCCAGCTATTTATTGAGCCGCCGCACGGAACATTGCGGTGGCTCTGGCCACCGTTTTTTGCCCATAAAATTCAGCCCTATAATTTTACCAGCTATTCTATGCAATAGATGGGGATAGTAGGACTAGAAGATGTGTAAAACAAAATTAGTAAGCAAAGAGTGAAGAGGTGGTGCCAGAGGACTGGAGAATTGCAAATGTTACACGCTTGTTCAACAAAAGGATGTAAAGATAAGCTCAGTAACTACAGGCCAGTCAGTTTAACTTTGGTGCTGGGGAAACATCTAGAAACAATAATTTGGGACAAAATTATTAGTCACATGGATAAATGCAGGTTAATTAATGAAAGCCAGCACAGATTTGTTGAGGGAAAATCGTATTTAACTAACTTTCTGGAGATATTTGAAGTGGTAAAAGAGAGGGTTAATGAGGGCAATGCTGTTGATGTGGTGTCCATGGACTTCCAAAAGGCATTTGATACAGTGCCACACAACAGACTTGTGAGCGAAGTTATTGCTCATGGAATAAAAGGGACAGTAACAACATGCATGCAAAATTGGCTGAGTGGTGGTTAATGGATATTTTTCGGGCTGGAGGAAGGTTTGTAGTGGAATTCCCTGGCGGTCAGTGTTGGGACGCTTGCTCTCCCTAATATATATTAATGACTTAGACCTTGGTGTATAGGGCACAATTTCAAAATTTGTGGATGATACGAAACTTGGAAGCATTGTGAACTGTGAAGAGGATAGTGTAGAACTTCAAAAGGACATAGACAAGCTGGTGGAATGGGTAGACAAGTGGTAGATGAAGTTCAAAGCAGAGAAATTTGCAGTGATTCATTTTGGTACGAAGAACAGGAAGTGACAATATAAAATAAAAGGTACAACTCTAAAGGGGATGCAGGAGCAGAAGAACCTGGGTATAAATGTGCATAGGTCACTGAAGGTGGCAGGACAGGGTGAGAGCGCAGTTAATAAAGCATACAGTATCCCAGGCTTTATTAATAGGGGCATAGAGTACAAGAGCAAGGAGGTTATGTTGAACTTGTATAAGACACTAATTCAGGCTCAGCTGGAATATTGTGTTCAGTTTTGGGCACCACATTTATGGAAAAATGTGAAGGCATTGGAGGGAGTACAGAAAAGATTCCTGAGAACAGTTCCAGGGATAATGAACCTAATTTACAAAGATAGATTAGAGAAGCTGGGGCTGTTTTCCTTTTGGAAGAGAAGGCTGAGAGGAGATTTGATAGAGGTATTCAAAATCATGAGGGATCTGGACAGAGTAGATAGAGAGAAACTGTTCCCATTCATGAAAGGATCGAGAATGAGGGGGCACAGATGTAAGATAATTGGCAAAAGAAGCACTGGCGACATGAGGAAAAACTTTTTCACACAGTGAGTGGTTAGGATCTGGAATACACTGCCTGAGAATGCAGTGGAGGCAGGTTTAATCGTGGCATTAAAAAAGGAATCAGATAGTTATCTGAAAACAAAGAATGTGCAGGATTATGGGAGAAGGTGGGGGGATGGCACTAAGTGAATTGCTCACTTGGAGAGCCGGTGCACACACAATGGGCCGAATGGCCTCCATACTATAACAATTCTGCGATTCTATGATGGAGATATTAGGTTAGATGACCAAAACCCTGCTCAAAGAGGTATGTTTTAAGGAGTGCCTTAAAAGATGGAAGCGAAGTAGAAAGGTGGACAGGTGTAGGGAGGAAATTTCAGAGATTAGGGCCCAGGCCACTGAAGGCAGGGCCACCAATGATGGAGTGATTAAAATTGGGGATACTCAAAAGGCCCAAATTAGATGACAACAGATACTTCGGAGGGTTATGGGGCTGGAGAAGATAGAGAGTCATAGAGAAATACAGCATTAAAACAGGCCCGTCAGCCCACCCATTTATACTAATCCTACATTAATCCCATTTCCCTCTCCCATCCCCACCTTCCCTCAATTATCTTACCACCTACCTACACTAGTGGGAATTTACAATGGCCAATTTACCTATGAGCCCACAAGTCTTTGGCATGTGGAAGGAAACCAGAGCACCAAGAGGAAACCCACGCAGTCACAGGGAGAACTTGCAAACTCCACACAGGCAGTACCCAGAACCCGAACCCGGGTTGCTGGAGCTGTGAGGCTGCAGTGCTAACCAGTGCGCCGCTGTGACAGAGATAGGACAAGTCAAGGCCGTGGGGGGCTTTGTAAACAAAATGTTACTTGACTGGGAGCTAACGCTGGTCAATGAGCACAGGGGTGATAGGTGTACGGACTTGGTGCAGGCAGGGACAGCAGAGTTTTGGACGACTTCAAGCTTACGGAGTGTAGAATGTGGGAGACCAGCCAGGATTGCATTGGAATAGTCCATGAATGAGGATTACAGCAGCAGATGAGCTGAGACATGGGTGAGACAATGTTACGGAGGTGGAAATAGGCAGCCTTAGTGATGGCATGAATATGTGGTTGGAAGCTCAGCTCAGGGTCAAACATAACATCAAGATTGTGAATAGACAGGTTTAGTTTCACACTGTTGCCAGGGAGAGGGATGGTATGGTGTTGGTAGCTAGGGAATGGAGTTTGGAGCAGGAACCTCAAACAATTGGCTAAATTTTACCAAGCCCACAACTTCAGGCTCCATGGTGGGGTGGGGGGCCGGAAGACGGTTTGATGCAGAGGCCTGCCACAGAGCTCGATGGTGGGAGGACTGGGCCCGATCCTTCCAGCAGCAGCAAGGTTCCATGGCAGCAGCAGCCCCCCACCCCCGCTGGCGACGGGTCTCAATTTGAATGTTTAAATTAATGAGATGAATAAATTTAAATTAACTTACCTTGAATTACCCAGAGCCGTCACGATCCTCAGTGCGGCGGCCAGCACTCCCGCGCCTTCAATTCCCCATCTGGGGAAAGCCGGCATGACACTGGTGGGGTGGAGGAAGGAGTTAAGATTTTCAGTGCAGAGGTGGGGTCAAGTAAATGTAATGAGTGTCGGGGATAGTGGGAAGGGGTGAAATTTAAACTTTTTGCAGTTTGCGGGCGGGGGAATAGTCAGATTTAAAAGGTAAGTGTTTTGAGGGGGAAAGGGCAAATAGTTAATGTAATTGTGAACAATATTGACTAACATGGGGACCAGGAGGGGAAGTTTGGTGGTCAGTAGTTTAGCAGGACAGGATCAAGGGAGCTGGAAGTGGATGTCATGGACAAGATGAGCTTGGAGAAGGCATGAGAGGAAATAGGAGAGAAACTAGAGAAAGATATGACTTCAGGGCTAGGGAAGCAGGGAACCTTAGAGGAAGTTTGGCCTGGGGGTCGAGTGTAAGGGAGGGACGTGGCCGAGACAGATGATCGGATGATCTCGATCTTAGTGACAAAGAAGTCCATGAGCTCCTCACATTTATTGTCGGAGGTGACAGGAGAGAGGTGTTAAGAAGACAGTTTGTAGTAGAGAAAAGAAGCCAGGGTTTATCTTTGCATTCCAGGACAGAACAGATGACCTGAACATGTTTAGTTTAGTTTAGTTTAGAGATACAGCACTGAAACAAGCCCTTCAGCCCACCGAGTCTGTGCCGACCATCAACCACCCATTTATACTAATCCTACACTAATTCCATATTCCTACCTTCACAAACCACTGACCACCTCCAGGCGCGTATCCATTGTCTCTCGAGATAAGGAGGCCCAAAAGACACTAATTCCATATTCCTACCACATCCCCACCTGTCCCTATATTTCCCTACCACCTACCTATGCTAGGGGCAATTTATAATGGCCAATTAACCTATCAACCTGCAAGTCTTTTGGCATGCGGGAGGAAACCGGAGCACCCGGAGGAAACCCACGCAGACACAGGGAGAACTTGCAAACTCCACATAGGCAGTACCCAGAATTGAACCCGGGTCGCTGGAGCTGTGAGGCTGTAGTGCTAACCACTGCGCCACTGTGCCCCCCGTTATGGGTTATGGGTTCAATATTTCTACAGTCATTTAAAAGGGAGCATGACAGATTCCAGAATGAAGAGGCCATTTCCAGTTACAAAAGGTAGGCTAAAAGTTATTTGCCATTGTGAGGAATTAAGGCTATCTCACTCTCCTGGTCCTTTGCCTTGGGGATTTGGAGTCAAATTTTCCAGAATTTCTCCTGGATTAACCATAGTTCTTTTACCCTCTACCAAGAGATTGCATAACTAGGTGATGAATTAATGATGTGAATAGCTTCACATGTCCGGATGGAGCGGGTTTGATAGGCTTGATGGTCTTTTCCAGACTCTTCTTCTCCTATGTTCATATTCACCAGTATCCAAATTCCATTTCCCATTTAGTAGATTTGAATTTTCTCCTTTCTTGTGATACAATGAAAAATTCAATCCATAGGTTCTTTGCATATTCACTGACTTTTGATCTATTGTATTAGCCAGGTAATCCTCTGGAAATTGTCAAACCCAGCACTGGCTTGGCTAAATTAAAAGATGAAAAACTGTCTGATGTAGAAGCTCATTGGTTTTGTTTTCAATTAGTAGAAAAATAATTATATGTGGCACTTTGAGCTTTCTGCACCAATATTTCATCTTCCGTTATAAATTAGCTAGCACTAGAATTTGGAATAATAACTCAAGTCCTTTGGGTGGGTAGATAAACTTGTTAAGAATCACATTTTAAAAAATGGTTTTCAAGAGCAGGTCAGCAGAATGTAGAAAGTATACAAACACAGAAGTGCTGAGAGACAACAGCACTCAGGTAAGTAAGTATATGCATTGGACAGGAACCTATGTTAGTTACTACAATTGAAAATAAAGGCTGCTTATTTTTATATTTCTTACTACTAATTAATTATTAGCATGGGGAGAGCCACAGGGTGCCAGATGGGGAGAGAGGGAGAGAGATTAAATTTTATTACTGAATTCCACCTCAAGGGTTTTCCTCCATTTTTACTATTGAACAGTCAGCAATACCTATCCTTTCATCATGCTTCTTTTTATTTTTATTCTTGTAAATATGATAACTAAAAGTTATTTCTAATTATGCCTTGCATGGTCAAACATTTATAACTATGTTAAATGCTCAATCATACAACATTTTGAATGGTGTATGTTAGAGCATTTAAGGAGCTTAATTCTATGGCCAGAAGATTGGGTTCTGTGGTGCATCCGCCGATAGCATGAGGAGAGAACTGATAGTGATGCCAATCAGCCATTCTGGCTGATTTGACACACATCTTTACAACATGGTCTGCGCAGGCTCACTGAACGCCTGTACTAATCGCTGTCAGCATAACATGTGTTCAGCTGCGTGAGGAACCCCTTCACTAGAATTACTTAAAGGGACAAGTTTCCAACTTACATGTGAGGTGCTTTTGACTTTCATCTGCTGTGGAGAAGCTGGTGAAAGTACTGTGGCTTTTTGTTGGTGGTCTGTTGTAAAGCTGGTGTATCCAACCAAGGAGGGCAGAGAATTTGGTCACCCAAGTCTAAGAGAAGTATGGGGGCTGTATTTGTACTGCGTCTGGGTCTGCAAAACAACAGAAAAATGGAGCAGAGTCTGTCGAGAGGAGAAGTTCTCTGAAGAAGGAGGGAGGAGGAGGAGAGTTCTCCACAGAAGGCCCCATGTGACACGGATTTATGAGAGCACTTCTTACCTCCACCTCATCCAGAAGCAATGCCTGAGGCAACTGAGATTCACCAAAGAGGTGGTTACAGAACTGTGCCACCTTCTTCAACATGACCTAGAATGTCACACCAGAGCAAAGACAGCACTATCAGTGGCCATAAAGATCACAGTGGCATTAAACTTCTATGCAGATCGTTCCAGGCAGCAGTGGGCGACATATCCAACATCTCCCAGTATATCATCCATCAATTCATATGGAAGGCCCTTTATGCTAGGAGAGGCAATTGCATCATGTTCTCACTGAGGGAGAAGCAGGATGAGCCGGCATGTCAATTTGCCAGGATAGTGGGATTCCCAATGGTGCAGGGAGTCATTGACTACATGTGTGTTGCTCTGTGGGCCCCCCAGTGTCAACAGGAGGAGGTAAAGGAACCACAAAGGCTACCATTCCATCAGTGTGCAGTTGGCGTGCGATGACTCACATTGTATCATGTCGATGAACGCCCATTATCCTGGCAGTAGTCATGATGCCTTCATTCTGAGGTAGTTTGCCATTCTCACCATCTTCATGCCTCCAAGAACAACCCGAGGGTGTGTATTCAGGGACAAAATTCACCCCTTGTAGATGTAGCTGATGAACTACCCGCCATCCAACCATGCAAGGACAGCAGGCATATACAAGATCCATGGAGTCAATGGAACAGCAATGTGCTGAAAAAACACTTCCAATGCCAGAACCACTCAGGGGTGGGGTGGGGGGGGGGCGGGGGGGTGGGGGTAGAGAGCCTTCCAGTGCACATCGGAGTGTGTCGCCAAGCTCATGGTGATCTGCTGCATCCTCCACAACATTACCATCAGGAATCCGGAAACCACCTTGGGAGGAGGAAGAAGAGGAGGCATCTAGGGCACCTTTGCTCCAGACAGGCTGTTCAAGAGAGCCTGCTCAGATTCCGTTCCGCATACGATAATTTACCTTTACCACCATGGCTCCACTATTCCTTGCTGTTACATTAATCAAGGGCATCCCGTTACAGCGTCCTATTGGCCAAGATCCTACAATAACAGCCACCAACAATATAACCTTTTCATAACATCTTTATCTATAAACACATTCACTTATGCAATAGAAATGAACTATTCACCCTTGTGCATTCCCTTAGTGTCTGCCTTGAGGGTTCTCTTGCCTGGCCTAGTTCTCCTATGCAGTGGTACTCCAGTGGCTGCAGCATTGCTGGTGGAAGACTTTCACAATGGGTGACTGCAGATGGCCTTGAAGGATACACTCAAGCAGCTCTGGGCTTTAAGGGGCCAGTTTCGGACTGGACCACCTCAGCTTGAGTGACATAAACCTGGGCTGGTTGGCTGAGAGGCAACAGCAAATGCATTGGTGGAGTGGCAGTGATGGGTGCACAAATGTTGTTATCCTCAGAGAGGACAGCAGGTTCATGGTCCATGAAGCCACAGGTACTTACAAAAGGTGGCACCTCAGAAATCCTCGTAATCTGTCAGAGGACAGATTGCTAGACTGCTGTGACAGCCTGCATGCCCCTTTGAGCACTGAGATCTGCAGCCATAATGGCAGCAGTCTGAGCCTGCATGGCAGCAAGCATGGATCTCATGACCTCAGTCTGAGTTTCCACTGCAGGACTGAGATATTGGGTAACTTCCACCTGTGCTGCAGTGGAAGCTGAGACAGTGGGCACCAGATGCTGCATCATGACTGGGTCTGCAAGTGCTGTAATGGAGCTGGCCACCACCTCCACGCTGGAAAGGATGCACACCAAACTCTGCATGATGCCCTCTGCCATGTTGCAGCTGGTCTTCTCTATGCTCCTTGACAATGCAACAAACATCTCAGTGTGTACATTCATCAGCGTTCTCACTAAAGTCCTCATCTGATTCCCCTGAGCTGGCACACAAACCATCCTTGCCCTCTGGTCTGGCTGCAGCCCATTCATGCCAGGAGACTCACCAGGCTGATTCCTGTGCTGATGGCAGGGTCCCGGCGCTGGGCTAAAAAGGCAGGGAAACTGCCATGCCAAATAACAGCCTGGAGCCAGGATCACCATCTCTTTAAAGATGGGGATCACACCTCCAAGAACTGCCAGCCAATCACATGGAGAGGCCTTGGACCCAGGCCCAGTGCTGGAGACCTGGACCTCAGGTAAGTGAGGCGGGGTCACCAGTGCCAATCTGGCAGGCCCTGGTGAGGCGGGGGGTGGGGGGGGGGGGGGGGTGGTGTGGTGCGGTGAAGGTGAACATTTATTACAGGGGGAGGGGGGTCAGGGAGGTGGTTTGTTTGATGGCAGGAGCCCTCCATGGGCCACAGATTGCCCATAGAGGAGGGCCCCCCTCCTCCGCCAAGCCAGCAGGGAGGTTGCCTCGTTTTACTGAACAAACTCCCCAAGTGGCAGAGGCCTCCCTCACCACCCCACCACCCCCCAACCCCTGCCACTGGTTAAATTCCAACGGTGGCAGGAAGAAGTCCTTAAGTGGCCCTTCATAGGCCTCTTAAGAGCCTTAAATGGGCCCTGGATGGGAAGGCCATCTTTGGCCTGTCTCACCCCCAACAAATTGCATTGTGTTGGGAAGGTGATGGGCCCCCTGCGCCCCCACTTCCTTTCACAATTCAATGGGCACCGCCCCCCCCCCTCCCACCTCCTAGCCTGTCTCTGGCCCATATAATTCAGCCCTCCTTGTGCAAATCCCATCTCTATACTACCCTGTAAGGTACATGCGCTATCAGTATCATAGCTAGTGGCTGCGAGTATCATCAGATCAAGTGACAGTGCTTCTTCCTCAGAGGTCTGTAGCCGCTCTCAGCCATCCTGATGATGCTGCAGTGGCTGGTTAGGCGGCAGTTGGTGGGTATCTGAACGCAGAAAATCAGAAATAGAAGGTTGGAGTGAGCAAGGTGGGGTGTGGTGGAAAGCAAGAAGAATATGGTCACACCATCTATAGCTTGCACTTCATGCCATAGAGCAGGATGAGGGTGAGGTGGGAGTTGAGAAGGGGCATAAGGCAGTAACATACCGTCATCTTAGATGCAATGGGCTCTGGTACTGACAGCCGCATGATCCGGAGAATCATCTCCTCCATCGGGCTCAATGGATGAAGACTGTCACATGCCAGTTCTGCTCTGCTCCCTTCTATTGTAGACAACCTGGTCCTGCAAGAGAGAGGGCAGAATGTCCGAGATTGTGTTGCAATGTTTTTCGTTGATATACTTGCCATAGCTGAATAATTCGAGGTATGTGAAGGTGGTGAGAGACGGGTGTGAGGCTGGCATCATTTGAAGCTGTGTGAGGATTAGGTGGAGTATCTGAATATTAGGCCTGAGTCCTGAGTGCTAGGACTGCTGATGGGTGAGTGATGGGGGGATGGTGAATGAGCAGCATGAGAGATTGGTGGTGGGGTGGGCATAAGATGTCCTTGGAAGATGGGTGAGGTCATTGAACTTCTTCTGGAACTGCTTCCAGGTCCACAGGACCAAACTTTTGGAGTTCATCTCCCTGACGACCTGCTCCCATTCTCTTTGGAGGGCATTCCTTGATGGCCTCCGAGCCCTCTGCAGAAACATAGCATCTCTCCTCCCGTCGACCTCCATGACTAAGGCCTTCAGTACCTCATCTGTGAACCATGAATCCCCCTCTCTGCCATGGTGCTCCATTTCCTTTCTTTCCAATTGCAGCACTGACAGTCAGCAGCAGCCTCCTTTCATTCAGTGCAGCTCCCCTTTATGAGGGATTGATTACCTTTAAGAGCTGAAGGCTAGTTGGAACATGTGCTTGCCTTGCACTCTGTTGGACCCCCTGTTGAGTTGAGTTTAGCCAGTCAGCAGCATGGGTCACACTTGGCTGCCCTTTTAAATCATTCAAATTAATAATAAGCAGCACAAAGTTTGCGTGCCTCAATGGGAGTGGGCGCAGGAAGATCGCAAATTGTGACCCGCATGCCTGAAAGTGGGTGCAAATGAATTTTTAGCCCGTTATGTTTTGCTATATATATATTTTCTCGTCACTAGTGGATATCCACACCTACATTCTTTACAGTTGAAATTAGGATTAATGAGGAGGAATTTCTTCTCTCCAAGCGTTGTTAATCTTTGCAATTCTCTTCCCTAGAGAGCTATGGATGTTGGGTCTTTGAATATTTTCAAGGCTCAGTTAAACAAATTTTTGATCTTCATGGGAGTCAAGGGTTATTTGGGCGCAGGCAGGAAAGTGGAGTTAAGACTACAATCAGATCAGCCATGATCTTCCTGAATGGTGGAGCAGGCTCCAGGGGCCAAATGGCCAATCCTGTTCCTATTTCTTATGTTCTTCTGCTCTTACAACCACACAAAAATGATGTATTGAACTGTGCTATTTGTCTAAATAAGACACCATTGCCTCCAATATAAAATTCTTAGTTATTGCTTCTAACAACAAAACTAAAAACAAGGTAAAAACTGCCTTTTAGACTTTCTGTCCTTGGTTCTTCATATTGTTCCCAAAAGAAGCAACTAATAGAAATTAGCTCTTGTCTGCATTGGGTGAATGTCAACAACAAAACTACAAATTAGAAAACTAATCAAACACCCGAAAAAAAAAACTATCGCGTGATTAAATTATTTTTGACCTGCTTTTTAATATGATGTTTGAATTTCAACTTTGTCTGAAAAACTAAATAGTGGACAATTTGATTGCACCAATCTCATAACATCTGACAAGTTCTCTATCTTTATGTTTCTCTGGAGTAGTTTAAATATATTTTGCATAAAATTTAAATCATCTGCCCTGGCTAATGAGAGATGGATACTCTGAGCAGCCTGACTAGATGTTGCACAATATTCTAAGCAGTGGAGCAAGAACCTCAGAAAACTACCCATGCAGCCACCAATATTAGGTGCTTCCAAAATACCACTTAAGGGAAGCTTCTATATAGACAAAGAAAAATATAGACAAGTAAATGAAGTCATATTCTTAACATATTAAATAAGGGGAGAGCCAACTGCGAAACAGCCCTGACAACCAATTTCATCTGCAGCACCTGTGGAAGAGTCTGTCACTCTAGTATTGGCCTTTATAGCCACTCCAGGCGCTGCTTCACAAACCACTGACCACCTCCAGGTGCTTACCCATTGTCTCCCGAGACAAGGAGGCCAAAGAAGAAAGAAGAATTAATACTGCTCTAGAACCATATATAATTAAGATTATATTATGTAATTAATATGAAAGTATTCATTTTTACTCTTTGCACAAATAACTATGAATGGGGTTAGTCATTATAATGTGTAGCAACATCATAAATATATTTCTTATAATTTCTATGGCAAAAATGTGAAGGCGCCTCATGTATTTACAAAGTTGCTGCACATAGCAACTAAAGGAATTCTCATGCCACGTTGAGAGGCTGCCAGACAAATGTAAATACAAATCAAAACAAAAGTGTAAATTAGAAAGCTGCAAATATTGAACAAAACAAATTTTCTAAACTGAGTTCATTCAGAATCAGTACTTGTAGCATTTTCAAGAATGAGCAAGAAGTATTTTGTATAGACAGATGGTTGGTAGAATAATTTAACAAAAAGCACAGGACAGAATCTGTTAATAGGTACTGCCAATAAGTGTAAATTAAAGTCTTCTGCTGCTGGAAAGATTAATTTAATGCATGTGGAATCTTTCCCCCTTTCATTTATACAATATATAATCTCTGTTCATGGGAACCTGTTTCTCTTAAAAATGCCAACTGGTTGTGAACTTTAGTAGTTTTATTCTTTTTTCATGTCTCCATAGTTAATCATCCTTTAATGTTCCACATTAGCAAAGTAAAAGCCTGAGAGTACATTAAATGCTGATTTATCAGACAAATTGTCAGACAGGACATTTCAGAATGCTTTGCGTTGCTATGATTTTACAACAAGTTGCCAACATAATACATTTTTCCCTTGGCTTTCCAAAATAATGTATTGAAGCAGTTTTTTTTTCACTTACTTAAAAACAAATAGGGCTAGGATTTACATAGGTGGCAGGGGTCCCACTACCAGGGTCAAAAGCTGGGGGGGAGGGGCAACCCCTCTTCGGTGGGCAGTGGCACCCGGGACACATTTTGCCGGTTGCAGCCACTTAAGTGTCTGCCTCTGGGCCTGCCACACCTATCAAGGACAGCAGTCCACCCCCAAGAACTGCTGGTCCAATCAGAGGGCTGGCAGCTAAGCAGCCTCAGCAGTGCCACCGCTAGTATTGGGCACTGCCAGGGTTGCACCTGAAGGATAAGGGCGCATTACTGGCCATGCACCTCAAAGTCGGGTAAGTGGAGTCTGGGATGCTGGGACCAGTCAAGCAGGCCCCGGTGAGGGGTGGGGGGTGGGGGGGGGGGCGAATTTCTGAGGGCAGGTGGCACTATTGCTGTAGGGGTGACCATTGGTGCTGGAGGACCCCTTCATGGGCCAAAGAGTGCCCGAAAATGAGGCCTCTCTCCACCGCAGCCTGCTGGGAGGTCGCCAGGGTATACTTTACAGTCTCCCCAAGAGGCAGCGGGCCCCCAGCAGCCAACAGTAAACTGCTAGTGGAGGACAGAAGAGGCCCTTAAGTGGTCATTTAAGTGGATCAATTGGATTCCAGCTAGGCGGGCCATCTGCCATCTTTCCCACCACTGACAAAATGGCATTGTGGCAGAAAGACGATGGGCATGCCACCTGATGTTCTCTTGCATCATTTTGCCAGCCTTCCCACCTCCCAGCCCATCGCTAAGGGCTGGTAAAGTTCAGTTTAAATAATATTGGAGAAGTGGGCTGCAATCGAAAGTGAGTACTGTTACTACCGAGACGGGATGCATGCACTGTTTATTCTCGTCCCACTTCTCCAAGGGTCACAACATATATTTTAAATGTTCCCACTTACTGATAGAGTCAATCATATACTCTATTTTTCCCAGAATAGAATCATAGAAAGTTTAAGGCACAGCAAGAGGCCACTTAGTCCATCGTGTCTCTGCCGGCCGAAAAACAACCCACCTATTCTAATGCCACTTTCCAGCATTTGGTCGATAGCCTTGCAGCTTATGGCACTTGAGGTGCATATCCAGACTCCTTTTGAATGAGTTGAGGGTCTCTGCCTCGACTACCCTTTCAGGCAGTGAGTTCCAGACCATCACCATCCTCTGGGTAAAAAAACTTTTCCTAATCGCCCCTCTAATTTTTCCACCAATCACTTTAAATCTATACCCCCTCATCACTGAGCTCTCTGCTAAGGTGAATAGACCCTTCACCTCCACTCCATCCAGGCCCCTCAAAATTTTGTACATTTCAATCAGATCTCCCTTCAGCCTTCTCTGTTCCAAGGAAAACCCCAGCCTATCCAGTCTTTCCTCATAGCTGCATTTTTCCAGTCCCAGCAACATCCTCGTAAATCTCCTCCATACCCTCTCTAGTGCAATTACATCCTTTCTGTAATGAGGTGAACAGAACTGCACACAGTACTCAAGTTGTGGCCCAACCAATGAGTTATTCAGTTCCAGCATAACCTCCATGCTCTTGTATGCAATACCTCGGCTAATAAAGGAAAGAATTCTATATGTCTTCTTAACCACCTTATCGACCTGTCCTGCAACCTTCAGGGATCTGTGGACATTCACTCCAAGGTCCCTCACTTCCTCTACACTTCTCAGTATTTTCCCATTAATCATGTATTCCTTTGCCTTGTTTGACCTCCCCAAATGCATCACCTCACACTTCTCCAAGTTGAATTCCATTTGCCACTTTTCTGCCCATCTGACCAGACCATCAATACATTCCTGCACCCTACAGCTTATCCTCCTCGCTATCGACCACACGGCCAATCTTTGTGTCGTCTGCAAACTTCTTGATCATGTCCCCTACATTTACGTCCAATTCGTTAATATACATCACAAAAAGCAGGGGACCCAGGACTGAGCCCTGCGGAACGCCACTGGAAACAGCCCTCCAGTCGCTAAAACAGAGGTCAACAATTACCCTTTGTTTTCTGCCAGTGAACCAATTTTGTATCCACCTTGCTGCAGTTCCCTGGATCCCATGGGATTTTATTTTTTTTTAACCAGTCTGCCATGTGGGACCTTGCAAAAGCCTTAATAAAATCCATGTAGGCAACATCAACTGCACTACTCTCATCCATCTTCCTTGTTTTTTATTTATTCATTCATGGGATGTGGGCATCATTGGCTATGCCAGCATTTATTGCCCATCCCTAATTGCCCTTGAGAAGGTGGTGGTGAGCTGCCTTCTTGAACTGCTGCAGTCCATGTGAGGTTGGTACACCCACAGTGCTGTTAGGAAGGGAGTTCCGAGATTTTGACCCAGCAACACTGAAGGAACGGCGATATAGTTCCAAGTCAGGATGGTGTGTGGCTTGGACGGGAACTTGCAGGTGGTGATGTTACAATGCATCTGCTGCTCTTGGCCTTCGAGGTGGTAGAGGTCGCGGGTTTGGAAGGTGCTGTCTAAGGAGGTGCGTTGCTGCAGTGCATCTTGTAGATGGTACACACTGCTGCCACTGTGCGTCCGTGGTGGAGGGATTGAATATTTGTGGATTGTGTGCCAAAGCAGGCTGCTTTGTTCTGGATGGTGTTGAGCTTCTTGAGTGTTGTTGGAGCTGCACCCATCCAGGCAAGTGGAGAGTATTCCATCACACTCCTGACTTGTGCCTTGTAGATGGTGGACAGGCTTTGGGGAGTCAGGAGGTGAGCTACTCGTCGCAGGATTCCTAGCCTCTGACCTGCTCTTGCAGCCACGGTATTAATATGGCTACTCTAGTTCAGTTTCTGGTCAATGGCAGCCCCGAGGATGTTGATAGTGGGGGATTCAGCGATGATAATGTCATTGAATGTCAAAAGGAGATGGTTAGATTCTCTCTTGTTGGAGATGGTCATTGCCTGGCACTTGTGTGGCACAAATGTTACTTACCACTTATCAGCCCAAGCCTGGATATTGTCCAGGTCTTGCTGCATTTCTACAAGGACTGCTTCAGTATTTGAGGAGTCACGAATGGTGCTGAACATTGTGCAATCATCAGCAAATCTTCACTTCTGACCTTATGATTGAAGGAAGGTCATTGATGAAGCAGCTGAAGATGGTTGGGCCTAGGACACTACCCTGATGAACTCCTGCAGTGATATCCTGGAGCTCAGATGATTGACCTCCAACAACCACAACCATCTTCCTTTGTGCTAGGTATGACTCTAACCAGCAGAGAGTTTCCCCCCTGATTCCCATTGACTCCAGTTTTGCTAGGGCTCCTTGATCCAATACTCGGTCAAATACTGCCTTGATATCACTCTCACTTCACCTCTTGAGTTCAGCTCTTTTGTCCATGTTTGAACCAAGGCTGTAATGAGGTCAGGAGCTGAGTGGCCCTGGCGGAATCCAAACTGAGCATCACTGAGCAGGTTATTGCTAAGCAAGTGCTGCTTGATGGCACTGTTGATGACACCTTCCATCACTTTACTGATGATTGACAGTATACTGATGGGGCAGTATTTGGCCGTGTTGGACATGTCCTGCTTTTTGTGTACAGGACATACCTGGGCAATTTCCCACATTGCCGGGTAGATGCCAGTGTTGTAGCTAAACTGGAACAGCTTGGCTAGGGGTGCGGCAAGTTCTGGAGCACAGGTCTTCAATACTATTGCCGGAATATTGTCAGGAACCATAGCCTTTGCAGTATCCAGTGCCTTCAGTCTTTTCTTGATATCACATGGAGTGAATCGAATTGGCTGAAGTCTGGCATCTGTAATGCTGGGAACTTCAGGAGGGGGCCGAGATGGATCATCAACTTGGCACTTCTGGCTGAAGATTGTTGCAACTGCTTCAGCCTTATCTTTCGCACTGATGTGCTGGGCTCCCCCATCATTGAGGATGGGGATATTTGTGGAGCCACCTCCTCCAGTTAGTTAATTGTCCACCACCATTCACGACTGGATGTGGCAGAACTGCAGAGCATAGATCTGATCCGTTGGTTATGGGATCGCTTTGCTCTGTCTATTGCATGCTGCTTATGCAGTTTGGCATGCAAGTCGTCCTGGGTTGTAGCTTCACCAGGTTGACCCCTCATTTTGAGGTATGCATGGTGCTTTTCCTGGCATGCCCCCCTGCACTCTTCATTGAACCAGGGTTGGTCTCCTGACTTGATGGTAATGGTAGAGTGGGGAATATGCTGGCCATGAGGTTACAGATTCTGCTGCTGCTGATGGCCCACAGCGCCTCATGGATGTCCAGTTTTGCATTGCTAGATCTGTTCGAAATCTATCCCATTTAGCACGGTGATGGTGCCACACAACACGATGAACGGTATCCTCAATGTGAAGGAGGGACTTCGTCTCCACAAGGACTATGCGGTGGTCACTCCTACCAATACAGTCATGGACAGAAGCATCTGTGGCAGGCAGATTGGTGAGGACAAGGTCAAGTATGTTTTTCCCTCTTGTTGGTTCCCCCCACCACCTGCCGCAGACCCAGTCTAGTAGCTGTGTCCTTTAGTACTCGCCCAGTTCGGTCAGTAGTGGTGCTACCGAGCCACTCTTGTTGATGGACATTGAAGTCCCCCACCCAGAGTACATTTTGTGACCTTGCCACCCTCAGTGCTTCCTCCAAGTGGTGTTCAACATGGAGGAGTACTAACCCATCAGCTGAGGGACAGCAGTAGGTGGTAATCAGCAGGAGGTTACCTTGCCCATGTTTGACCTGATGCCATGAGACTTCATGGGGTCCGGAGTCGATGTTGAGGACTCCCTGGGCAACTCCCTCCCTACTATAGACTACTGTCCCGCCACCTCTGCTGGGTCTGTCCTGTTCGTGGGACAGGACATACCCAGGGATAGTGATTGCAGTCTCTGGGGCATTTTCTGTAAGGTATGATTCCGTAAGTATGACTATATTAGGCTGTTGCTTGACTCGACTGTGGGACAGCTCTCCCAACTTTGGCACAAGCCCCCAGATGTTAGTAAGGAGGGTCGACAGGGCTGGGTTTGCTGTAGTCATTTCCGGTCCCTAAGTCGATGTCGGGTGGTCCGTTCGGTTTCATTCCTTTTTATTGACTTCATAGCGGTTAAGTACAACTGAGTGGCTTGTTAGACCTTTTCAGAGGGCATGTAAGAGTTAATCACATTGCTGAGGGTCTGGAGTCACATTTAGGCCAGACCAGGTAAGGACAGCAGATTTCCTTCCCTAAAGGACATTAGTGAACCAGATGGGTTTTTACAACAATCAACAATGGTCTCATGGTCATCATTAGACTAGCTTTTAATTCCAGATTTATTAATTAGATTCACATTTCACCTTCTGCTGTGGTGGGATTCGAACCCATGTCTCCAGCACAATACCCTGGGTCTCTGGGTTACTAGTCCAGTGATAATACCACTACGCCACCGCCTACCCTGTTACGTCTTCAAAAAATTTGATCAAGTTGGTCAAACAAGATCTTCCCATAACAGATCCATGCTGACTATCCTTGATTAACCTATGCCTTTCTAAGTGACAGTTTATCCTGTCTCTCAGAATAAATTCCAATAATTTGCCTACTATTGAGGTTAGACTGACTGGCCTGTAATTATTTCGTCTATCCTTCGCTCCCTTTTTAAACAGAGGTACAACGTTAACAATTCTCCAATCCTCTCGCACCACACCTGTATCCAGTGAGCTCTCTGGTGGAAATGTTATGCCTTTCCCCAGCAAAAGGGTTTGGGTGGCTCCTGTATCTGTAAGTATAACTATAGATTTACCTGCTTCACTTGAGGGATAAGGAGTTACTCTTCCTTTCTACAAAAATTCCCGATAACTCTCATGTATCTTATTCACAACCACTGCACTCACAATGGTTTTTGTACTTGGGCTTACACCTGTAGTCAGAGCTACAGCTTGATCTACTGTACTCTCGGTCAGGACCCCTTTCACTGCCTTGGCTTTGTGCATCCCAATAAGTCCCATGGGTTTTCCCCGCAACTTCCAGCATTCTGCACAAAGATGTCCCACCTTGTGACAATGGTAAAATTTAGGCATGTGAACCTGACTTCCACCCTCAGCACCTTCCTTTCTGGCCTGAGGAGGAGATCCTGGGGCATTCCCAGCAATCTCTTCTTGTCCCCGGTTACTTGCCTGCCTTTCACTCTCCCACCTTCTATCCTTCTCGAGTTTGTGGTGGTGACAGACTAAGGGTTTGGGCTTATACACATGCTCATAATCATGAGCAATTTCCGCTGCCTGTCTGGCCGTTGAACCCTTCTAGTTCTCTACATGGGTTCTTACTAATGGAGGGAATGAATTTTTAAGTTCTTCCAGGAGAATTAGTTCCCTAAGGTTCTCATCCACGGCTTTCATCTTTTGTGCCCATAACCAACGATCAAAAGTAATTTGCTTTATCCTCTCAAATTCTATATATGTCTGCCTAGACAATTTCCGGAGGTTCTGAAATTTCTGTCGGTAAGCTTCAGGGACTAACTCATATGCAGTGAGAATAGCCTTTTTTGCCACCTCATAATCTGCAGAAGCCTCCTCAGAAAGCATAGCATAAACTTCATGAGCTCTGCTCATCAACATGCTTTGCATAAGCAGTGTCCCGCTTTCCTTTGGCCACTTCATCTGTTTGGCTATCTTTTCAAAAGAAATGAAAAATGCCATTACATCCCTTTCCTCAAACTTAGGGAGGGCTTGCACAAATTTAAACAGCTCTCCACTGGGTCCTAGTCTGGAACCAGATGTTTCCTCACCAGAACTTTAACTGGAATCAAGACCACCTTTTTACCTTAGTTCTATCTTTTTAACTTCAAATTCCATTCCTCTTTTCCCTTTTGAAATGCTCTCTTATTCGGTTTCCTCTTTTTCAAATTCAAGCTTCTTCGTTGTCAATTCTCTTTCAAGCTGAAGTTTTTTTCAATTCTTTTTCCTCCTTTTTTCTGTTCAAGCTTAAGTTTTTCCATTTCCTGTTCCTGCTTAAGCTTTTTCATTTGTAACTTCACCAATTCAACTGCACTACCCTCTGGTTTGCCTTCTTCTTCTTCCAATTTCAAATGTTGTGCTATTACTTCCATTATGTCTGCTTTCTTAGCTCCTGGTTTTAACTCGAACATCAACAGTTCTGCTAAATCCTTTAGTTTAACCTTGGTTAAGTTCCACAAATCACTCAAGGATACATCCTCCTTCCCCAGAAAGCAGCAACTGTTAAAGACATTCCAATAGAGTAAACTTTATTCTCTCGCACAAGAAACCTGGTTCTTTTTTTCTTTTTTCTTTTTACAATTATAATTACTCCACTTACAATTGTAAGTGGCTTTGGATTTATCCAGGAAAGAGAGCCCCAAATTAATATGTTACAACTGAGGCGGGAGGAGTGCACTGTTTATTCTAATCCCATTTCTCCACGGGCCACAATATATATTTTAAAATTTCCTACTTACCTATACTGTCAATCATATATTCTATTTTTCCGAGAATAGAACACACTAACCAGTTTTCTTTAACGAACAACACAATTATCAGTTTATTATAGAACAAGTCTAAACTAGTAATGAAGTAAAGTATAAACAGACAGATTCAAAATTTTACAGTTCCCTTTTTACTTTAGCCAAATTTTAAAGTCCCTTTTTTATCTTCGCCTCTCAAACTCACGCACACACACATACATACACCAGTTAACTGGAAAAATAAAAGGATATTTTTAAAATTCAGAGCTCTGTTACAGACATAAAAGCACTTGGGCTGATTACTTGCTCATATTTGATGAAAACAGCAGATGAGATATGTTGTTCCAAAACTGGCATACAGTCTAGCCTCCGAGTACATGTAAACAGGTCACTGGGATCTTTTAACAGTTCTTTTCAGACGGCATTGAGAATTATTTCTAGCAGGCTTTCTTCAAAGTCAGGAGATGAGATGAATTGACACAGTGGACTTCTCAAATTCTTTTAGAGATTTGCTGGAAAACAAGCTGGGTTGTGGTCTTCTCTCCTTCCTTGACACTTCTTCAGGCTAACTTTATCAGCTGCTCACTCCAGAAGGTAAAGCACACACTGACTCTACAACTAAAGGCTGATGAGTTTTCTTCCCTCTCAGGTGCGCACTGCTGCTACTGGGCTTGTCCAATCAAGGGGTGCTACTGACTTCTCTGCTCACATCTCCCCCTGTTATCAGGGTTTCTGTTCTATTTTTAACTTGCATCATGTGACAACCGGTAAACATTGTTGCCAAATTGTTTCTTTCAGTGCCCTCTTAAAAAAAACTCCAACATTTATTCAGTTTGACTATGAATTCCTCAAAAAATATTTTAACAAAAAAAAGAATCACCTACATAACAGTATATTGAATTAAACAGTCCCTAATCATGAAAAGAATTCTGCTGGCAAGAACATACTGATAAATGTTAATGCAATGCCCTTGATCACATTAACTGTAATATGTGGCTATATTTCCAAATTATTAGAGGAATAGAGTACAGTTCATAGAATCATAGAATATTACAGAACAGAAGCATGTCATTTTTGTCTTTCAAGACTGCACCAGTGTTTCTCTCCATGAATCACCTAGTCTAATCTCATTCTCCTGCTCACTTCGCACAACCTTCATTATTCCTCTTTTTCAAATAACTGCTTAATACCTTCTTGAAATAATGTGGAAATAATATAGGGCTTAGAATTGGATTGCACCTGTTTTCAGGCACTGGGGTCACAGCTTGTTTTTAGCCCATGCCTAGTCCCATTGAGACAGGCAGCACACGAACTTTGTGTTGCCTCCTCATTTGAATGATTATACTGTGCAGCCCAGTGCGGCCTGTGCCGCTGGCTGGTTGAATGCTCAACAGGGGGCCCAGCAGCATGCGAGACTGGCACATGTTTCAGTTCGCCTGTACCTCTGAAAGACAGCCTGCCCATCTTAAAGGAAAATTGCACTCATTGCACAGAAGCTGCTGCTGACTGCCTGTGGTGCAAGTGGCTATAAGAAATATAGCAACAGTCATGAGAGAGGGCTCTGAGGTTCTCTGATGTGGCAATGGAGGCCTTAGTCATGGAGGTTAACTGGAGGAGGGAGACCATGTTTTCGAGGAGGGCCAGGAGGCCCTCAAGGAACACACTTAAAAGGGAATGGGGGCAGGTGGCCAGAAAAGTCAGTTCACCTAGTCTGGCCCTAAGGACCTGGCAGCAGTGCCAGAGGAGTTCCATTAGCTCATGTGGGTGTACCTGCTTGCACTTTGGCACCCTTTCTTTACTTTCACTTTCAAAAAGCCCCATCCACAATTAAATCCACCTGTAGAAACAGGAAGTGTTGGAAATACTCAGCAGGGCTGGCAGCATCTGTGAAAAGATAACAGAGTTAACATTTCAGGCCAATGACCTTTTATCAGAACTGGCAAAGGTTAGAAATGTATTCGACTTTGTGCAGGTGAAAGGGGGGAGGGATGAAGAAGAACATAAGAACTAGAACATAAGAACTAGGAGCAGGAGTAGGCAATTCAGCCCCTTGAGCCATTCAATATGATCATGACTGATCTCATCTTGGCCTCAACTCCACTTTCCTGCCTGTTCTCCATAACCCTTCAACCCATTTCTAATTAAAAATCTGTCTATCTCCTCCTTAAATTTATCCAAATGTCCCAGCATCCACCGTGCTCTGCGGTAATGAATTCCACAGATTCACGGCCCTTTAAGAGAAGTAATTTATCCTCATCTCTATTTTAAATCTGCTGCCCCTTATCCTAAAACATTCTAGATTGCCCCAGAAGAGGAAACATCCTCGCTATGTCTACTTTGTCAATCCCCTTAATCATCTTATCTACCTCAATTAGATCTCCTCTCATTCTTCGAAACTCCAGAGAGTAAAGGCCTAAACTGCTCAATCTCTATTCATAAGCCCCCCCCATCTCTGGAATCAATCTAGTGAACCTCCTCTGAACTGCCTCCAATGCAAATACATCCATTCTCAAGTAAGGGGACCAAAACTGTATGCAATACTCCAGGTACGGTCCCACCAATGCCATGTACAGTTGCAGCAACACTTCCCTACTTTTATACTCCATTCCTTTAGCAATAAAATTCCATTTTCCTTCCTTATCACCTGCTGTACCTGCAAACTACTTTTCTGCGATTCATGCACGAGGACACCCAGATCCCTCTGCACCGAAGCACTCTGAAGTTTCTCACCATTTAGATAATAATTTGCCTTTCTATTCTTCTGACCAAAATGGATAACCTCACACTTATCCATGTTAAAATCCATCTGCCAAATTTTGGCCCATTTATCCAATCTATCCATATTCATTTGTAGATTTCTTATTTTGTTATTGCAACTTACCGTCCCACCTATTTTAGGGCCATCTGCAAATTTGACTATAGTAACGTCTATCCCTGCATCCAAGTCATTTATATAGATTGTAAATAGTTGGGGCCCGAGGACCTGTGGGACCCCACTAGTTACATCTTGCCAACTAGAAAAGACCCATTTATCCCAACCCTCTGTTTTCTGTCGGTTAGCCAATCCTCTATCCAAGCCAATAAATTGCCCCTAACCCCACACGAACTTACCTTGTGTATTAACCTTTTGTACAGCACCTTATCAAATGCCTTCTGGAAGTCCAGATATACTACATCTACATGATCCCTATTATCCACTTTGCTTGTTACATTTTCGAAGAACTCTAGCAAATTAGTCAAACACGATTTACCCTTCATAAAACCATGCTGACTCTGATTGATTGCGTTTTGACTTTCTAAATGTCCTGTTATTACTTCCTTAATAATGGATTCTAACAATTTCCCAACAGCAGATGTTAAGCTAACTAGTCTATAGTTTCCTACTTTCTGCCTCCCTCCCTTTTTGACTAAGGGCATTACATTAGCTTTTTTTCCAATACACTGGAACCTTTCCCATAGCCAGAGAATTTTGCAATATTATAACCAATGGATCCACAATCTCCACTGCCACTTCCTTAAAGACCCTAGGACGTAGGCCATCAGGCCCTGGGGACTTGTCTTCCTTCAACCCCAATAGTTTGCTCAGTACTTTTTCCCTAGTGATGATGATTGTTCTAAGTTTCTCCCTTTCTATAACCTCTGCATTACCTGGTACTATTGGGATGGAACTAGTGTTCTCCACCATGAAAACTGAAGCAAAATACTGATTAGTGTCTCTACCATTTCTGTGTTGCCTTCTATTAACTCCCCAGTCTTATCCTCCAACAGACCAACATTCACTTTAGCTACTCTCTTCCCTTTTATATACTTATAGAAGCTTTTGCTATCCGTTTTTATATTTTGCGCTAGTTTTCTTTCATAATTTACCTTTGCTCTTTTTATTACTTTTTTAGTAACCCTTTGTTGATCTTTAAAATTTTCCCAATCTTCCAGCCTGCTACTAGCCTTTGCAATATGGTATGCATTAGTTTTTGTCTTTATGTTATCCTTAGCTTCCTTGCTTAGCCATGGATGTTATTTTCCCCTCCTAGAATCTTTCTTCCTCTCTGGAATATATTTTAGTTGGAATAAATTGAATATCTCCTTAAACATCTGCCACTGCTCGTCAACTTGTAATCTTCCTGCCCAGTCCACTAGTGCCAAATCTGTCCTCATGCCTATTATAATTGCCTTTGTTTAACTCCAAAATGCTCGTGTGGGACTCCAGCTTCTCGCCCTCAAACTGAATTTGAAATTCTAGCATGCTATGATCCCTCTTCCCGAGAGGATCCTTAACAATGAGATCATTTATTAATCCCACCTCATGACACAACACCAAATCTAGAATAGCCTGCTCCCTGGTTGGTTCCACAACATATTGCTCCAAAAAACAATCTCTAATACATTCAATGAACTCTCCCTTGAGGCTACCCTTGCCAATTTGACTCATCCAATCTATATGCATATTAAAATCACCCATGATTATTGCCATACCTTTCTTATAAGCCCCCAGTATTTCCTGGTTTATACTGTACCCCACTGCGGAACTACTGTTTGGGGGCCTATAGATCACTCCCACCAGTGACTTCGTTCCCTTGCTATTTCTTATTTCTACTCAGACTGATCCTACGCCTTGATCTCCAGTGCCAACATCGTTTCTCACTACAGCACTGATCTCTTCCTTCACTAACAAAGCTATACCACCTCCTTTTCCTTCATGTCTATCCTTCCGAAATACTGAGTACCCTTGGATATTCAATTCCCAAAAACTGGTTTCCCTGCAATCACGTCTCAGTAATCGCCACTAAATCATACCCATTCATCTTTATTTGCGCTGTTAACTCATTTATTTTACTCTGAATGTTTCATGCATTCAGATACAAAGCCTTTAAGTATGTTCTATTATAAGATTTCCCTACTCTTGTACGACTCCTTGGTGCAATATGATATTCACACATTCTGTCCCTTTCTTTTATTTTCTGTTAACAATCAGCTTTATCACTAATCTGCACTCCTACCTTCTCCTTTAACTTCCTGTTTGTTCATGCAGCTGAACCCTCCCCCCATTATTTAGTTTAAAGCCCTATCTACAGCCCTAGTTATGCAATTCGCCAGGACTCTGGTCCCAGCATGATTCAGGTGGAGCCCGTCCCATCAGAATAGCTCCCTCCTTCCCCAGTACTGGTGCCAATGTCCAACAAATTCAAACCCATTTCTCCCACACTAATCTTTGAGCCATGCATTTACCTCTTTAATCTTATTGACCCTTTGCCAATTTGCTCGTGGCTTTGGTAGCAATCCCGGAGATTATTACCTTTTTGGTTCTGCTTTTTAACTTAGCCCCTAGCTGCTCATATTCCCTCAGCAGAACCTCTAAACTGAGGAGAAGGGGGATCCCTGTTGTGTTTCTGAGAGGGAGAGGAAGGGGTGAGAGCAGAAGTGTGGGAAATGGGTCGGACACGGTTGAGGGCCCTGTCAACCACAATGGGGGGGAATCCTCGGTTGAGGAAAAAGGAACTTAGAAGAGTAAGAGGCAACTTGATTGAAACAGATAAAATCCTGAGGGGCCTTGACAGGGTGGATGTGGAAAGGATGTTTCCCCTTGTGGGAGAATCTAGAACTAGAGGTCATTGTTTAAAATAAGGGGTCGCCTATTTAAGACCGAGATGAGGAGAAATTATTTCTCTCAGAGGGTTGTGAGTCTTTGGAATTCTCTTCCTCAAAAGGCAGTGGAAGCAGAGTCTTTGAATATTTTTAAGGCAGAGGTAGATAGATTTTTGATAAACAAGGGGGTGAAAGGTTATCAGGGGTAGGTGGAAATGTGGAATAATCAGTTCAGCCATCAACTTATTGAATGGCGGAGCAGATTCCATCATCTGCTCATGGCTGCACATTGCCTCTGACAGCTCTGCCTGATGTTGCCTTACCTCTCTCTGCAACTCCAGCTGATGACACCAGAGGCTCATCATCACCCTGGGGCTCAGCATAGGTCTGGCCACCCACAGTCCTCACTCTGACTGTCAGAGGGCTTGGCTGTTCCAGCCTCAGCCAGCTGCTCGGGCATATGTATGGTGCTCTCACCAACTTATAACCCTGATTCTAAAGCTGAGTGGTCACTCACTGAGGTGAAAGTATTTGCACTGGCAGAAGGTGCAGAAAAGTCATGGGATGGTGCAGCCTCTGAGTGCTCCTCCTCAGAGGTGGACGTCTGACCTCCCCTTCTGACTGAGTCCCCAGAGGCCGCCGACCTGCATGAGAGAACACAAACATGTGTGGGTTATGTTGTGCGGATTTCATCATGCCAACCATACGTGATGTGGGTCTCCAGAAGTGAACTGTATGTCGATGGAAGCCAATCCTCACTCTCTTGTGAGCCTCCAGTCTTTCCATCTGAAATGTCGCAGACACCCTGTGTCCCTGCCAATTGTAATGCCTCTTCCTCAGTGTGATGAGAGGTTGCAGATCCAATCTGCCTCCACCTTTTCGGGCTGTCTCCCTCCTGTTGTGGGCCCTCTTGTTCTCCAAGTGCAAAGATGGAGCTAGTCAGACTTCACAGAGAGATCAATATGTAAGTTCTGCTGGTATCAGCCGCTCGCCCCCTACTGGGCTTTCACATTTAGCTCATGCTGCTGTCCACTTTCAGGGGAGTTAAGTGGGGTGAGTTGTGAAAGAAAGTGGCCTATGACTGAGATGCAGCCATGCTTCTATCAGGATGAGGTGATGCCTAACCACGTCTGTCATCGCCTTTGGTGTGCCTCCATCCTCATGTCCCGCTTCCTCCTGCATAGGTACTTGCAGCCACCAAAAAGATGTGTGGAGCATTCACCTTGGTAGAACGCAGGAGGTCGTTGACCCTCTTGAGGCACTGCACCCAGTTCAGGGGGGGTAACCCCATGGCTGCTGAGCTCCTCACTGATCTCCATCCAGAGATTGGTCAGGCAGGAGGACCTCTTCTTGCCATCAAAGGCAAAGAGAAGCTCCCACCTTTCTGTGCAACCTGGAGGAGAATCTGGAGGGAGTCATCACTAAGCCGAAGGACCACCCTTTGTCTTGGCTCAGCCATCCTGCAGGTTTCACCTCAGGGGGTTGGCGATTCAGAGTCTCTGCAAAACAGGTCACAGTTTGGAGCAGCTAGCAGCAAATGAGTGCAGGGAAGCAATGTAAGCAGGGCTGGCACGGCTTTAAATATGGCACCAGCACCTGCTCTGGAGTCATCTGACGCCGTATTCGGTGTCTCACATCCCGCCCCTGCCGCGTGATTGGACGGGCTCCACGCCTCCATTGTGCAAAAATGCTGCCCGCTGCATTATTGTGGTGGAGCAGCAGCCTATGTGACAAACAAGAATGGCGCCCATTTCTGGTAACCGCAGCAGGCTTACTAAATTCAGCCAACAGAAACTAAGTCTAGTTTCATCATGTTTGGGGCACAAAACCTAACAGAATACATGATAATTTTACTAGAACTATCTGTCAGTGGAAATCTTCCTGTACTTGTGATGTCACTATGCACTGTGACAAGAGGAAATCATTCCAACTAATTTATAGAATTTGTAGGTTTCGCATACAACTTTTCAGCTGGAAGGTAAAAGAAGAAAATAGTTGTGGATTTCAGGGCATGAGCTGTCAGTTTATTCGGTATGGAATTTAACTCATATATCATTTTCACATCTGTTATACTTTAAATTTTCACAATATTGTGCCTGTCAGGTGGTGTTACTTTTTTAGGAGTCACTTATTTGCTGGGAAACGCACTGTCACAGGATATTCCCTCTCTGTCGCTTTATTTTGCTGAAATAAATTGTTGTTTAGCACAAACGTTAAGTTAGTAATTTTGCAAGACATGTACTTGCTTATTGTGTTTGCTTTTTGAATTAAAGTTGATTGAATCGCATACCTTACTTCAGTGATGGACAGCTACATTTAATATGTTGCATGAAACTTCAGCAAAGTCTGTGCAATATTCAAGAAAAAATTATCATTAACTTTCGAAATCTTTATGGTATTAATTGCATTCACAGCATCTTAATTTACAGTCAGGTGCGTCGAGTTATAAGAACAGAACATGCTTGAATTGGGCAGGGTGTCGAATGGCCATCCGATCCTTCACTGATTTTTTTCCGCCCTTGCCAAATTTGAAAATTCCCTCCACTGTTTAAAAGAACTTACTGAACAAATGAATATAATCATTTTGGTAGTTAGGTAAAACATTTAAAGTTTAATTTTGTCTTCATTAATACGAACAAGGTAGGGTATAAGGTTATTAGGACAATGACAAAAACATCAATTTGAATTTCCACCACATTCCCCAAATTCAGAATGATGGCTTGGAGTGTTTTAAAGTTGAAAGGAAAAAAAAGTGGACAACGAGCGGCAAGGAAAATAGATGGGGCCATAGAAAGCACTGCTAGAGAGAAGGATATTCTGAAGGTTATTTATATTTATTATGTTTACAAAAAGTTTGTGAAATGTGGCCACTGCACAGCACTGTTGATAGATAATGAGCCAGATTTTGCTGTCAAAATAATGGTGACACTAATGACATTCACCATTATTTATGTGTACATGTTATAGCGCTTCAAACAAGGGGAAGATGTGTGGTTATATGCAAAAATCAAAAAGTTGCTGCCTGAGTTGCGTTACTGGATGTTAACAAAAGCTGCATCTCACTGCTCACTGTCTGCCTCACCATTGAAATGCATTGAATGGAGTGAGGTTGCTGTATTTGCACAGTAGATAGGAACTAAACTTGACACGGAAAGTAAAGTCTTGTCATTTCAAATCTAAATAGCCTTTCAATGACTTGCTAAGTATCATTTATCAACTTCTCTGGCACTGAAAATTACCTATTACAAGTGCCGGAGATCTTTTTTAAATGTTAAATTGTACCTTTTTTTTCCTTTTCCTTTTCCTGTCTTTTTTTCTCTTTCTCTTTCTTAATCCAATCTTTCTGACCCTCTCTATTCCTTTTACTGAACATGATTTGTCAATTAATTTATCCCCTTTAAGTTACACTTCCTTCTCAGTCTTTGCACTAATAACTTCACAATTTTCAATCTGATTGGTTAGAGGGAGATAAACAATTGCTTGCCTTGTTCACTCAGGTCCCAGATGCTCTGTTTCCCTCACTGCGACATTATCAGCTTGCACTTTCAGAAATTTGCCATGCTAAGAAGTTAAAAGCCTAAACATTCAGGAGCAAATGCTGTTAGATGCCTTGCTACTGCAAATTCTGGGCCAATACATTGCATATTATAATTGTATGCATAATATGTAGAGATCCTAGACTGTATGTCAACTCACTAAAGCACATTTCATACTGTGCTGTCCAGTTTGGATAGCTCTGCTACTTTGTGCCCATATAGGACTGAATATTATCAGCCTGTCGTGGGTCCCATCAGCGGCACTGAATGCGGGTGACATCGCTGCATGTCAGGTGTGCGGCCAGCCAACTGTGATCATACGGCGGCCGGCCCATTCTGAATGCAGGAGGTGCGGTGCCCATCATATTGGAGAACGGGGCAGATAACGAGGCATCGATGATGCCATCAGCTGAGATGAACGCAGTTGCTGGCATCATATTTAAAGTGCTGCCAGCCCTGCTTGAACTGTTGCTTCACTAGGTGAGTTTCATGCCAGCTTGTCTTTATGTTGCTGACTATAGACCCTGTGCCACTGACCTCCAGCCCCCCCTGGCTGGAGATCCTGTGCTGCTGTGATGCTGACCCATCCCTGTTTGGAGATCCTGTGCAGCAGTGATGCTGACCCATCCCTGCCTGGAGACCCTGTGCTGCTGTGATGCTGACCCATCCCTGTTTGGAGACCCTGTGCTGCTGTGATGCTGACCCATCCCTGTTTGGAGACCCTGTGCTGCTGTGATGCTGACCCATCCCTGTTTGGAGATCCTGTGCAGCAGTGATGCTGACCCATCCCTGCCTGGAGACCCTGTACTGCTGTGATGCTGACTCATCCCTGGTTGGAGACCCTGTGCAGCAGTGATGCTGACCCATCCCTGCCTGGAGACCCTGTGCTGCTGTGATGCTGACCCATCCCTGGCTGGAGACCCAGTGCTGCTGTGATGCTGACCCATCCCTGGCTGGAGACCCTGTGCAGCAGTGATGCTGACCCATCCCTGCCTGGAGACCCTGTGCAGCAGTGATGCTGACCCATCCCTGGCTGGAAATCCTGTGCTGCTGTGATGCTGACCCATCCCTGCCTGGAGACCCTGTGCTGCTGACCCATCCCTGTTTGGAGACCCTGTGCTGCTGTGATGCTGACCCATCCCTGTTTGGAGACCCTGTGCTGCTGTGATGCTGACCCATCCCTGTTTGGAGACCCTGTGCTGCTGTGATGCTGACCCATCCCTGTTTGGAGACCCTGTGCTGCTGTCCCATCCCTGACTGGAGACCCTGTGCTGCTGATCGCCCCCACCTTTGGCTGGAGACCCTGTGCTGCTGTGCTGCTGACCAAGGCCTTATAAAGCCAGGAGCTCACCGGGAGCCACATGTGATCATATCAGGCAGAAGACTCCAGGTGTCCCCACAGTTTAGCAATGCCTCTCTGAACATCATTTGTCAATTAATTTATCCCCTTTAAGTTACACTTCCTTCTCAGTCTTTGCACTAATAACTTCACAATCTTCAATCTGATTGGTTAGAGGGAGATAAACAATTGCTTGCCTTGTTCACTCAGGTCCCAGATACTCTGATTCCCTCACTGTGACATTATCAGCTTGCACTTTCAGAAACTTGCCATGCTAAGAAGTTAAAAGCTCATTATCTATCAACAGTGCTGTGCAGTGGCCACATTTCACAAACTTTTTGTAAACATAATAAATATAAATAACCTTCAGAATATCCTTCTCTCTAGCCGTGCTTTCTATGTCCCCATCTATTTTCCTTACTGCTCGTTGTCCATTTTTTTTCCTTTCAACTTTAAAACACTCCAAGCCATCATTCTGAATTTGAGGAATATGGAGGAAATTCAAATTGATGTTTTTGTCATTGTCCTAATAACCTTATACCCTACCTTGTTAGTATTAATGAAGACAAAATTAAACTTTAAATGTTCTACCTAACTACCAAAATGATTATATTAATTTGTTCATTTGAGAGAGATTGTTCTCTCTCTGGGCTGTAAGTGACAGCAGGAAGAGATCTGAGACCATCCCGACTGACCAAACAAGCCTGGGTGAAGATTGCAGAGGAAGTCAGCAGCCATGTGGTCACCCTCCGATACTGAGTTCAGTGCCACAAGAGGGTCAATGACCCCCTTTGCTTTGCCAAGATCATTCCTCCACACCCATCTCATCACTGAGGCTTACATATGGTCATACAGGAAGGATTGCGACATGGTCAGGGAATGGCTGTAAAGTGGGGGAAAAGGGGCTGAGGCAATGTCAGATGCATGGTTGCATCTCCAAGACAGCCGGCCGTCTGTCCCAGATTGTATCCCATACATCCCTTGACAGCAGTCGTGAGGGGAAGGCATTCGGGAGCCCCCAAAAGGTGCCAAAAGGCTGCCACCAGAACAAGTGTCCTGCTGCTCTCCGTGAGAAGACTAACAGTGTCCCTCTTTCTGCTCACAGGAGGACACGGCCCATAACACAAGGGAAAGGGCAAAGACTGGAGGTGGGATCCTGGCTATCCAAGAACTGACCCAGGCAGAGGACATGCAAGAGAGTGAGGAGGCATTGTGGTCAGGTTCCCATCACTGCTCTTCTAGAGAACCACATCACGCATAATTGGCATAAGCAGATCCATGCAGCAGAACACCTAAATGATTGTGTTTTCTCATGCAGGTCGTGGCACCTCAGAGGGAACCTCACTGGCACCGCTGGAATCCTGTCATCCTCTGAGGATGAGGAGGAAGAATCCCCAGAGGATGCACCATCACATCATTCTGCTGCATCCTTCACCAGTGCAGATACACTCACTTTGGTGAGTATACAATCTGGCTTAGATGCAGGATCACAAGCAGATGAGAGCACCACATACGTGTCCGAGCAGCTGACAGAGGCCATGACTGGTTTGGCCGCTGATAATCAGAGAGCCTTTGGTGCCGGCAGCACAGAACATACTGGAGTTGCAGAGAGAGAGGTAAGGGAACATCTGGCGGAGCTACCAGAGGCAATGCACAGTCATGCACAGACAATGGAAGAGTCCTTCCATGCCATGAGTGCTGCCATGTCTCAGTCGTGTGAGTGTATGGCATCCTCCATTAAAAGGCCAGTGACCCTGCTGGAGAGCCAGAATCTGGAGATGTACATAGACCTGCACACCATTGCCTTGGCCATGCAATTGTAGCAAGAGGAGAAGGGAATGAGGCACCTGGAGTGGTTCAAGTGAGCCTTGAAAGGGAGGAGGATATACAAACATACGAATTAGGAGCAGGAGTAGACCACTTGGCCCCTCGAGCCTGCTCTGCCATTCAATAAGATCATGGCTGATCTGATTGTGACCTCAACTCCACATTCCTGCCTACCCCTGATAACCTTTCACTCCCTTGCTTATCAGAATCTATCTACCTCTGCCTTAAAAATATTCAAAAACTGCTTCTGCTGCATTTTGAGGAAGAGAGTTCCAAAGACTCATGACCCTCTAAGAGAAAATAATTCTCCTTATCTCTGTTTTAAATGAGCGACCCCTTATTTTTAAATAGTAACGCCTAGTTCTAGATTCTCCCACATGGGGAAACATCCTTTCCATATCCACCCTGTCAAGACCCCTCAGAATCTTATATGTTTCAATCATGTCGCCTCTTACTCTTCTAAACTCTAGCGGATACAAGCCTAGTCTGTCCAACCTTTCCTCATAAGACAACCCATCCATTCCAGGTATTAGTTTAGTAAACCTCCTCTGAACTGCTTCCAACACATTTACATCCTTCCTTAAATAAGAAGACCAATACTGTACACAGTACTCCAGATGTGATATCACCAGTGCCCTGTATAACTGAAACATAACCTTCCTACTTTGTATTCAATTCCCCTCGCAATAAACAATAAGATTCTATTAGCTTTCCTAATTACTTGCTGTTTTTACTAACCTTTTGCAATTCATGAACTAGGACACCCAGATCCCTCTGCATCTCAGAGCTCCGCAATCTCTCACCATTTAGGTAATATGCTTCTTTTTTATTCTTCCTGCCAAAAAGGACAATTTCACATTTCCCCACATTATACTCTATTTGCCAGATCTTTGCCCACTCACTTAACCTATCTATATCCCTTTTTAGCCTCCTTATGTTCACAACTTACTTTCCTACCTATCTTTGTGTCATCAGCAAATTTAGCAACTATACCTTCAGTCACTTCATCCAAGTTATTTTTATAAATTGTGATAAGTTGAAGCCCCTTCACTGATCCCTGCGGCACACCACTCATTACATCTTGCCAACAAGAAAATGACTCATTTATGCCTACTTTCTGTTTCCTGTTAGCTAGTCAATCTTCTATCCATGCTAATATGTTACACCCTACACCATGAGCTTTTATTTTCCGCAATAACTTTTGATGTGGCACCTTATCAAATGCCTTCTGGAAATCTAAGTGCAGTACATTCACCGGTTCCCCTTTATCCACAGCACATGTTACTTTTTCAAAGAACTCCAATAAATTGATTAAACATAACTACCCTTTCACAAAACCATGTTGACTCTGCCTGATTACCTTGAATTTTTCTAAATGCCCTGCTATAACGTCTTTAATAATAGCCTCTAACATTTTCCCTGAGACCCAGATGTTAAGCTAACTGGCCTGTAGTTTCCTTCTTCCTGTCTCCTTCCCTTTCTGAATAAAGGTGTTATATTTGCTATTTTCCAATCTAATGGAACCTTCCACGAATCTAGGGAATTTTGAAAAATTAAAACCGAAGCATCAACTATCTCACTATCCACTTCTTTTAAGACCCTAGGATGAAGTCTAGCAGGACCCAGGGACTTGTCAGCCCGCAACTCCAACAATTTGCTCTGTACCACTTCTCTGGTGATTGCAATTTTCTTGAGTTCCTACTTCCCTTCCATTTCCTGATTTACAGCTATTTCTGGGATGTTACGTGTATCCTCTATGGTTTCCTCCACAACTGAGGGCTCCCCTCAGGGCGCTCTGAGTGTGGACTGTGGCTCCTCACCCTCTCTGCCAATGAGTCCAGCTCCAGTAGTTTCGATGATTGAGGGGATAAGTTTTCAACTATACATCAACTGAGTTGTTTTGGCATAAAACTGCCATTTGTGAATTGATGGGAATGCAAATTGGGCAGTTTCTATGACAGGCAGCTGATCTACTTGGGTGGTATATTAACAACCTACCTTGATATATTTTTATAACTGATTACTTTAAAAGTTTTCTATAATATATTTTAGACATAGAGAAGATGTTGACAATTGGCAGGTCACAACTAAGGGCCATTAATATAAGATATTCACGCATAAATCCAATAAGGAATTCAGGAGAAACCTCTTCACTCAGAGTGTGCTGAGAATGTGGCACTCATTACCACATAAAGTGGTTAAGGCAAATAGCATTGAAGGATTTATGGAGAAGTTGGATATTTACATGAATGAGAAAGAAATAGAAGAATATATTGATAGAGTCAGATGAATAAGGTGAGAAGAAGCTCATGTGGAGCATAAACATTGGTATAGACCTGTTGGGAAAAGTGTCTATGGGACATTGCTTTTCAATTTACAAAATCCTACTGTGTATCCAGAATTACATTTGTATGTAACATATCTTATATGAGCATCTGAGGAAAGCTCAAGTTTATCCATTAATCACCATTGTTCTTTCAAAATGCTGGCAGGTCATAATCATAAAGCTATATAGAAGCAACATACTAAATCAATAATTGTAAGGATACGGATGCTCAGTGATCTGTGAACCTGACGGTAGTCAGTCAGAGACAGTCACACTAATCTGTCTTGAGTTATCAAAGGTTACGGTTACTGATTTCATAACACATACAAATGATCTAACAGTTCATACAAGTATCAAGAAATACATACAACCTTTAAACCAAGGAATCAACATCAAGATAGTAGAGTGATCAGCTATCACATGACAGTTGAAGTCTTTCTTCTGATGGGACACCATCCTCTAAGCAAAGCTTTTTCAGGCTCCATGGACAGCAGTGTTGGTTGCGTTGCAATGTCTTCTTTTTATTTTGTTTTTACTGGTTGGGGCAGAGGTAAAAAAATAGGGAGAGTCCCATTTTGTCCAATTACGCCCTTGTTACGCCTTAGTAATTAATAGTCTTCAATGGTGGATGGTTGCATTCAGCTTCTCTGTGAAGTTAAGCTAGGTATTATGCATCTCTAATATAAAAACAAAATACTGCGGATGCTGGAAATCTGAAATAAAAACAAGAAATGCTGGAACCACTCAGCAGGTCTGGCAGCATCTGTGGAAAGAGAAGCAGAGTTAACGTTTCGGGTCAGTGACTCTTCTTCGGAACTGACAAATATTAGAAAAGTCACAGGTTATAAGCAACTGAGATGGGGGTGGGGCAAGAGATAACAAAGGAGAAGGTGTAGATTGGACAAAGCCACATAGCTGACCAAAAGGTCACGGAGCAAAGGCAAACAATATGTTAATGGTGTGTTGAAAGACAAAGCATTAGTGCAGATTAGGTGTTAACAGACTGAATATTGAACAGCAGCAAGTGCAAACATGAAAAAAAAACAGTGGGTAAGCAAACTGAACAAACTAAGATGAAATGAAATAAATGCAAAAAAAAGATTGTAAAAAATGTATAAAAGAAAAAGAGAAAAATAACTAAAAATGAAAGTAAAATGGGGGCTGTCATGCTCTGAAATTATTGAACTCAATGTTCAGTCCGGCAAGCTGTAGTGTGCCTAATCGGTAGATGAGATGCTGTTCCTCGAGCTTGCGTTGATGTTCACTGGAACACTGCAGCAATCCCAGGACAGAGATGTGAGCATGAGAGCAGGGGGGAGTGTTGAAATGGCAAGCAACCGGAAGCTCAGGGTCCTGCTTGCGGACTGAGCGGAGATGTTCCGCAAAGCGGTCACCCAGTCTGCGCTTGGTCTCCCCAATGTAGAGGAGTCCACATTGTGAGCAGTGAATACAGTATACTTACTACATTGAAAGAAGTACAAGTAAATCGCTGCTTCACCTGAAAGGAGTGTTTGGGGCCTGGGATAGTGAGGAGAAAGGAAGTAAATGGGCAGGTATTATACCTCCTGCAATCAACACACCATTAACATATTGTTTGCCTTTGCTCCATGACCTTCTGGTCAGCTGTGTGGCCTTGTCCAATCTACACCTTCTCCTTTGTTATCTCTTGCCCCACCCCCACCTCACTTGCTTATAACCTGTGACTTTTCTAATATTTGTCAGTTCCGAAGAATGGTCACTGACCCGAAATGTTAACTCTGCTTCTCTTTTCACAGATGCTGCCAGACCTGCTGAGTGGTTCCAGCATTTCTTGTTTTTATTTCAGATTTCCAGCATCCGCAGTATTTTGCTTTTATTTTAAGGTCCTTTACAGAACCTGCTTTTGGGTGATAGGAGCAGGAGTGCTTTGTTATGTCCAAAATGCTAACCAGTAAATCCCACCCCTGTGATCTGTCTACTATCCCCACCCCTCACCACCATTCGACCCTTCCCGACCAACATCAGACAATCAGGATCCCCACTGCAATTAGAAAACCCCACCCACAATTGGGCACCCCTTGTGATTGGGAGCTGGCCCTGCAATTGTAACACCCAATGATTTGGAACCATCTCCCATCAACTTGTTCTCCTTGACTGGTGCCTTGTGCTGCAGGTTTCCTGCCCCATGGGCCTCTGATGTGTTAATCAGGTGGACAGAACGCCAAATTTAATAGAGTGATACAGCACTGAAACAGGCCCTTTGGCCCACTGACTCTGTGCCGACCATCAACCACCCATTTATACTAATCCTACATTAACCCCATATTTCCTACCACATCCCCTCAATTCTCCTACCACCTACCTACACTAGGGGTAATTTACAATGGCCAATTTACCTATCAACCTGCAAGTCTTTAGCTGTGGGACAAAACCACAGCACGCGGTAGAAACCCACACAGTCACAGGGAGAACTTGCAAACTCCACACAGGCCTGACCCAGAACTGAACCCAGGTCGCTAGAACTGTGAGACTGCGGTGCTAACCACTGTGCCACCCAATTAAACCAGTCCAATCCAGTGCCAGTCCAATTAAAAATTTCAGGACATTTGAGAAACCTGTCCATCTGGGTTTCCCAAGCTCAAAATAGGCCTTTGCCCCACCCCACCCCCAACCTTCTCACATAAAAGAAGCTAAAATCCAAGCCACAATGTCCAAATGTCTAACAGTGTTTATTAATCCTTTCTTTCAGTCAGAGCCAGCAAGCTGCAACAGGACGCCCATTCAGGATGCACGGCTCACTGGCACCCTATTCTCAAACTAGGCCAGGCATGCTGCTGGCAGGAACTATTGTTCTGCTCGCTACCTGCCTGTCTCCTGTCTGCAGTTAAAATCTACCCGAGTTCAGAAATGCTGGAAATAGTCAGAAATCCCTTGTTAATGTCAGATAAGATAACTCACTGACGTTGGGAAGCATAGCATGTTCATTATTTCATAACATGATGCAAAGATACGTTGTAATGTTCCAGTTAGGCAAATCCATTTGTAACTCCCATTCTATTTGTTACTGTGAAGTCTGACAGCTAAGCAGTTTGAATCGGGCATTGTCTCACCAGGTGTTGGCCTTTGGAGAGATTAAAGAAACATTTGCATACATGACATAAATATTCAGTCCAGATCCGAAGAAGATGCTACTGTTATGTTTCTGGGTTATATTGGAAGTAGATATCGAGCAGTGTGAGCCAACTCCCAAAAACGTAAGTTGCTCGGAGCACTTATGGAAGTAACTGACACCATTGAACTCAAGGAGATAGCAGCAAAGGACTTATATCTGTAATGCAAGCCTTCAATGTGGAGCCTGCTATATATTTGGTTCTTTACGCTGCCACCATTTGGGCAGGGTTGTCCAACCTTTTCGCGTGGCGGGCCACATTACAATTTTTATCTTACATGGAGGTCCAGTGAGACAATTTCAGAAAGATAAAGGCATTAAAATTTATCGTACCATTAATCAAAACAACAACAAAGGTGCATTTTTGTGAAGAAGCTTTAAATGAAAAGATTAATTTATAGACTTACTTTATGGTCACTATGTTGGACACTGATTTAGTGAGTTACCTGGCATTTTTATGCTTGTACAAGTAGTCAATGTTTGCCTGCACACTTGTAGCAAAGCAGAGTATTCTGGATAGATGTCATTCTGTCAGGATTGATCTCTCTCTCTCTCTCTCTGTCCCCCTCTCACTCTTTGTCCACATTCTCTGCCCTCTCTTTGCCCCTCTCTCTCTGTCCCCATTTCCCCCTTCCTCTCTGCACCCCCTCTCTGTCCCCCTTTCTTACTCTTTCTGCACCCCCCCCAAAACAGTGTGAAGGGCACAGAGGGGACAAAATTGAGATTCAAAAAGTGTGCAGGGCACAGAGGGGACAAAATTCTTGAACTACGTTCAAGAGAACTTTTTTAGCCAGCATGTAACAAGCCCAATGAGAGGGGGCATAATTCTAGATTTAGTCTTCAGTAATGAAGCTGGGCAAGTGGAGGAAGTAACAGTGGGTGACCATTTTGGAGATAGTGACCATAATACAGTAAGATTTAGCATAATCATGGAAAAGGTCAAAGTTAAAACAGAAGTAAAAGTTCTAAATTGGGGAAAAGCAAATTTTAAGAAACTGAGAAGTGACTTGGCAAAAGTGAACTGGATACAGCTACTTGAAGCAAATCAGTGGCAAACCAATGGGAGGCATTCAAAAGCAAGATACTACAGGCACAGTGCAGACATGTCCCCACAAAGACAGAGGGGGGTACTGCCAAATCTAAAAAACCCTGGTTATCTAGAAGCTTACGGGTAAGTTAAAACACAAAAGGAAAGCTTATGACGATCACAAAAATTTGAATACTTTTGTTGGATCCCATTAGTTGCACAAAGAGAGACGAAGTCTGACAGTAGCTTTAAGAAACTTTATTGCAGTACTTAATCGTTACATCTTCAGAAAACTTAACAATGAACTGAACTAAATTGCACTAACCTAAAACTAAAAGCAACACACACACACTGAACTAACACTGAACTAACCCAGCTTTCGCACCAAATCAAGCCTTATTATAGTTATTCATACAAATCAGTAACACCTACTCTTTGTTCCCAATTGGTCTACAAACTTCTCCAGTTTCTTTGTGTCGGGGCCTGATTGGGGCACTGCCTTGTCAATTTGTTTAAACTTCTTACTCCAGTTTCCCATCCCCATATCTCCTTGTGAACCGTTAGGCTGATTGTTGTACAATAGGCTACTATTAAGCAGTCTGCAGCTGCCCCGTTAGTTTCTGCTTGTTAGTCTGTTCCTGCTGATAAGTTGCCTCTGTAGCCCTGAAGTTATGAAGTCATTTCTGATAAGCTGTCTCTGCAGCTCCGAGGTTAGTTTGTTAGTAGTACATAATTGATTAATTATTTCACCTTAAATGTCCCCATATCATTCTGTCCCCACACTTTAGAAACCCTAGAGGAGTATAGAAAGTGTAGGGATGAAGTAAAAAAGGAAATTAGAGAAGTAAAGAGAGGACATGAAAAATTATTGGCAGGTTAAATCAAGGAAAACCCAAAGATGTTTTATCAGTACATTTAGAGCAAGAGGATAAATAAGGAAAAGGTGGGGCCTATCAGAGATGTACAAGGGGACTTATGCGTGGATACAGATGTTCTCAGGGTTCTTAATGAGTTTTTTGTCCGTCTTCAAAGAGGAGATGGTTGATGTAGACATTGTAGTTAAAGAGGAGCAGCATGAAATATTATACATGATAAGCATAATGAGAGAGGAAGTACTAGAGTGTCTGACATCCTTGAGGGTGGATAGATCGCCAGGGCTGGATGGATTGCATCCCAGGTGTTAAAGGAAGCCAGGGATGAAATAGCGGATGCCCTGAAGATCATCTTCAAATCCTCACTAGATACAGGAGAGGTACCAGATGATTAGAGGTCTGCAAACATTGTACCATTGTTTAAAAAGGGTGCATGGGATAGGTTAAATAATTATAGGCAGGTCAGTCTGACCTCGGTGGTGGGTAAATTGTTAGAATCTATTCTGAGGGACAGGATAAACTGCCACTTAGAAAGGCACAGGTTAATCAGGGATCGTCAGCATGGATTTGTTAAGAGAAGGTCATGTCTTACTAACTTAATTGAGTTTGTTGAGGAAGTAACAAGGAGGATTGATGAGGGTAGTGCAGTGGATGTGGTCTACATGGACTTTAGTAAGGCATTTGACAAGGTCCCACATGGCAGCCTGGTCAGTAAAATGAAAGCCCATGGGATACAGATGAATTTGGCAGGTTGTATCCAGGATTGGCTCAGGGCCAGGAAAGAAAGGGTAGTAGTCGACAGATGTTTTTGTGAATGGAAAGCTGTTTCCAGTGGTGTTCCACAGGGCTCAGTGTTGGGTCCCCTGCTGTTTGTGTTTTTTATTAATGATTTGGACTTAAATGTGGGAGGCATGATTGGGAAATTTGCTGATGACACAAAAATTGGCCGTGTAATTGATAGTGAAGAGGATAGCTGTAGACTCCAGAAAGATATAAATGGTTTTGTTGAGTGGGTGGAAAAGTGGAAAATGGAATTCAATCCAGAAAAGTTTGAGGTAATGCATTTGGGGAGGGCAAATAAAGCAAGGGAATACACAATAAACGAGAGGAAATTGAGAGGGGTAGAAGAAGTGAGAGACCTTGGAGTGCATGTCCACAGGTCCCTGAATGTGGCAGGACAGGTTGATAGATTAGTGAAGAAGCCATATGGAATGCTTTCCTTTATTGGCTGAGGTATAGAATTCAAAAGTAGGGATGTTAGGCTGGAACTGTATAAAACACTGGTTAGGCCACATTGGAGTATTACGTACAGTTCTGGTCACCACATTAAAGAAAGGACATAATCGCTCTGGACAGCGTACAGAGGAGATTTACAAGAATGTTGCCAAGGCTCGAAAATTGCAGCGATGAGGTAAGATTGGATAGGCTAGGATTGTTTTCCTTAGAACAGAGGAGGCTGAGGGGTTAATTAGTTGGGGAGTACAAAATTATGAGGGGCCTAGATAGAGTAAACAGGAAGGACCTGTTTCCCCTAGTGGAGAAGTCAATTACCAGAGGGCACAGATTTAAGGTGATTGGTAGAAGGATTAGAGGGGACATGAGGAAAAATGTTTTCACCCAGAGGGTAGTGGGTGCCTGGAATTCACAGCCAGGAATGGTGGTGGAGGCAGAAAACCTCAATTCTTTTAAAAGGTACCTGGACATGCACCTGAAGTGCTGTAACTGGCAAGGCTATGGACCAGGTGCTAGTGGCTGGGATTAGATTGGGCGGCTAGTTTTTCTTTTCGGCCGCAACGGACACGACGGGCTGAATGGCCTCCTACTGTGCCATAATTTATCTATGGTTTTATGGTTCTATGGTTCACTCTGTCTGCCCCCACTTTCTGCCCCTGCCCCCACTTTCTCTCTGTCCCCATTTCCCTCTCTCGCTCTCTCTCTCTCCCCCCCTTTCCCTCTCTGCCCCCCTTTCTCTTTATCCCCTTTTCTCTCTCTCGCTCTGATTGTTGCAGAGAGCAGGAACGCTCAGCAGATGGTTGATCTGTTTTTTTTTAATCGCAAGTCAGTTTCACAGCTGACAGTTCCTGACATTGGGAACAGCAGTTACTGAACTTCGGACAGATTAAGGGTTTTCTGGCGGGCTTTAAAAAACATCGTATCTGTCCAAAGTTCAGAAACTTCTGTTCCCGATGTCAGGATCTGTCAGCTATGAAACTGACTTGTGATCTTTTTTAAAAGCCAGTCTGACAATGTGGAATTTCTCATCTGCAGTCACAGAGCCCTGGCGAGGATGAGGAACAGCCCTAGGTACAGTTTACAGCCATGGGCCAGAAGGAAACATTTGGTGGACCGGATGATGGACCATGGGCTGATATTGGTGTAGAGTCTAGACAGAGTGGTTCGTGGACTGTATTGTTTAGCATTAATCTTTATTGTGTCATGGGACTGTAGTTTTTTTTCTGTTGTTTAAAACTAGGAGAGAGGGGTCTATGTACCTTTAAGACTGAGAGTTGTTTTTTTCTGTCTGGGGAACAGTGTGTGTGCGAGCTACAGCTGTTTATTAGGCAACAGCAGGAGAGAGGGGTCACATGGCATATTGTATCAGTTAACTGTGTGTAAAGACTGGCTAAAACCTGTTTGATCTGGAGACCAGCGAAGTGTGCTCTCATGAAAGAAGCATTTTGTCTCTCTCTCAGCAGAAAATCTGCATTGGCCTACAGGCTGTGTTTCACCGAAAGAGGAAAAAAGAAAACCCCTGGAAAGGAATTGTTGCATTGTTGGAGGTAGCAAATTCCTTTTTACTTCCAGTCTCTGAGAAATACCTGCCTCAGGAGTGACTTTCTGCTGCCTTTTATATTTCTGGGAGTTTTGGAATTCTCAGTAAAGTTTCTACTGATAGATTGCTAATTCAAAAATCGAAATAAACCTGTTACTATACTCATTGTTGAAAGATCTGTGTGAAGTCTGCTGCAGCGAAGTGCCATAGAATACATATCCATATAGACTGTTTATCAAACTCGCCTGGAGACTTTGAGTGGCACCTGACTATTCGACTGTGGGACACCAAACTGAATCGGGAACGTAACCCACCAAGATGTACAACCCAGTTATTTATTATTTCTAAGAGACAGCTCTAATTTAAAACATAATTTTTAAAATAGGTTAACTGTTGGTTTTTGTATGTACGTGTATGTGCTTGAAGGTTAGGAGGAATAAGAAGTTATAAAGTCTTTTTAGACGTAGATTTATCTCAATATTGACAAGATTTAGTTTATTAATAAATAGTTAATTTGTTGTTGTTTAAAGATACCTGATTTGGTGTATTTTATTCTGGGGGTTAATAAAATGTTTAATTTGGCTAATTTCTGGCAGGTGGGAAACTTTAATAATATGCTGTGACCTATGGAGTAATGGGACTGAATTGACAATGCATTATTCACGCCTGGGTCATAGCATACTAATTGGGGAATAGAAAAAAAAATTACACTCCCATGACAATTGTATAGTAACATATACACTCCACACTAGCTTTTGTGTCTCCTTCAAAAGCCACACTGTAACTGCTCTCGCTTCTCTACCACATGATCTCTTACATCAGCATGGTGGGTGTTAATCTTCACATTATGTCAGGATTAATCCTTTGATAACCTTATACTCCATCTCCCCCCAAGTCTTTATCCCAATATATATTTACATACATACACTTCTTTATTTACCCACTTCCCCATCTACCCCAAGTCTCTGACTTCATCAATTCAACCTATCAGGAGGCTTCACAACTCTCCCTGATCTTGTTGTCATCAGATGTGGAAGACTGGTAGTCTTTCTCTGATCCCTTGTTTCTTGACTTGGACGGCCTTTGTTGAGGTTTGTAGCATTCGGTCCTTTTTGAATTTTCGGTCATCATCCAAGTCATCTAAATGTATGACCAATTGACGTCTTTGATGTAAAGGAATAGATTCCTTCTCTTTCTCCATATAGAACCTTTTGAGTTTGTACTCGATAAGATCGCAGCTGATTCTCTCTTTCTGGAGAATTACCCCTTCTCTATTTTGGTCTCGTACCTATACCTTTTGCCTTTCTGACAACTTTGGTAGGTTTCTTCTATTTTAATTATGGGGCTGTTTGTTTCAATATGACTTTTCTTTGTCATGTACTTTCTGATAATCCTTTCTTTGCAATCCTGGAAGTAATTTCTTGGGTAGAATTGGAAGTTTTGTTCGAAGTTGTCTTCCCATTAAGAGTTCTGATGGTACTAATGGAGTAGTTCTGGATGTCAATAGTGCTAATTGGAAATCTTGGTTTTTCATCAACATAGTTTTAATGGTTCTGACTGCTCACTCAGCTTCTCCATTTGATTGTGGATACTTAGGAGAACTTGTGAGGTGAACAAATCCACATTCGTCTGAATGTACATGAAGTAATTGTTTGCAAATTGTGGTCCATTATCAGATATTATCTGATCAGGTTAACCATGTGTTGCAAGAACTTCTTGTAAAACTCTGATGACTGCTTCAGTTGTTGTTGTGTCCATCTACTTAACTTCGATCCATCTTGAGAAGAAATCAACTATAATTAGATAGGCTCTTCCATCAACGAAGAATAAATTCATTGCAAACTGTTCCCACGTTCTAGTTGGGAATTGGGTCGGAAATGGTGGCTCTCTTTGATCTTGTCTGTGAACCTAACAAATTTATTGGACTTGCTTCTTCCCAGGTTCTCTGTCCATGTAGCACTCCTATAGGATCTTGCTGCATTTCCCTTATGTTGAAGCATCCCTTGTAACTTCCCCTTTATTTCAAGTACAACACCTCCTGGGTCATGTAACTAAGTTTCTGTTGGTTGCAGAACATGTGTGGATAGCCACGGCTCCTTATCTGGCAGGGCCGTGGCATTTGCTCTGGTGTTAAGTTTGAAATTAGTGATATATCCATTGACATATATGTCTGCTGACCAAAATGTTTGTTTTGGATCATTGATTTCGCCCAGAAAATATTTTGGTTGGTCTGCTGCAGGAGGTTGCTTAACTTCATTTATCTTGCTATTCTTTTCGACTTCTCCTTTAGAGGTTGAGATAGTCGAAATTTTATTTTGGCACATCTTACTGAAATCCCCTCTTTTTCTGCAATAAAAGCATTCTGCTATATTGGCAGGACATTGTTCACGCTTGTGTGAGGTTTTTTCACCACTGCGCTGGTAGGGTTTAAAGGCATCTTTCGTTCTCTCCACCCCCCCCCCCCCCCCCACCACCCATACCCCTCCCCGCCACAGTGTACCTTTTTTTCCTGGCGCCTGTTATTCAGCCCTCTGGTGAAGGGACTGAACAGTTACAGGAGGTTTCTTGAACCAAGGTCTTTTCTCACCTCGTAGGATTATTTTGTTATTGCTGATCAAATTGAAGTAGGAATCACAAGCTTTTAAGATTTCAGCAGATTTGGCTGATATTTCATCGATATGTTGTCTTGCTAGTATGTCATCAGCTACAACACCAATTAAATAAAATAACGCATTCACTTGCACTGTTTCGGACTTGCTGTCCAATTTCAATGCACTTCTGTATCTGAGGAGCCTTTTCCTCCAATAGTACCCAGTTTTGAGTCTGATTGGATCCCTCGTGACTTTTCAAACCCCCAGATTTTGATCAATTTTTAAAATTTTTATCTACTTTTTAGAGTGTTCCCCTTTAAGAAACTCTTGTTTTCAGGTTAGCTTGCTTTGATGCAGTGTAGCAGGTGCTTGACAGTGTTCCCTGTTTGTTTTTTGAGAGGATTCTGGTAGGAACTTCCCCTTTGTTTCAGCAGTTCACTTATATGTTTACACAGCTGCCTACTGGAATTGACAGAGCTGTTCGATAAACAGGTCAAGGGTTTTCCCCTTTGTTTTTTTTTAACTAGAGCTTATTTATTTTGTTCAAGCTTGACAAGCTTTAATGATTGTCTTTCTCTTCAGCTTAGCTGTGTTAATGGAGACTGCGTTTGGGGCTTCTTGCACTTTTTTTCACGATTGGACTTTTTTTTCAGTTCGTATGCTTTTCAGGGTTTTCCTGCTTTGCACCCTTGCGTTTTCCCCTTTTTTTCTCTCTCTATTGCTCACACAGAGCCTTTAGAAAATAAATTTTTAAGCTCTTCAAGGGCTATTTCTCGATTGTTGGCACAATGGCTCACCCAATTGCTTTCTTTTCCGCCATGCTTCCAGTTCTAAGGAGCTTTTCTCCACCTTCTATGGTACATAGTTTATTTTTTCTCTTCAGCTACTTGCTTTAAAGTTTCTTCTCTTCTGGCTGAAGGATGATTGTTACTTCAAATTTTCCCTTCTGGGTATAGGACTTTGATCCCAGCGCTGTTCACCAGATTTGGTTCCACTGTATAGAGTCCATCCAGAGAGGTTTTGAGACTGTATTGTTTAAACATTAATCTTTATTGTATAGTAACTATATACACTCCACACTAGCCTCTGTGTCTCCTTCAAAAGCTATGCTGTAACTGTTCTTGAGTCTGTCCCACATGATCTCTTATATCATCATGGTGGCCGGTAATCTCTCAAGCTTAACCCTTATACTACAGAGCCCATGTCATTGGTCCATTGATATCACATGCACAGCTTCTTTTGGAATTGAGAAGACTTTCAATTGCTATGCACGCTAGTTAAGCAAATCATTTATAAACAATGTTTCTTTGTTGAATTAGCTTTTAGCTTTATGAAGCAGTTACAGCTGTTATAGGGCTGAGCAGGAACTAGTATGTACAAATAAAAACAGAAAGTGCTGGAAATATTCATCGGGTGACCTTTGGTCACAGACCAGAAACATTAACTCAGTTTCTCTCTCCACAGACCTGCTGAGTTTTTCCAGCACTTGCTGTTTTTATTTCAGAGTTCCAGCATCTGCAGTATTTTGCTTTTATATTAGTAGTGTACAAATGGTGGATTGTGCTGCAGTCTGCATCATAGAGACGGGCAACCTGCTCCCAGTTCTGAAGTTGATAATCAGGCGTTGAATAAAGGAGTCCTTAGCATGATTCTCTGCTGTGTTCAGATCAGGGACACTTCAATGAAATGGATAACAGAGTCTGGTAAATTTACCTAGTGGATGACTGCAAAAATCTTGTTTGTGTACAAGATACTTTCTCTTGAGGTGCTATTCTTTGATCATAGACATTAAAGGGGGAATTTTAACAGGCAGGAAGGAATGGGTTGGGAGTTGGCGGGTAGAAAATTCAGCAAAAAGAAATCGCAACCACAACTCAGCTGCAATGCACTGGCTTCTGGGATTCACAGGAGCACGTTTGGCTGCGTGTGAGAAACTTGTTCACCAAAGTTATCGCGATCATTAGCGCAGGCTGATGGGCAATGAAGATATCATTTAAGGTGATAATTGGATGTAAGTGAGGGACTTTTAACAGGAACTTAACTTTTCTTCAGATGTATCTCTCCAGCATGGGTTTCACAGGCCCGGGAAACTGACTAGTAAAAAGGAAGCAAGTTTCAGGTGCACTTCATGGGAGTCTGTCAAATTCAGATTGCACAAACTCATTAAATAATCCATTCTTCAAACTGCTTTGTCAGTTCTCTCTGACAAATGTTTAGCATCGAATTCTTGTCACCATTTGAAGAACTTTGGAGGCATTCAAGCAGACACCAGCAGCATAGGAGTTGCCTTGGATATTTTGATAGCATATCAGAAGAGGAAGACCATTACCATCTATCACATAGATGATCTGTTGTGATGGGATCAGCAAGTGCAGAGCAGAGGAGGCAAGTGCAGAGCAGGGGAGGCAAGATGGGGACTAACTAGAGAGCTTTAGCTTCCTAGACCTCAAGGAAGAGCAGCGTTTCCACAGATCCACCCACAATCCCAGTTCTGAAATATAGGGCTGGATTTTACCAACCCTCTTGGGACGAGCTGGGAACTGTGGGGAGTGGGGGCGGTTGGGGGTTGGCACATAAAAAGGCGAGGGGTGGAGTGCCCGTCGTCTTCCTGCCAACATGCTATTTTACCAGCAGGGGAATGTGGAGGATGGCCCTCCCACCCAGCAGCCAATTGGGCCACATGAGTGGCCAATTAAAGGCCTCGTCTTGCTCCTGCTGGCATTTTACCAGCAGAGGGGGGCCCTCCGTCATGTGGGGAGACTGCCTGGTAAACCTGCAGGCTCAGTGGAGGGGGTTCCTATTCGGGCACTCTGTGGCCCATGGAGGGGCTCGCCCGGTAACAATTGCTTCCCCACGGCAACCCCTCGCCTGCCCTCACCAACAACGCCCCCCATCCCCATTGGGGCCTGCCTGACTGGTCCCTGCGGCCGCAGACCCCACTTACCTGGTTGGGAGGGCAGCCTGCTTTCATGGCATCCTCACTTTCAGGCGCAGTCCCAGCAATGGCCTCCGCTCCCAGTGATACTGCTGAGACTGCTGAATCGCCGGCCCTCTGATTGACTGGCAGCTACTGGGGGTGGGCGCCCGCCATGCCAATGAAATTCCAGCCATTAACTCAATTTCTCTCTCCACAGATGTTGTCAGACCTGCTGAGTATTTACAACATTTGCTGTTTTTATTTTAAACAAACTAAGGTTGTATTCCTGGAATTTAGAAGGTTACGGGGGGATTTGATTGAAATTCTCAAGAGATTATGTGGAACAGGTAGGTTGGATTAGGAGAAACTGTTTTGCTGGTTGGGGAGTCTACGACTAGGCAGCATCATCAAAAATTTGGAACTAGACTTTTCAGGATTGAAATTAAGAAACACTTCTTCATGCAAAAGGGTGGTCCACGTTTGGAACGCTCTTTTGTAAGTAGCAATTGATGCTAGACCAATTTCTAATTTTAAAACGGAGACTGATAGATTTTTGTTAGCTAAAGGTGTTAAGGGATAAGGGATATGGGGCAAAACAGGTATATAGAGTTAGGCTGCAGATTAGTAATGATCTCACTGAATAGTGGAACAGGCTCGAGGTGCTAAATGATCTACTCCTTTTCCTATGTTACTGTGACTCACCTTGACTCACACATGCATATCATTGCAGAAGGATTGGGGTGAGTGGCAATGGTGGCTGAATAAATGGGGAGGTGATGAATTGCATAGAAAATGAAGGCTGATTGGTGTTAAAACTTAAGTGGTTTGGAAGGAGTGATGTGATGGGAAATGTGGAGGGGTGTAGGTGAATCAACAAATATGTTCAACTTTCCTAACCTGGTTAGACCATTAAATCACTTCCTACACTACATACAAAACCGGGCCACAATGTTCCTGCTGCTCACTTCCTCAGCCACCTCTAATGATGCCTTCTTGGTGAGAGCTGCAGCTTTCTTTCTCCCATTGGAGAAAGGTTTGTTCCTCCAGCCCCTGACTGCATCCAGCAGTAATTCCAGAGATGCATCATTAAATCTAAGTCCTGCACTTACTCTCTGTCCATCCATCCACACCTCTTGGCTCCTCCAATATCCATTTCCACTTTGTCCCTTTTAACAGAGTTGAGATTGCATCATGGAGTAAGTGTGCATTGTGTCTGCTAGCTTGAAGACACAAAACATGGAAGTCAAAATTTATTGCCTCAATCAGGTTGAAATCGAAGAATCGGGCGAGTTTCGTGGTTTTCCCATGCAGTTCCACCTGCCCACCCTCTCGGAGCCATCTTTACATTAATATCGGATACTCAGTATTAGAACTCAGGTGAGTTCCAGACACAGTTAATTTCTCCTTCCCAACTTTTTTCCTCAGTAATTAACGTGCCCAAATCCAGTGCTTCTGTAGACAAAAGACTTTGGAAAACACAATTGAGTAAAATGTATTACATCTTGATAAAGCCATGAAGCAGTTTGACCAATTGGGCACTGAACTGGCAAACATCATGACTCTGATATAAAACAGGAAAGATTGGATTGGCCACCCATTATACACCTCTCCAGAATTTCTTTTTTTATTGAAGTCAATACAAAATTTGTTCAATTAAAAAGAATCTTGCTAATAAACAATTTTACTGGGCATAGCCTACCTTTTTTGCAGACCCCCTTTTATAACAGACATGATTTGAACCAAAAAGGTGGGATTGAGGGATAGGGCCACAGGGTGGTGCAAACATAGGTTTGATTCCTGGTCTGGTTCTGACTTGGAAGGATGGACCAAGTGGAGACCGCAGAAATTTCCAGCAGAAAGGAAGGAGAATGCAAAAGGGACCATTATGCCAGGCTGGCACCTGTTACCTCCTGCTGGTTGATGACAAGTGATTATTGCTGATTCTCTAGAAGCAGATTGCTTGCTTGTCCCCTCAGCGATAGAAGTGTGAAAACATATACTGGAGAATTTGCATTAAAAAGTAAAATGTTATTAATTTTTGCATGTAAATCAACTCATTAGCAGTGTGCAATGCTGATGCAAATAAATTTCAGTTTTGCAGATACACACAGGGGAAATAAGCTCAAGCTGATGACCCTTGAATGTGCACTTCTGAATTTGGAGTAAGTGCAAGAATCCATTGCAGATAAATTTCACCGAGCTACTCCCACTCATCTGCTGTAAAGTCATCAGAAAATGTGCAAAAACCCAGGCAAAATACTTTGCCTGTTACTTCTGGGATCTCTGTGGCCAAGCTGCAAAGGTCACGCAGGTTCAAACCTAACATGCATTTATTTTCTACATTTATTAAAATGATATTGATTGAAAGCATTTGAAGTAGTTCCAAACATGACTTCAAGCTAAATCTATCTTCTGGATTTTTGAATTAACTTTGCAATGAAGTTGTTAATCATATATGGGATTAATTTGCTCCGTGAATGAGCATGTTAATCAATGTATTAAAAAATAGTACTCAAAGGAAATTAAACTCCTGAGAGTATCAACTTCCCTAAAAGTGCGCTGTTTCATATGTTCATGTAAACTTGCTCAGTGCGATATTGCAATGCAATTAATAATCTGTTTAAATGAAGGAAGAGGGACTACACAATTAAAGGAAGGGATTGAAATCCTCAAGTGTGATATTCGTAACAAACCTATCAGTACACTTGTGTGAAATTCTTTTGCTTCCTATTTTAATCCATTTATTTTAATATTCTATTAATATTGCATGTTGCAATTTTCAGAGTTTGAGTTTTTGAGAATTTTGGATCCCAAAAGATATGGAATCAAGTGAATTCTATGGAGTTCGAATTGTTTTTCAAACAGAATGTTAGTGTTTATTTTTCTGCATTTTGCAATCTTTTATTTAATTTTCATACTATGATGCTCTGCATACTCTGGCATAGCAACAGGGTCCAATGTGCCAGCATGAAATAATTGTAATAAGACCAAAGATGTCTTAAGAAATTGACTCTAGTGGTTGCTGAGAATACAGAAAGAGTTAGAGTAATTGTATTCAAGTACTCATGAAAGACTTGCAATGATTCATCAATTTTTAGAGACTTTGCTCATAATAACTCATATTGGTAGCTCATGAATCAAATGTGGTGCCCTTTGGGCCTGATTCTCTGTTTCATGCCAGTAGTAGGATTTCTAAATTGTTTCCCTATATTACCTTATCAGGCCTTTTGAAAACATTGCTATGTGCTTCACATACAATTAGTTACTTTACAGTATCATAGACATTACGTGGGCAGATGCTGGAGCCAATCTGTGTACAGTAGATATTACAAATAGTTAATCTGTTTTGTGATACTGTTGAGGGGTGCAATGTTGACCCAGCCACTTGCTTGCTTTTCTAGGATTAGTACCTCAGTATCTTGGTTAAATGCCTTATCAGAAAGAGGAGTAGCTCCCTCACTATTGAACTGGAATGCCACCCTCCCTAGATTATGTGCTCAAGTTCATAATAGCTTGCCTTTATATAACACTTTTAATGTAGTAATCATCCTAGGAAATTTATTCAGATGGGGGGGGTGGGGGGTGGGGGGGGCGCGTTGGTCATGGTGAGGGGTTGTGGACTGCTCGAATCAATAAATACAATTGACGAAGGAACAGGTTTGCAGCCAAGATGAAAGAGGTGAGCGAAAGTTTGGTTGAGTTTTGAAAAAGGTTTCAAAAGTGGAGAGGTAAGTAAAAAAGGCAGAAGGATTTATAGAGAGAATTTCAAAGACAAGGGCCAAAGCAGCTGAAGGGTCTGCCACTAATTCTAGGCAAAGGGAAGGAGAATGCACAGAAAACTAGGTTCAGAGAATTGAAGGTGCACCAAGGAATAAAAGGTTGGAAGAGATTGCAGAGTAGGGTGGAGCAAAACTATGGAGGGGTAGTTAGATGTCAATGAGGAAGCCAATGAAAGTGGTAAACTTATTCCTAGAGATCCATCCATTCTGATTTGAGTGGAACTCAATTTAGTTGGGGGCCTAATTAAAATATTAGCTTAGAAACTGGTTTATGTCAGCCTACTGGTATGAACTAGGTACAGGGAATGATACCTGCACCAAAATGTACATGATGCACACCAGACTGGTGGATGCATGTTGGGCATTTCTGGCAACTTGCCGATGAATAGGCATTGGATTTCAGGTCACTGGTTCACTAGTAACAGCCCTCAGGTAGGTCCTGGACGACAGGGTGAGGCGAACAGGAGGGAGGGAAAAGCTATCAGGGAGGTGGGTGATGGGGAGTGAGGTGCCCAGTTATGAGGGGGGACTTGATTCAGATGAAATGGGTGGGGGGATGATTGAGAAGAGGCCAAGCGGGACTCAGCCATTGCAGTGTAAGTATTAATGTAAGTATTTTATATTGTATGATTGCCTTTAAGAGTGATGTCCCTTTAAAATCTTAGTATGCTAATGAGCTACATGCCAGAATGCAGTCATGTAACTCCAAGCCTGAGGAACTCTAACACCTAGAGGCAGGTCCTGTAAATAGTTAGCTCTGTACTATGATTAATAGTTTAGCTGTAAATAAACCTGTTTGAGATCTTCAACCAAATGGACTCCACGCATCTCATTTATGTTGCACCAGACACCATAAAAAGAACTCATTACATTGTATAACAAACTTACTCTTTAAGGACTACTGGTTTGTCTGTATTTAGATCACTTTTGCCTGAATGTGGCCAGCACTGCATTCAGGACAGACCAATTTTGAAAAGGGGGCCTTAAACAAATATTAGGCAATTTATTTGCATCTGTAAGGGGTCCAACAGCTGTTTTAGACATGGGCCATGGATGCTTCTTTAACTGCATATTTCAGGTACAGAATGTGTATGCTAAAGCTGCCCACTATATTGGATGTTTTGACACCAATTTTCGGCATGTAAAATGATATGGCACCAACCAACTTCTGGGTCATTGAAAAGGGAGTCTGCTGATACAGTTAAGACCCTAAGATCTCAAATTTCCAACTTCCTTTCCTCTAGTTCACCACCCATCACATCACTTGTGGTATAGTGGACCTGCTTAACTGTTCTCGCACCCCACCTTCTGCACCCTGGTATCTATCAAGTCATTCGTAATCTCCTGTTTCCCTGGTATGGCCCCTATTATTGCTGCTTTAAGTTAGAGGGTGACAAAATCAAGCCTACCTGGCATACAACCGGAGGAGTCATTCACTGCAAGATTTAGCTTGACAATGTCAACATTATTCTGCCTCAATCTCTTCAACAAACACCTCCAACTGCTCCAGAGTCATCCTTGAAAACGTGTTTTCTCCACAGCAAACCAGCTCCTCAAACACAAGAACATAATAAATAGGAGTGGAAGTAGACCATATGGCCCTTCGAGCCTGCTCTGACATTCAATACAAAAATGGCTGATCTTGGGCTTCAATTCCACTTTTCTTCCCACTCCCCATATCCCTTAATTCCCTGCGAGACCAAAAAATCTATCCATCTATCCCAGCCTTCAACGATGGAGCATCCACAACCCTCTGGGGTAGAGAATTCCAAAGATTCACAACCCTTTGAGTGTAGTAATTTTTCACCTCAGTCCTGAATGATTGACCCCTTATCCTGAGACTGTGCCTCTGCATTATAGATTCCCTGACCGGTGGAAACAATCTCTCAGCTTCTACTGTATCAAGCCCTTTCAGAATCTAGTATGTCTCAATTAGATCGTCATTCATTCTTCTAAACTCCAGAGAATACAGGCCCAGTTTACTCAGCCTCTCATCCTAGGACAACTCCCTCATCCCAGGGACCAACTTAGTAAATCTTTGCTGCACTGTCTCCAGTGCAAGTATACATTTCTTAAATGTGGAGACCCAAACTGCACACAGTATTCCAGGTGCAGTCTCACCAAAGCCCTGTACAATTTTAGTAAGACTTCTTTATTCCTGTACTCCAATTCCCTTGCAATAAAAGGTCAATATGCCATTTGTCTTCCGAATAGCCTGCTGCACATGCATGGTAACTTTGTGTGTTCCTTGTACGAGTACCCTAAGTCACTCAAAACTTACCAGTTTCACACCTTTTAAAAAATATTCTGCTTTTCTATTTTTATGGCCAAAGTGAACAACTTCACACTTCCCTACATTACACTCCATTTACCATCTTGTTGCCCACTCACTTAGCCTGCCTATATTTCTTTGCAGCCTCTCTATGCCCTCCCTGCAGCTTACCTTTCCACGGAGTTTTGTATCAGCAGCAAAATTAGATACATTACTCTGTCTCTTCATGCAAGTCATTCATATAGAGTGTAAATAGCTGAGGCCCCAGCTGATCCTTGCAGCACCCCACTATTCACTGCCTGCCAACTTGAAAATACCCCATTTATCATAGAATCATAGAAAGTTTAAGGCACAGAAAGATGCCACTTGGCCCATCGTGTCTGTGCTGGCCGAAAAACGATCCTCCTATTCTAATTACACCTTCCAGCATTTGGTCGATAGCCTTGCAGCTTATGGCACTTGAGGTGCATATCCAGACTCATTTTGAATGAGTTGAGGGTCTCTGCCTCGACTACCCTTTCAGGCAGTGAGTTCCAGATCATCACCACCCTCTGGGTGAAAAACATTTTCCTCATCTCCCCTCTAAATGTTTCTCCCAATAACTTTAAATCTATACCCCCTCATCACTGAGCTCTCTGCTAAGGTGAATAAGACCCTTCACCTCCACTCTATCCAGGCCCCTCAAAATTTTGTACATTTTAATCAGATCTCCCCTCAGCCTTCTCTGTTCCAAGGAGAACAACCCCAGCCTATCTAATCTTTCCTCATAGCTGCATTTTTCCAGTTCTGGCAACATCCTCCTAAATCTCCTCTATACCCTCTCTAGTGCAATTACATCCTTTCTGTAATGAGGTGACCAGAACTGCACACAGTACTCAAGTTGTGGCCTAACCAATGAGTTATTCAGTTCCAGCATAACCTCCCTGCTCTTGTATTCTATCCCTCGGCTAATAAAGGAAAGGATTCCATCTGCCGTCTTAACCACCGTATTGACCTGTCCTGCTACCTTCAGGGATCTGTGGACATTCACTCCAAAGTCCCTTACTTCTTCTACACTTCTCAGTATTTTCCCATTAATCATGTATTCCTTTGCCTTGTTTGACCTCCCCAAATGCATCACCTCACACTTCTCCAAGTTCAATTGCATTTGACATTTTTCTGCTCATCTGACTGGACATATCTTCTTGCAGCCTACAGCTATCCTCCTCGCTATCTACGACACGGCTAATCTTTGTGTCATCCACAAACTTCTTGATCACACCCCCTACATTTACGTCCAAATCGTTAATATACACTGCTTCCTGTCGGTTAAACAATCCTCTTTCCACGCGAATATATTACTCCCAACACGATGAGTCCTTTTCTTGCCTATTAATCTTTTATATGAAACCTTATTGAATGCCTTTTGAAAATCCAGGTATACTACATCTACTGGTTCCCCTTTATCTATCCAACTAGTTACATCCTTTAAAAACTCTAATAAATTTGTCAAACAGGTTCTCTCTTCAGTAAAACCATGCTGACTTGTTCTAATCATACTATGCTTTTGCACGTGCAATGTTAAGACTTCTTTAATAATAGTTTCCAGCATCTTCTCAATGACTGATGTTCGGCTAACTGGCCTGTAGTTCCCCGTTTTCTCCCTACCTCCTTTCTTGAAAAGCGATGTAACATTTGCTAACTTCCAATCTGATGGGACCATTCCTGAATGTAAGGAATTCTGGAAAATCATAGCCAGCGCATCCATTATCTCTGCAGCTATATCTTTTTTTGGAACCTGAGCCTGTAGGCCATCTGGTCCTGGAGACTTGTCAGATTTTAATCCCTTGAGTTTCTCCAATATTTTTTTCTCCGCTGTTATCAATATCCTTAATTTCCTCACTCTTTTTAGCCCCTAGGTTACTCCCTATTTCTGGGATGGAACTTGTGTCTTCTACTGTGAAGACAGACACAAAATATTTGTTCAATGCCTCTGCCATTTCCCATGATGATTTCTCCTGTCTCTGCCTCTAAGGGACCAATGTCTACTTTAGCTACTCTTTTCCTTTTTATGTACTTAAAGCTCTTACAATCTGTATTTTTATTGCTGGCTAGTTTACTCTCATTCTATTTTTCCCTTTTTATCAACTTTCTGTTGGCCCTTTGTTGGTTTCTAAAACACTCCCAATTCTCAGAATTGCTACTATTTTTTTGTAACATTGTAAGCCTCTTCTTTTAGTCTAATACTCTCCTTAACTTCCTGAGTGAGCCATGGATGGGTCTTTCTTGATGAGTTTTGGCTTTTGAACGGAATGTACTTTTGTTAAACCCTTTGAATTGTTTCGTTAAAGGTTTTCCACTGTTCATTTACCGCCATATCTTCCAGTCAATTTACCCAATTAACCTTCGCCAGTTCTCCCCTCATACCTTCATAATTGGCTTTGTTTAAGTTTGAGATTCTTGTTTGTGATTAAAATATGTCACTTTCAAGCTTAACATCAAATTCAATGGTATTATGATCATTATTTCTCAGTGTATCTTTTATGATTACATTGCTTATTAATCCTGTTTCATTACACAGTACGAGATCTAAGATAGCTTTATCCCTAGTTAGGGATAATCTTTTTCTCTAACCTCTCACACTCACATTCAACAACACCATATGCACAGAACTTATGGATTCCTTTAACTTAAAGATTGAGACTGCCCTCTTAAAAGGTTCTTTCAGAGCTGTCAGCTGTTTTTTAAAAAGCAGCAGGGATAACTGATTTTTCATCCTCCCAAATGGCAAGTGGCCTATAAGCAACACAATGGCAAACGCAAGTGGTTGCAAATGTGTCATAGCACAATACAGTGCGAGTTTGTCATGCTGTGTGCTTGGAAAGAGAAATGGAAAAAAATGACCATACACACATGTGGTCATCTCCAATGTTGTACGTCATAACTAGGAACATAGGTTTCGGTTAAGAGGTAGAAGGTTTAAAGGGCATTTGAGGGAAAACATTTTCACAGAGGGTGGTGAGGATCTGGAACCCACTGCCTGAAAGGGTGGTAGAGCCAGAAACACTCATAACATTTTTTTTTTTAAAGTACCTCGATATGTACTTGAATTGCTGTAACCTGCAAAGAAACGGACCAAGAGCTGGAAAGTGGGATTAGGCTGGATGGTTACTTGTCAGCCGGTGCGAACACGATAGGCTGAATGGCCTCCTTCTGTGATGTAAACTTCTATGATCCTATTTCCGTGCATCTATGCTCCTCCTGCCAATGATGTTGATGGTGAGCTCCTCCAATGAAAAAAATTCGGACATATTGTCATCAAAACTACATCTGATGGGAATGGAGAGAGCTGTGGAACAAATCTCCTGCAGATGAGTGAGACATGCTACCTTTTAGCTTCCCCCTGGGACTAGAGAGGGTACGGAGGAGATTTACGAGGATATTGCCAGGAATTAAGAATTTTCGCTTTTGAGAGAGATATGATCGACGGGAGCTGAGACTGAGGGAAGATTTAATGGGAGGTGTATAAAATTATGAGAAGCCTTGATAGAGTGCATAGGAAGGACCTATTTCCCTTAGCAGAGGAGGTCAATGATCAGGGGGAATAGATTTAAAGTAATTGGTAGAAGGATTAAAGGAGAGTTGAGGGTGGTGGACAGTGGGGATCTGAAAATCACTGTCTGAAAGGGTAGTGATCTGTTATCACATTTTTAAAAAAAGGACTTGAAAGGCTGGATCTTGTTCTTCCCCTAGGTGTCGGGTTCCGTGGCAGGGGGGGCCTGAAGATGGCTCCAGATAAGGCCACCACAGACATCAACACCATGAGGGTCCTGCCTGATCCTCCCTGTGGCGGCACCCCCGTCCTGGGTGACGGAACCACAATTAAAATAATCAAATCAATAAAATGAATGAATTAACATACACTTACCTGTGATCTTGAGGGCCCATTACGATCTTCGGCGCAGCAACTGGCACTCTCGCACCCTTAGCTCCCAGTTTGGGGAAATGCAGTGCCACACTGGTGAGGAGGGGGGAAAGAGGTAAGATTTTCAACGCTGGGGGGCAGGGTCAAATAAACGCACTGGGTGTAGGAGATGGTGGGAAGGGCTGAACTGTAAACGTTGTGCAGTTTGGGGGGGGGGGGGGTAAAGGTCAGATGTTAAGTGTTTTGGGGGAGAAAAGGGCAAATAATTAATGCAATTGTTATTTGGGGGGTGGGAAAAGAGCATTACAAATTTGTTTAATTTTGGGAGTCTGTCTTTAAAAATTTAAATTAGGCAGTAGGGTGGGCTGCCCTTTAAAAATGGCACCAGCGCCTGCGCACAGGCAGCTAATGCCATTGCCGGGCACAGGCATTCTGGCCCCTCCATGTGATTGGGCAGGGGGCAGGTGACCCCGGCTATTTAAAATGAGCTATCGGGCTTGAGATTGTGACGGCTGTTTGGTGTGTGACAAGCACTGGCCGGCCGCCAAATTTTGAGCTCGCTGCTGAGATCATTGGTGGGCTCTTAAAATCCAGCCCGAAGCGTCACATCCTACAGGGCTATGGACCGAGAGCTAAAAAATGGGATTATACTGGATGGCTCTTTTTGGCCAGCACAGACACAATGCGCCAAATAGCCTCCGTCTTGTGCTGTAAATTTTCAATGTTTCTGTGTTACAATTAAATTTTTAACCTAGCCTGGTGCTTCAGTTTGAAGCCGTCATATCACAATTTCAGCAAATGTCTCCACACATGAGGGGCTGGATTTTAAGAGCCTGCCGCCGATCTCGGTGGTGGGGTCAAAAAATGGCGGGCCACACGCCAAATAGCCACTGTGATCTTAAGCTTGGTGGCTCATTTAAATAGCCAGTTGCCCCCCACCCCCCCCCAAAATCACGTGGAGGGGGCGGGCTGTCTGTCACCGGTAATGGCGTCAGCTGCCTTTGCACATGCGTTGGCGCCATTTTTAAATGGCAGCCAGCCCTGCTGACATATTTAAATTTTTAAAGAAAGATCCCCAAAAGTAAATAAATACATTTGTTTTTCCCCTTTCCCACACCCCCCATAACAATTACAAGTATTTGCCCTTTTCCCCCAAAAACACTTACTTTTTACATCTGACCTTCCCTCCTCCACACTGCAGAAAGTTTAAGATTCAACCCTTCCCAACATCCCCTACACCCATTATGTGTATTTGACCCCATTTCCCCCCCTCCCACACTGACAGGCCTACCTCCTCCCCCTCCCCAGTGTTATGCCTCGTTTCCCCAGATGGAGATCTGAAGGCGCGGGAGCGCCGGCTGTCATGCTGAAGATCCTGGCGGGCCCTCAAGATCTCAGGTCAGTGTATTTAGATGTATTAAATTTATCGATTTAAATATGTTAATTGTGGTCCCAGCACCCAGCGGGCCGCCATGGAGCCTTGCTGCTGCCGAGAGGATCGGGCTGGGCCTTGCCAGCGCGAGGTCCGTGGCGGGCCTCCTCCGGAGCCATTCTCAGCCTGCCCGCCATGGATCATGATGTCGAGGGCTTCTTAAAATCCAGCCAAAAGAATCGGTTCTTGATTGGTATAGACAATTGATATCCTTAAAACCCTTAACTCATTAGATTCTGTCAAAGTATCCATTCATTTTCTTTTAAATGTACTTCAAAATTATTAGTTGAATTGAGATAGAGGACTATTAGCTTATTCTCACCACTTATATTCTATAAGTATATCAATGGGAAGAGGATAACCAGGGAAAGAGTAGGACCCATTAGGGACCAAGGGGGAAATTTGTGGGTGGAGCCAGAGGACATTGGTAGGGTGTTGAACAAATACTTCACATCTGTCTTCACACAAGAGAATGAGGATGTAGATATGGAAATTAGAGAGAGAGACTGTGAGGTTCTTGAGCAAATTGTCATAGGGAGTGACAAGGTAATGGAGGTTTTGGCAGGCTTAAAAGTGGACAAATCTCCAGTTCCGGACGATTTGTGTCCCAGGATGCTGTGGGAGGTGAGGGTGAAGATTGCAGGGGCTCTGACCCTAATTTTAATTCCTCTCTGGCCACAGGGGAGGTGCCAGAGGACTGGAGAACAGCTAATGTGGTCCCACTATTTAAGAAAGTTTGTAGAGATAAGCCAGGGAACTACAGACCTGTGAGTCTCACGTCAGTGGTAGGGAAACTATTGGAGAAAATTCTGAAGGAGAGAATCTATCACCACTTGGAGAGACAAAATTTGATCAGGAATAGTCAGCACGGCTTTGTCAGAGGGAGGTCATGCCGAACAAATTTGATTGAATTTTTTGAGCATGTGACCAGGTGTGTAGATGAGGGTAGTGCTGTTGATGTAGTTTACATGGATTTCAGCAAAGCCTTTGACAAGGTCCCACATGGGAGACTTATCAAGAAAGCAAATGCACATGGATAACAAGATAACTTGATAAGGTGGATTAAAAATTGGCTTAGCTGTAGGAGACAGAGAGCGATGACAGACAGCTGTTTTAGTGACTGGAAGCCAGTGTCCAGTGGCGTACCACAAGGATCTGTGCTGGGTCCTCTATTGTTTGTCATTTATATAAACAACACAGATGACTATGTGGGGGGTAGGATCAGTAAGTTTGCAGATGACACAAAGATTGGCCGAGTGGTTAACAGTGAGGTAGAGTGTCTTCGATTACAGGAAGATATAGACAGGATGATCAAATGGGCAGAAAAGTGGCAGATGGAATTTAATGCTGAAAGGTGTGAGGTGATACACTTTGGAAGGAGTAAGGTGACACGGAAGTATCCAATGAATGGCCTGACACTGGGAAGTTCCGAGGAACAAAGGGACCTTGGCGTGTTTGTCCATAGATCTCTGTAGGCAGAAGGGCAGGTTAAAAGGGTGGTGAAAAAAGCATATGGGACACTTGCCTTTTTCAATCGAGGCATAGATTACAAAAGCAGGGAGGTCATGTTGGAGTTGTACAGAACTTTGGTAAGGCCACAGCTGGGGTAGTGTGTGCAATTCCGGTCGCCACATTATAGGAAGGATGTGATTGCATTGGAGGGAGTGCAGAGGCGATTCACCAGGATGTTGCCTGGGATGGAACATTTAAGCTATGAAGAGAGGTTGGATAGGCTTGAGTTGTTTTCGCTGGAGCAGAGAAGACTGAGGGGAGACCTGCTCGGGGTGTACAAGATTATGAGGGGCATGGACAGGGTGGATAGGGAGCAGCTGTTCCCCTTAGTTGAAGGGGAAGTTACGAGGGGTCACAAGTTTAAGGTGAGGGGTGGGATGTTTAAGGGGGATTTGAGGAAGAACCTTTTTACCCAGAGGGTCGTGACGGTCTGGAATACCCTGCCTGGGAGGGTGGTAGAGGCAGGCTGCCTCACATCCATTAAAAAGTACCTGGATGAGCACTTGGCATGTCATAACATTCAAGGCTATGGGCCAAGTGCTGGCAAATGGGATTAGGTAGACAGGTCAGGTGTTTTAATGCATCGGTGCAGACTCGATGGGCCGAAGGGCCTCTTCTGCACTGTATTATTCTGTGACTAGGGTAATGATCTGTTGGAGCAGAATGCCCACCCTGAAACCAATGGGATGGAAATAGACCAAATTCTAAAGTGTATGGGCAATCTGCTCTGCCAGATTACCGCTAGACTGTAAAGGTGAAAACGATCCCCAATGATTCAATTTTTCAAGAGGGAAGATAACTATCTAGACATTCCTTATGACTCATTCTATTAACACTGGAGGCTGGATTTTCATTACAGGAGGCAGAAAACAGGAGCCAGGTCTGGGTTTGGGTCAAAAATCTGCCTCCGGTGGGAAACTGATTCAGGTTCAGATTTTCAAATGGGTAAGACCTTAATTGGTGTGGAGATGGGTTTCCTGTCCACTTACAGCCAGTGGGGCCAGGAATGGAGTTGGGTCAGATGAAGTGTAAGGCTCGTGTAGACACCCCATGACAGCCATCACTGAAGCTGCTGGTTGTCCTGAGGGAAAGATCTGCATTTTGTGCCAAAAACAATCCACTGCACCAGAGGGAAGTGAGATGTCACAGGGGAGCTGGAGGCTTGGCACTTGGGGCAGGGCAGACCCTCATTTCATGGATGCTGACCTGGGTCTAATGCTGGAGGCTGTGAGGGAGAGGAGGGAGGTCCTCTTCCTGGAGATTGGCCGGAGGAGCCCAATTTGTCATGCAACAGGGGCACCCCTCTGTTCAGTGTTATCGCCCTCCGCCTCCTCTTCCTCCCTTATGTCCTGCTCCTCCCCTAATGAGCTGTCTCCTGCCAGGTTGTCACTGTCCTCAAGGTTCACACCTCTCTGGAGGCCTATGCTATGGAGAGCTCAGCAGACCACCACAATGGCGGAGACTCTTGCAGGATGGTATTGGAGGGTGAAGGCACTGGAATCGCATCTTCAGAAATCCAATGGCCTGCTGAGCATATAGCATTGGTTGTATTGTCTCAGTGCCTTTGTCTGGGACCCCCTTAGAGGGGTCAGTAGCCATCTGCTCAAGGGATATCCCTTGTCCCCTTTGGATCCATCCATGCACTTTGAGAGACATAGTTATCCTGTGGCACTTTTGGTGCAGCTTTAGTTTGGACTTCATCATCTTGATCAGCCCTTCCCATAGCCCTCCGCATTGTTCATGTCTTCTAAACCCTGTTGTGTGCCAGACATGGCATTCTCCCTGTGCCCTTCCTTTGAAAATCCCAAACTACTGCTGACAAGCCTGTTATAAGTTGCTCAATGAGCTCAACAGGCAATTAATTGGAGGTGTGCAGGCTTGCCATTCCCTCCCTCCCTGAGTCCCTTTAAAAATGGCCTCGTGTTCTGGAGGCAGTGGGACCCAGTGCCAACCTCCGAGTACCCGATCTTCAAATTGCATGCGCACACCCTTCCCCGCCCCCAGCGGGCTTTAAAAATCCTGCCCAAGGTTTTTTTTTATTCTTACTGTCAACCATTTTGAATTAACAGTGAAAAAGGATTGAAATGGAAATCAATTTGAACACATGAAGAGACAAATGCATATATATTGTGATAATTTAGATCACACCACACACTTCAGCTTAGGCAGCAAAGGTTTTTTTTTTAAAACATAAAACTCTATTTAATCAGAGTTAAAATTCCCACCTTACTTGTAGAAGGATACACATCTGCTTATTGTGCAAAATGGCAATATATGCAGCAAGAAAAATCATTTTCTTTTACACGAGATCGGAAATTATTGTAATTGCTTCTGGAATAGCACTTCAACTTTCTTTCACTTATTTGGGTCTTAACTGGATCAGGATAAACTGCTGAAGCATAGCAAGTATATAAAGTTTCAATAATTATCATCTCACTTCAGACACAAACAAAAGAGTGAGCAAAAATAAAAATTGGGCCGGACTACGTGGTGCCAGTAGTGGTGACATGTTCATCGCTACTGGATATCAGAGAGGCCCCACTATTTACATAGTGCGCATGTGCGTTCTATCGTGTGCTAATGCAGAAGGCGCAGTGGGCCAACCAATGCTACCTCTGAGGCTTTGCTACTTCAAGTAACAAGTATGGAATGAGTGTGAATTTGGGCTAATTACCTACTGATTCCAAGTTAATTACATTTTAAAATTTTACCCTTGGATTTCCAGGCAAAAGGGACCTCCTCACGATTAGCACATACTTAATGAGGAGGCCTACACCATTTTAAAAGTTAGCATGTATTACATTTTTTTTTTAACATGAAACGTGTTAAAAGTCTGATAATCTTAAGTAAAATCTATGACTTAGCATAATTTAACAGACTTATGTATCACTTTTTTTTTAAATGATTTATCTGAAAAATTAATGCACTTTTAATAAAGTTTACATTTTTAATTTTGAAAAATTAGATTTAAATTGTTAATTTTGTAAAAAATTAATTATGTCGACTAAGAATGTGATGTTCCAATGCCTTTTTACTGCAGCAGCCTTATTTTTCCATTTTTGGGGTGCAGAGACTGTAAGCCACTGCCACAACTGGATGCTATTTTTGCCTGTACTAGACCCCATTGCAGCCTATGCTGGGAAGGAATCATCCCTCGAGGCAGCTAAAATTCTCGCTGTCGGGATTGGGGTCAGATCATGTGGCGATTTATTTGAGGTAAGTGGCAAGGGCCATCATTGTGCTGCTGAATGCAAAATCCGGGTCAATGCCCTGTGCTTTATAAAATAACAGATGTCTGAGAATATATTAGAAGTGGTATATTGGAGAAAATAAACAATAACGTTGATCAAGGTCACGAGCCTTAAATTCCACAGAATTAGTTTATTTTCTGTATGCAGAAAATTGATTTATTTTATACATACTATTTTCTGGGAGCATTTTCTTTTTCCTTAAAAGGTAAATTGAGTTGATGTAATTTGGATGTTGCAGACTGCCAGAAACCAGTGACTTTGGAAATTCAACCCATGGCTCTGGATCCTGTGCTGCAGATCTAGAAATTTCATGAAATGAAAATGTAAAGGAACAAGAAGCACCATGAAAAAGGAGGAAGAGTTGAACCTGAAGTAATTTTTAGGTGTATATATTAGAGGAACAATCTATGAAAATACAGAGAGAAGTTAGGAGAGGGGTGATGGGGGAATGAAGAATTACTAACAAGAAGGAATTGGGGCATATCTAGCAGTGTAACAAAAGTCCCATAAGTGGCATTAAACATAAACCAATGATGTGGCATGCAAGACCCCTAACTGTAAGAGTTTACCTTTTTTGTTTCGCGAAATCCTTGACAGCAATTTTAGAGCTACTTCACCACATGGACTGCAGTAGTTCAAGAAGAAAACTCACCACCCCACATCTCAAAAAGAGAAGGTGAATTGTTGACAAGGCTGGCATCTTTTGCTCATCCCTGGTTGCGCTTCAGAAGGTGATGGAGAGTGTTCTTCTCGAACCGTTGCATTCCATGTGGTGAAAGAACTCTCAAAATACTGTAAAGAGTTGTAGGATTTTGATCCAGTGACAATGAAAGAATGGGGATATAATGTTGAATTCAAATGATGCCATGATGAATACAGTTATCTGAACATCAGCAATGCTTTACAAACGTGAACATATTTTCAGTGATCTTAGGGCTAATTTTAACTCAGTCTGTAGCCTTCTTGTCAGCCTCCACTGGGAACTTCTTCACCTCTTACTTCTGTTGCCCCAGTGCTGAAAGCTTCTACCAGGGACATTTTTTTCAACTCAATATTTACCTTCCCCCCCCCCCCTGCCAAATGTGGAACTCTGGTTTGATGTATGGGAGAAAGGAAGCTACATTTGCAGGTGACAAATTGGAGAGGGAGGGGATAGCATGTGGGATAAGATATTTAGGATGGAATCAGTATGCTGGCTCTGTGGACTGTCCTGCTCTAGAAGTTGCTCCATTGTTAAGGATAGGATCTGGATCATTTAGTTTTGTTCTTTAGACTCTTCTTCCAGTGGAGACTGTGGTGAATATAGAGGCAAGGGCAGCAGCAAGTGAGAAGGAGTGAATAATGAACCTCTTGGAATAAAGGGGAGATGGAAAAGGACATGAATAGAATGATTTAAAGTGATTTAGTCAGTCAAACTATCCTAGCATCTTTTTGCTAAGGTTTGTATCATTATAGCAATGCAGGAGAGAGTGAGATCTGAATCTTATCTCTAATCCAAGGCAGCATGTACCACAGTAAGAGATAAGAAACACACATTACTGTCCTATAAAAAAATCTTATATCTTTCAGCTTTTGTCTGATACAAGAACATAAGAAATAGGAACTGAAGTAGATCATTTGTCCCTTTGAAGCTACTTCACCATTTAATAGAATCATGGGTGATCTTTGCCCAAAACTTTACCTTCCTGCTACATCCCCATATCCCCTGATTCCCTTAGATCCAAAAATCTATCGATAGATATTTCCAAATGTACGCAACCCTTTGAGTAAAGAGGTTCCTTGTAGGCTGGGTAAACACCTAACAATGCAGGGCCTATGCTTTTATGTTGTGGGCCACATGTAGCTCAAGGTAGCAAAGTAGTATAAGAATGGGGCATATTTCTTCCATTCATCAGATAAACATCTCATGGGCATGCAGAAGCCCACAGTTATGCAGACAGCCTAAAGAGGGATTACTTCAGATCTGGGAACCTGGCTGAATTATTTATACGTTACCTTGTAATTTTAATATGATGCTGTCAAAGTTATATAAAATCTAGTACTGTTATTAGAAAAAACAGTTGTGCATGAATCATAAGCAAAATTACTGCCGCCAGACTAAAAACCCTTTCTATGACAGTAACCATCACAGAATCGTTACAGTACAAAAGGAGGCCATTTGGCCCATCATGTCTGCACTGGCTCTCCAAAAGAGTAATTCCCTCAGTTCCATTCCCCTGTCTTCTCCCCATAACCCTGCACATTCTTCCATTACATATAACTGCCTAATTCACCTTTTGAATGCTTCATTTGAACCTGCCTCCACCACATTCTCAGGCAGCGCATTCCAGACCTTAACCACTCGCTGTCTGAAAGTTTTTCCTCATGTCACTTTTGCTTTTCATACCAAACACTTTAAATATGTGCCCTCTCGTTCTCAATCCTTTCATGATTGGGAATAGTTTTTCTCTATCTACTCTGTCCAGACCCCTCATGATTTTGAATACCTCTATCAAATCACCTCTCAGCTTTCTCTTCTCCAAGGAAAATATAAAGTCCTAACTTCTCCAATTTATCTTCATAACTGAAATTCCTCATCCCTGGAACCATTCTCGTGAATCTTTTCTTTACTGTCTCCAATGCCCTAATGTTTTTCCTCAAGTGCGGTACCCAGAACTGGACACAATACTGTAGCTGACATCGAACTAGTGTCTCATACAAGTTCACCATAACTTCCTTGCTCATTAATATATATCAGGAAAAGCAAGATCCAAACACTGATTCCTAGGGAACTCCACTACAAACCTTCCACCAGCCTGAAAAACATCCATTAACCACTACTGTTACCCATCACTCAGCCAATTTCATTTCCATGTTGCTACCATCCCTTTTATTCCATGTGCTACAAGTTTTCTCATAAATCTGTTGTGTGGCACTGTTTCAAATGCCTTTTGAAAGTCCATGTACACATCAACAGCATTTCCCTCATAAACCCACTGTTACCTCCTGAAAAAACTCCATCGAGTTAGTTAAATATGATTTTCCCTTAAGTAATCCATGCTGGCTTTCCTTATTTAACTTGCATTTGTCCATGTGACAATTGATTTTGTCCCAAATTGTTTTCTCTAGAAGTTTTCCTGCCACCAAAGGTAAACTGACTGGCCTGTAGTTGCTGGGTGTATCTTTGCCCCCTTTTTGAACAAGGGTGTAAGTTTGCAATTCTCCAGTCCTCTGGCACTACCCCCAAGTCTAAGGAAGACTGAAAAATTATGGCTAGTGCCTCTGCGATTTCCACCTTTACTTTCCTCAGTGTCCTTGGATGCATCCCATTATCTACTTTAAGTAGAGACAACCTATCTATTACCTCCTCTATCAATTTGAAACTGCTCTAGTGTCTGACTTACCTCCTCTTTCAACATTTCCTGGGTTGCATCTTCTTCCTTGGTAAAGACAGATGTAAAGTATTCATTTAATACCTCAGCTATGCCCTCTGCCTCAATGTGTAAATCTGACTTCTGCTCCCTAATTGGCCCCACTCCTCCTTTTACCACCCTTTCACTATTTATCTGCCAATAGAAAACTTTGGGATTTCCTTTAATGCTAGCTGCCAATCTCTTTTCATGCTCTTTCTTTGCTTCTCTGATTTGCTTTTTCACTTCCCCTCTGGACCTTCCATATTCAGCCTGGTTCTCAATAGTATTTTCTACCTGGCATCTGTCATAAGCATACTGTTACAACCAGGTGAGAAAGAGGCCTAGGGTTCCCTTTCAGCCTTCCTGATCTTACTGCAAGAGGGTTTCATTTTTAAAAACACTGTTTAGCTCCTCCTTGGTGAATCCTTGTTCACCATTTTCCAATTATAAGGCAAAGAAACCAGCACAAACAGGCTTTCTTAGGCTTAAAAAAGAAAAAGTTGAAATTTATTAAACTAATTCGGTTAACGCCTACGGATACACGACACGCCCACACGTGATACACATATAGAGAGACAGAAAGAAAACAGAAGAAATAAAGTGGAAAAGTTTGAGGTAATATCGGAGGAGGTTTTTTGTGCTACAGTTCTTCAAGCTCTCTGTAGTGTCCTTTATTGTAGGTAGATCTTGCTTTTCGTTGGGGTCAGCATTCTTCTTAAACCTTTTTCACTATAGGAGACTTTTCTCTCTTGGGGTTAATGTGTCTTCAGTGGATTTGGAGTTCCGTGAGAAAGAGATGGGAGCAAGCATACAGGAGGGGCTGTGGCACGCCAGCCAGGAGAGATCCTCTCAGTTCTGCTTTCTGCCCAAACTGTTTGTACAAATTCAAAAAACTCAGGTTGCCAAACAGGTTAGTCATGTAACTAGCTGGTTTGACTGTCAGTTTGTGTATTCGACCATCTTCGCAGTCAACCTGGAATGTGTGCTCCCCCACCTTCAACATCTGGTGATCAAAAGTCCATTGTGGGTTGAATGTGTCAGGGAATGGTCCTTTGTTCTTTCCGAACAGTGTCTGTTAATATGCAAATGTCTTTCCAGCCAAGATCTGGCAATCTTTTAAAGCAAGTCCTTTCTTCACTTCAACAACAGTTGGAAATTTAATGTGCATGTGGCAAAATTAATATGCCTCATGCTTGGCAGGTGGTAGCCTGCTTGACAATACTTTTTATTCTTTATATTATTCTCTACCCCTTTTGTCATCCAGGGAGCTCTGGATTTGTTTGCCCTACTTTTCCCCTTCGAGGGAACATACCTTGACTATGCCCAAACTCTCTCTTCTTTGAAAGTAGCCCATTGTTTATCTACCAGTTTTCCTGCCAGCTTTTGACTCAATTTATTCACCCCAGGTCCATTCTTACCCTATTGAAGTTGGCCTTCCCCCAGTTAATTATTCTTACCCTGGATTGCTCTTTGTCCTTTTCCATAATTACCCAAAACCTTATGATACAATGATCACTATCCCCTAAATGCTCTCCTATTGATACTTGATCCACTTGGCCCACCTCATTCCCAAGAACCAGGTCTTGCAGTGCCTCCTTTCTCATTGGGCTAGCAATATACTGTTGTAGAAAATTTTCCTGAACAGACTCTAGGAACTCTTGCCTCTCACTGCAGTTTACACTACTATTATCCCAGACTATGTTTGGATAATTAAAAAGTCATCCAATATAACTACCCTATAATTTTTGCATCTCTAATTCCTTTGCAAATTTCTTCCTCCATGTCCTTCCCTCTAGCTGGTATACTATAGGCAACACCGAGCAATGTTTCTTAGCTCTAGCCAAATTGAATCTGTCCTCAACCCCTCTGGGACATCTTTTTCTCCAGCACTGCAATGCTCTCCTTAATCAATACCACCACCCCTCCCCCTTTTTTCCCTTTCCTGAACACCTTGTATCTAGGAATATTTAACACCCAGTCCTACCATTCTTTGAGCCAGGTCTGTTATAACCACATCATATTTCCACATGACAATCTGCACCTGCACCTCACCAGTCTTATTAACTGCACTCCATGCATTCACATACATACACATTAACCCTGATTTGGACTTTATTAATTTCTCCCTTACTCAGACCCCAGCCAATAACTTACTATTCCCTACTCTTGTGCTATCTATATCTTCCAATATTCTGTGCTTCTTGGTATTCCTCTAATACTTGCTCCTCGTACCCACACCCTTGATAGGTTGCTAGTTTTGCTTCCTTCCAATCTGAGTTCCCTTTCAGGTTCCCATCCCCCTGACAATTTTTAGTTTAAACCCTCCTCAACAGCACTAGCAAATGGATATTCGTCCCAGTCCTGCTAAGATGCTGTCCGTTAACAGATGTGGATGATTGAGTGTGCACGGTTACACTGTGGGTTGACAGTACAAGGTTATAGGTGTTGAGGTATTGCCAATATTAGCATTGACTACAATGAGCTGCATATGCCCAGGACATCCATGGCCAACTCCTCTTGGGAAATCAGGAGTCTGCAAGTAGAAATGCCTCCCAATGTTGAGGCTTTACTGGGCATTATGTACTCACCTCTCCTGCAACATGATAAAGTATTCTTGACTTGACCTTCCAATGCTGTCCTGGTCAGCCTCCCATCATCCATCCTCAATAAACTTGAACTCATCCAAAACACTACTGCCCATATCCTAACACACATCAAGTGGCATTCACTGATCATCCCTGTGCTCATTCCAGTCTGGCAATTTTCAGAGTCTCATTCCTGGTTTCAAATCCCTCCTGTTCTTGCCTCCTCCGATCTGTGTAACCTCCTCCAGGCAGACAACCATCAAAGATCTTTGGGTCCTCCAATTCTGGCCTCTTGAATGTCCCTATTTTAATTACAGCAATATTGATGGTCATACTTTCTGATGCTTAGGCCCTGCTTAAACTGTCCACCTCATTCCCTCACTCTCCTCTTTTAAGATGCTACTTAAAACCTACCTTGTTGACCAAGCTTTTGGTTGTTAGCATAGATTTTATGCTGAGAACTTGTATAAAGGCCCTCTGCTTAACAGTCCTTGAACCCTCCTTCACCATTCCCTTCACCCTGCATTAAAGAACATTAAAACCATCCAGGCAATTTCTATAGAAATGGCATGCCACTGTCACTCATGAGTCTAAGACACCTGAACCTCTGTTTCAGCTTCCCAAAGCTGTGTTCAAGGATCAATAATGATGCTGGTGGTCTCTTAGCTTTGATTATACCTCTGTTGCTCATGCGTGGTGGGGTTGTGGAGGGTTGGCATGAGCCATGTCTAGAGGGGTATCCATTGTCCCCCAGCATCCATCTGCTATGTTCCTCGGAGGGTCAAATATTGGGGGAATGGTAGACTGGCACAGGACAAATTTGTTTTGACAGCTGCCTGGATACCTTGCAGAAACTTTCATGATCTTTTTTGTGTGATCAGTCACTAACTGGACATTAATGGAGTGACAGCCTTTTCCAGTTATGAATGTTGCTGGCTGGTGTTGCAATGCCCTGATGGCAATATGTGTGCAGCCAATGATGTCCTGCACATAGGGAAAGCTGGCCACTGCTGCAAATCCGAGTTCTTCCTGTTGACTGTTGGTCAATGGGGATGGTGATGTATTGCTCAGCCCTGGCAAACAGGCTATCGCTGACCTGTTGATGCAACAGTGTACTGCAGACTGGGAGATGTCCCCAGTAGTAGACTTAAAGGAGCCAGTGACAAAGATTTAAGGGTTGAAGTGACTTTGGCATCCAAAAGCATGGACCACTGGTTGAGCAAGCTGTAGGCCATGTTACAGGTGGCTACAGATATCGAAGACAGCTTACCTGGAGAAAAACAGCTTCTAGAGGCATTTCTCTTCAGGCAGGTCAATGGAGTGACTCATGGCCTGTACACACTGTATACTGGGTAAGCCTCTTTCAAGCAATCCCCTGAACTGTTATCTTCTGATAGATCCAGCTGCAGCTACTGCTGGTTGCTGATTGTGTTGAGACTCCTGCTGCTGCTCCTCTTCCACTGTGTTCCTGCATCCAGAAGAAATGAATAGAATCCATGATAATCAGTGTAACACAAGTGTGAACAAAGCATCTGCAAACCAGACAGCAAAAAGATCCAGTGATCCACAGTGCTGAACATATGAATTAGGAGTAGAAGTAGGTCATTTGGCCCATTGAGCCTGCTCTACCATTCAAGATCATGGCGGATCGGTTTGTGTTTCAAATTCACACTCCCATCTACCCCTGACAACCCCTTGCCTAAGAATCTATTTACCTCCGCCTTAAAATTATTCAATGACCCTGCCTCCACCACCTTCTGAGGCAGAGTTCCAAAATTACTCCTCATCTCGATCCTAAAAAGGTGACCCCTAATTTTAAAAACAGTGCCCCCTAATTCTGGACTCACCCACAAGAAGAAACATTCTTTCCACATCCACCTTGTCAAGACCATTCAGGATTTTATAAACTTGAATCAAGTCTCCCCTCACTCTTCCAAACTCCAGTGAAAACAAGCCCAGTCTGTCCAACCTTTCCTTATAAGGCAACCCGCTCATTCCAGGTATCAATCTAATAAACTTCCTCAGAACCACAACCAACGCATTTACATCCTTCCTTAAATAAAAAGGAGAATAAAACTGCACACAGTATTTGAGATGTGGTCTCACGAATGCCCTGTATAACTGAAGCATAACATCCTTACTTTTATTTTCAATTCCTCTCCTAATAAATATTAGCATTCCATTAGCCTTCTTTAGGAGTTGCTGTACCTGGGCGGCACAGTGGCGCAGTGGTTAGCACCGCAGCCTCACAGCTCCAGGGACCCGGGTTCGATTCCGGGTACTGCCTGTGTGGAGTTTGCAAGTTCTCCCTGTGTCTGCGTGGGTTTTCTCCGGGTGCTCCGGTTTCCTCCCACAAGCCAAAAGACTTGCAGGTTGGTAGGTAAATTGGCCATTATAAATTGTCACTAGTATAGGTAGGTGGTAGGGAAATATAGGGACAGGTGGGGATGTTTGGTAGGAATATGGGATTAGTGTAGGATTAGTATAAATGGGTGGTTGATGTTCGGCACAGACTCGGTGGGCCGAAGGGCCTGTTTCAGTGCTGTATCTCTAATCTAAAATCTAAACCTGCATACTAACATTTTGTGACTCATGCACTGGAACACTTAGATCCCTCTGCACCTTGAAATTTCTGCAGTCATTCTCCATCTGCTTTTTTATTCTTCCTGACAAAGTGAACAACTTCACATTTTCCCACATTATACGGTCAGATTTTTGCCCACTCACTCAAACTATCTATATCGGTCTGCACAACATACTTTCCTACCCAACTTTGTCTCATCTGTAAATTTAGCTACCATGCCATCGCTTCCCTCATCTAAGTCATTGATACAAATTGTAAAAGTTGAGGCCCCAGCAATGACCCTGCGGAGACTTCATCACCACATTCTGCCAAAGGACCCATTTATGCATATTCTGTTCACAGCCAGCCAGCTAATCATATATCCATGCTAGTATGTTACCCCTATACCATGAGCACCTACTGTGTACAATAACCTTTCTTGTGGCACCTTGTCAAATGCCTTCTGAAAATCCAAGTACAGTAAATCAACAGGCTCTCCTTTATCCACAGGGCATTGTTACTCCTTCAAAGAACTCCAATAAATTGGTTAAACATGATTTCCCTTTCACAAAACTATGCTGACTATTCCCAATTACCTTGAGTTTTTCCAAGTGCCCAGCTATAGTTTCCTTAATGATCGATTCTAACACCTTTTCCACAACAGACATCAAGCCAACTGCCTATAGTTACCTATTTTCTGCCTCCCCTCTTCTTGAACTGATGTTATATTTGCTACTTTCCAGTCTGATGGAACCTTTCCAGAATCCAGTGAATTTTGAAAAATTACCAATACATCTACTACCTCATTAGCCACCTTTTTTAAGACCTGAAGGTGAAGCCCATCAGGACCCGGGGACTTGTCAGCTCACAGCTCCATTAGTTTGGTCAGTACCACTTCCTCGGTGATTGTAATTTCACCAAATTCCACTCTTCCTTCTACCTCCTGATTTACAGCTATTACTGGAATTTTTTTGTATCCTCTATAGTGAAGACAGAAGCAAAATATTTAGATTAGATTAGAGATACAGCACTGAAACAGGCCCTTCGGCCCACCGAGTCTGTGCCGAACATCAACCACCCATTTTATACTAATCCTACACTAATCCCATCTTCCCAAACATCCCCACTTGTCCCTATATTTCCCTACCACCTACCTATACTAGTGACAATTTATAATGGCCAATTTACCTATCAACCTGCAAGTCTTTTGGCTTGTGGGAGGAAACCGGAGCACCCGAAGAAAACCCACGCAGACACAGGGAGAACTTGCAAACTCCACACAGGCAGTACCCGGAATCGAACCCGGGTCCCTGGAGCTGTGAGGCTGCGGTGCTAACCACTGCGCCACTGTGCAAACAAATATTTGTTTATTTCATCTGCCATTTCCTTATTATCTATTAACTCCCCATTCTCACTCTCTAGAGGACTGATATTCACTTTACTCACTCTTTTTAAATACCTGCAGAAACTCTTACTATCCATTTTTACATTTCTAGCTAGCTTCCTCTCATACTCTAATTTCTTTCTCCTGATTAAGGTTTTAGCCATTCTCCAATGTTCTTTATATTCTGACCAATCATCTGACCTGCCACTTACCTTTGCACAATTATGTGCTTTTTCCTTAAGTTTGATGTTTTGCTTAACTTCTTTAGCTAACCACAGATGGTGGGTCCTCTCCTTAGAACTTTTCTTTATAGTAGGAATATACTTATCCTGAGTATTCTGAAATATCCCCTTAAAATGTCTACCACTGATTCTTTATTGATCTATCCTAGTCCTCGCCAAGTAACTCAGTTCACTTCAGCTAGGTCAGCTTTCATGCCCACATAGTTGCACTTATTTAAGTGTAACTACTAGTCTTAGACTCACTCTTCTTTCTTTCAAACTGGATGTGAAATTCAATGATATTGTGGTTGCTGCTACCTAGAGGTGGCTTTACTCTGAGGTCATTAATTAATCCTGTCACATTACATGATACCAAATCTAATATAACCTGCTCTCTGGTTGGTTCCAAAATGTGCTGCTCGAAGAAACTATCTTGAAAACATTCCATGAACTCTTCATTCAGGCTATTATTGCCAATCTGATTTTTCCAGTTTATATGTAGATTAAAATCACCCATGATCATTGCCATCCCTTTATCACAAGCAACAAATATTTCTTCTTATATTCTTCATTCTACATTGTGGTTACTGTTAGGAGGCCTGTAGACCACTCCCACTGGTGACTTCTTTCCCCTACTATTCCTCATCTCCACTCAAACCAATTCTACATCTTGATCTCCTGAACCAGAGTGATCTCTAACTATTGCAACAATGCCATCCTTGATTATCAGTGATATCTCTCCACCTAGCTTCCTATTCTTTTTTAATGTCATATACCCCTCAATATTCAGGACTCAATCCTGGTCATCCTACAGCCACATCTCCGTAACGGCTATCAGATCATATACGTTTACTTCAATGTGTGCTATCAGTTTGTCTACTTTGTTATGAATGCTATGTGCATTCAGATACAGAGCCTTTAGTTTTGTCTTTTTGTTATCTTTGAAACATCTAGTCTTCACTGTTGGTGTGTTCTTAGATTTTTTTCCTCTGTCCCTTCCTGCCATTCTGTGACATTCATTTCCCATATTACTATTCTGTTCTCCCACCTTGACTCTACCCCTTATTTGCTACATCTTGATCACTCACCACCCCCCTCTCCTCCCATTTAGTTGCAAGCCCTCTCTACATCCCTAGTTATATGGTTTACTAGAACACCAGTCCCAGCACAGTTTAGGTGCAGACCATCCCAATGGTACAGCCCCCACTTGCCTCAGTACTGGTGCCAGTGCCCCACAAACTGAAACCCACCTCTCCCACAACAGTCTTTGAGCCACATATTCATTTCACTAATCTTGTGTCCTCTGCCAATTGGCACATGGCTCAGGTAATAATCCAGAGATTATCATGGAGGTTCTGCTCTTCAATTTGGTGCCTAGCTCCTCATATGGTCTAAGCAGAACATCTTTCCTAGTCCTACCTATGTCATTGGTATCTACATGGACCACAACAACTACATCCTCCCCCTCAAAGTTCCTGTCCAGCCTGGAGGAGATGTCCCAGTCCCTGCCACCAGCTAGGCAACACAGCTTTCTAGACTCTCTTACTGCAGTGTCAATCCCCCTCACTATATTATCCCCTATTACCACTACATTCCTTTTTGCTCCCCCCACTTGAATGGCTTCCTGTGCCACAGCACCATGGCCAGTCTTCCCATCCACCTTGCAGACCTCTCATTATTCACATAGGTTGAGAGCACCTCAAACCTGTTTGACAATTGCAAAGTCTAAGGCTCCTCCACTACTGTCTGCTCAATCCCTTTACCTGCTTCACTCAGTCACATCCTCCTGCCCCTTCCTGTTGATCAAAACAGATGACCCTGTTCAAAGAGGTGTGACCATCTTCTGGAACAAAATGTCCAAGTATTTCTCCCTCTCCCTTATGTTGTGCAGTGTTTGCAGTTTGGCTTCCAGATCAATAATCAGGATCTGGAATTCCTCTAGCTGCTTACACTTTCTGCAGACATGTTTCTCTTGGGCATCCAAAAGCTCCCACATACCACAGCTACAACATAACACCCATCTTGCCATTGTTACTTATGCTATTAGTTAATTTACTTTAATTACTTCCTTAATTAACTCTCACTGTTTCCCAATCTACTAAGCTTAACTAGTATTAATAAAACCTTACAATTCATGAAATTACCCAAGTTTTGAAATACAAACAATAAAAACTCACCAACCAATCACCTACCTTGGAATCAAGGGAAGGCTCACCAGTTGCTGGAGGCTGAAAAAAAAATAGGAAAAAGAGGCCCTTATTCTCCCCTCTGCACAGAATTCCCACATGCATCAAATTTCCAGCTTCATTCTGGCAATATCTCACTCAGGCAAATGTATCCTCTTACTGTGGTCAACTCAGAACTGGTCTGCTTTATATAGAGATTCTGATCACTACCAAACTCAGATTCTGCTACAATAATTAGCACCTATTGAACCTAACTACTTTCAACGGATTGCCAGATAAGTGCCACTGCTGGCTGATTCTTGTTTAACAAGGCTATTTACCTAACTAGGAGATTTTAAAGCCTGACTCTTAATCTAAAATTTAAGCTTGACAAAAACTTAATAGCACCAAATTTCCAGCTTCATTCTGGCAATGTCTCACTCAGGCAAATGTCTCCTCGCACTGCGTCGCCTCGGTTATGACCAGGTAAGATAGGTGTCTAGGGGGTCCCTTTCAGCCTTCACCTGGTCTTACTGTCACAGGGTTTTATGTTTAAATACACTGTGTTTTGAGCAACCCCTTGGTGAATTCTTATTCACTGCTTTCCAATTATAAGGTAAAGAAATGAGCATAAACAGGCTTTCCTAGGTTTAAAGAAGGTGAAATTTATTAAAACATAATCTCAAACTCTAATTCGGTTGATGCCTATGGATACACAACATGCCTATGCTAGCCTGCATACACAATACACACATGCTCTCTTACTTTCCGGGAGCGGAACGGAGAAGAGCGTAGCGGACCTGTGGGGAGAACGCCGAGAGCGGAGCCTATAAATCGAGCCCGAGGATCGAGGCCCAGTCTCTTACCTTCCGGGACTGGGGCAGACCTGTGATGAGAACGCCAAGAGCGGGGATCGAGGCCCAGTCTCTTACCTTCCGGGAGTGGAGAGGAGCTCTTCCAGCGCGCCAGAATTTTGAAAAAAAAAAGCCAACAGTGACGTCAGAGGAGAGCTGCAAGGTGATTGGTTGGTGAGTTACGGCTGTTAGTGCATTTAAATATCTTTAAAAAAAGGGGAAAGTTTTTTTTTGTTGAAAAAAAAACCCTGGTGATAAGGTGAGTACTACTAAAGTGTTTTTTTTTAATTCAGTGTAACTCATGAAAGACTTTAGATTGGAGTGGGTAGAACGAGGCCCCTAGTGTAATTAGCATTTTTTAATTAAGGGAGTAAGTAATTAATCAAAGGGTAAGTCATGGCAGGAGAGCTCAGCCCCGTGATATGCTCCTCCTGCGCTATGTGGGAAATGAGGGATGCTTCCAGTGTCCCTGATGACCATGTGTGTAGGAAGTGTATCCATCTGCAGCTACTCGCTACCCGCATTACGGAGCTGGAGCTGTGGGTGGATTCACTGTGGAGCATCCGTGATGCTGTGGACGTCGTGGATAGCACATTTAGTGCGGTGGTCACACTGCAGCTAATGGCTGCACAGGCAGAAAAGGGATGGGTGACCACCAGACGGAATAGTAGGCGCAGGCAGGTAGTGCAGGAGTTCCCTGTGGCCATCCCCTTCTCAAACAGATGTACCACTTTGGTTACTGTTGGGGGGATAACCTCCCAGGGGAAAGCAGCAACAGCCAAGTTCGTGGCACCATGGAGGGCTCTGCTGCACAGCAGGGGAGGAAAAGGGGTGGAAGAGCTATAGTGATAGGGGATTCTATTGTAAGGGGTGCAGATAGGCGTTTCTGTGGCAGCAAATGAGACTCCAGGATGGTATGTTGCCTCCCTGGTGCAAGGGTCAAGGATGTCTCGGAGCGGCTGCAGGACATTCTGAAAGGGGAGGGTGAGCAGCCAGAGGTCGTGGTCCATATTGGTACTAACGACATAGGCAGGAAGAGAGATGAGGTCCTGCAAAGTGAATATAGGGAGTTAGGCAGAAGGTCAAAAAGAAGGACCTCTAGGGTTGTAATCTCAGGATTACTTTCTGTGCCACATGCTAGTGAGGGTAGGAATAGGAGGATAAGGCAAATGAATGTGTGGCTGAAGAGCTGGTGCAGGTGGGAAGGCTTCAGCTACTTGGATCATTGGGATCTCTTCTGGTGCAGAGGTGACCTGTACAAGAGGGACAGGTTGCATCTGAACTGGAAGGGGACCAATATCCTTGTGGGGAGGTTTTCTAGTACTACTCAGGAGGGTTTAAATTAGTCTGGCAGGGGGGTGGAACCCAAAGTAGTAGTTTCTCCGATGAGATAGTTGAGGCAAATGTAGAAGTTAAAGCAAACAAGTCCAGTAGGCAGGCTGGGCAGGGACAGGACAGGGAGCGTGGAAGGTCTGGTAGGCTAAACTGCATTTTCTTTAATGCAAGAAGCCTTACAGGTAAGGTAGATGAACTCAGAGCATGGATCGGTACATGGGACTGTGATATTATAGCTATTAGTGGTTGAGGGATGGGCAGGGCTGGCAGCTCAATGTTCCAGGGTACCGATGCTTCCTGCGTGACAGAGGTAGAGGTAAGAGAGGAGGGGGAGTTGCACTATTGATTAGGGAGGACATCATGGCAGTACTTAGAGAGGATATCCCGGGGGGAACGTCCAGCGAGGCCATATGGGTAGAACTTAGAAATAAGAAAGGGGTGATCACTTTGATGGGATTATACTATGGGCCTCCCAATGGTCAGAGGGAATTGGAGGAGCATATATGTAGGGAAATCACAGATAGGTGTAGGAAATATAGGGTTATAATAGTAGGTGATTTTAACTTCCCTAGTATTAACTGGGACTGCCCTAGTGCTAAGGGATCAGATGGGGAAGAATTTGTTAAGTGTGTCCAAGATAGTTGTCTGAAGCAGTATGTGGATGGCCCTACTAGAGAAGGGGCTACACTCGACCTCCTCTTAGGAAATGAGGATGGGCAGGTGGTTGATGTGTCAGTGGGGGAGCACTTTGGGACCAGTGACCATAACTCTATTAGCTGCAAGATAGTTTTGGAAAAGGATGGGACTGGTCCTCAGGTTGAAGTCCTAAATTGGGGGAAGGCGAATTTCAATGGCATCAGACAGGAACTCTCAAAAGTTGAAAGCTGTTTACAGGTAAAGGGACGTCAGGTAAGTGGAAGGCTTTTAAAAGTGAGATAGGAAGAGTTCAGGGCCGGCATGTTCCTGTTACAGGGAAGGGCAAGGCTGGCAAGTTAGGGAACCTTGGTTGACGAGGGATATTGAGGGTCTGGTCAGGACAAAGAAGGAGGCAAATGTCAGGTATAGGCAGCTGGGATCAAGCGAGTCCCTCGAGGAGTATAGGGGATGTAGGACTACACTTAAGAAGGAAATTAGGAGGGCAAAAATGAGCCATGAGATTTCCCTGGCAGATAAGATAAGGGAGAATCCTAAAAGATTTTATAAGTATATTAAGAGTAAAAGGGTAGCTAGGGAGAGTGTAGGTCCCCTTAAGGATCAGTGTGGTAATCTATGTGTGGAGCCACGGGAAATGGGCAAGGTCTTAAATGAATACGTCTCGTCTGTATTTACCACAGAGAAAGTCATGGAAGCTAGTGAGTTCAAGGGAGGGAACACCGATATCCTGGAGCATATCAACATTACAAAGGACGATGTGTTGGAGGTTTTGAAGTGTATTAAGGTGGATAAATCCCCAGGGCCTGACCAGGTGGATCCTAGGATGCTATGGGAAGCAAGGGAGGAGATTGCTGGGGCCCTGGCAGAGATTTTTGTATCATCGTTAGCCATGGGTGAGGTACCGGAAGACTGGAGGATAGCTAATGTTGTGCCTTTATTTAAGAAGGGCAGCAGGGATAAGCCAGGGAACTACAGGCCAGTGAGCCTTACATCAGTGGTTGGAAAGTTATTGGAAGGGATTCTGAGAGACAGGATTTATATGCATTTGGAAAGGCAAGGTCTGATTAGGGATAGTCAGCATGGCTTTGTGCGTGGGAAATCATGTCTCACAAATTTGATTGAGTTTTTTGAGGAGGTGACCAAGAGGATTGATGAGGGCAGGGCGATGGACGTGGTCCATATGGACTTTTGCAAGGCCTTTGACGAGGTCCCGCATGGTAGGCTGGTCCAGACGTTTCGAACACATGGGATCCAGGGTGAGCTAGCCAATTGGATACAAAATTGGCTTGGTGATAGGAGACAGAGGGTGGTAGTGAAGGGTTGTTTTTCAGATTGGAGGCCAGTGACCAGTGGTGTGCCGCAGGGATCAGTGCTGGGCCCTCTGTTTGTCATATATTAATGACTTGGATGTGAATGTAAGGGGTGTGATTAGCAAGTTTGCAGATGACACCAAAATTGGTGATATAGTGGACAGTGAAGAAGGTTGTCTAAGGTTACAACAGGATATAGGTAAACTGGGAAAGTGGGCAAGGGATTGGTAAATGGAATTTAACGCAGACAAGTGCGAAGTGATGCATTTTGGGAAGTTAAACCAGGGCAGGACATATACAGTGAATGGCAGGGCCCTGGGGAGTGTTGTTGAGCAATGAGACCTTGGGGTGCAAGTACATAGTTCCCTGAAAGTGACAACACAGGTAGACAGGGTGGTGACGAAGGCGTATGTCATGCTTGCCTTCGTCGTCCGAGGCATTGAGTACAAGAGTTGGGACGTCATGTTGGTTAGGCCGCATTTGGAGTACTGTGTGCAGTTCTGGTTACCGCACTACAGGAAAGATGTGATTAAGCTATAGAGGGTGCAGAAAACATACACAAGGATGTTGCCTGGTTTGGAGGGCTTGAGTTATAAAGAGAGATTGGATAGGCTGGGTCTGTTTTCCCTGGAGCGAAGGAGGCTGAGAGGGGACATGATAGAGGTATATAAAATTATGAGAGGCATAGATAGGATAGATAGTCAGAGTCTGTTTCCCATGGCAGGGGTGACTAAAACTAGAGGGCATAGATTTAAGGTGAGAGGGAGGAGGTTTAAATGGGATCAAAGGGGTAAATTTTTCACACAAAGAATAGTGGGTATCTGGAATGAGCTGCCAGAGGAGGTGGTGGAGGCAGGAACGGTAGCAACATTTAAGAGGCATCTGGACAGGTACTTGAATGAGCAAGGCATAGAGGAATTTGGAATTAATGCAGGCAGGTGGGATTAGTATAAATAGGCATTATGGTCGGCATGGACGCAGTGGGCCAAAGGGCCTCTTTCTATGCTGTACGACTCTATGACTCTATGACATGCAAATAGAGACCGAAAAGAGCAGAAGAAAGATAAAGTGGAGAGGTTTGAGGCAATACCTGAAGAGGTTGTTACAGTTCTTCAAGCTCACTGTAGAATCCTTGTTTGTCGGTAATTCTTGCTTTTTGTTGGGGTCCAGACCTTTCTCTCTTGGGGTTCATGTGTCTTCAATGGATTCCGCAGCTGGTGAGAAAGGGATAGGAGCAGACAGAAGAGAGATGTTCTCAATCCAGGATCCAGGAAATTTCTGTCTTCAATCACACTGTTTCTCCAATTTAAAACTCTCAGTTCAAAACTCTGCAACAGCCAGTCAGTCATGTGATTAAACTGGTCTGACCACGTCCATTCTGTGTATTGGGAGCAGGGACTGGTTCCTTTGTTCCAACACTGTCTGCTAGTATGCAAAAATGTCTTTCTGGCTAGGGGCCTGGCAATTCCATGTAATAGGCCCTCTTTTCTTCCCAGCAACAATTTGGAGTTTAATGTCCATGTGGGGAAATTAATGTGCCTCATTCTTGGCAGATGGTGGCCTGCATGACACTTCACTCAAGCTGTTGTGACTCTCGGACAACAAGCTCAGCACATGTTAATGGTTGGTCAGGTACTGGGAGGAACATCCATGAGTCTGAATAAAAATATATTCAGGGTATAAATGACATAATTGCATAACAATTTTTGCATTTTAATGAGGCCCACATGTTCATGGTAAATGCCTCCCCCGCAACCAAAATCAGTGCAGTTAAAATGGCAATGAGCAGGAATGTGTCGGGAATGCAATGAATCATCATTTTAACTGCACACCTCCCTCCCCTCCCTGTTTCTGTCATCTAATTTTGCACTTTTCCATCTCAAAAGTTGTGTTAAAATAAGGTACAGAAATAAATGCCAACAGATCCCTTAGGAAAGTGCATCTTGCCTAATCTGTCATCTCGATCAGCAATCTATTGGATTCAATCAAATGTGATCATGTTCTCTTTGGTGATTAATATTGCAACTGAAGAAAGTTTGGTACTCACACAAGAGTGGTTAAAATCAGAACTGAAAGAAAGGAGAAATAATGGAACTGCAGGCAGATATAAATCAAATTGGATATTGGAAAAATGCAGTGAAGGACAAGTCAATAACTTCAGTTGAAGAAAGTTACCACAATGTTGCTCTTGCATTTCAATTCTTAATGAGTATGAAGCTACCTTCATTTGCAAACATTTGAGCTTTGGCTTTGCAATTGTATACCTTCAGTGGTTAACCAAAGTAGAGAAGATGGTTGAAAAAGCTACTTGAACTAGTGTTTTTCAAGATGCTTGACACAAAGGAGATCCATCAGCAAATTCAATGTTTCACAACACACAAAACTATTTATCAATGGCACTTCACAAAATTTACAATTTTTACCAACAAGGAGGACAAGAACAACATAATTATGGGACTACCATCACCTCTGAGATCCCCTCATTTCGCACACCATCCTGACTTGGACACATATTCATGGTTCTTCATTGTCACTGAGTCACTACCTTGGAATACTCTGGCTAACAACAACCTGGGATCAGCTTCAGCACATGGAAAGTTCAAAGAGAAGGCCCACCCCAACCTTGTCTCACCTACTAGGGATAGGCAATAAGCACCTCTGTGGTGAAGCATTTCTTTGGCGGCAATAGCTTTGTCAGCGCCACCCACACTTTAAGCCTAAAATAAAACTAGTGAATTAGATGAGGGAGACTTACTCCATGCAAAGTCCTTCATTTTCAGTAAAGAGGAAAGTTAGTTTAATTCTCTAACATCATAATAACAATAGCTCACAAGAATTGTTAAAACATAAACCAAGCTTGCACATTCATGCCAGCAACACATGTACTGGAGGAGTTATACTTCAGCATTCTGTATCTATTTTTAAAAAGCCAATATGGAATAATATTGGTAAAGCTTCTCTTACTTGTCTCCCAGACAGTGTTATCAGCTTGAACTTTGTCATTTGTGCACACAATTTGTCTGTAGAATGAACTAGGATTATATAGGGTTGCTGAAGCCTGCATTATGGGAAATCTATGACTTAGCCATTGGCATTCAAAAATAATTTCTCCCATCAATCACCTGGATCATATTTGTGGTTCAGTTCTTGTTAAGTACATCTTTTTATGTCATCTATAGTAAATAAAATAAGCTGCAATAATAATTTTCCTCTTTATTAAAAATAAGAATAAAAATAAAAATAACACATAATCCTACTTAATTCTGCAAGGCAAATGTGTGCACAAATGACAAGGTTTGAGCTGATAACACTAGAGTCACATAGGAGAAGTTTTACCAATGGTGTTCCATAATGGCTTTTTAAAAATGGAATATCACATTTTGCAGACAAAATTCTGCTTTCAAGAGTCCGTTGGAAAATAGTCAGCAAGCAATCATTAAAGTAACTTTAATATAATTAAATGAAGGTATAAAAAAAGGTATGATTAGAACATGAGGTAAATGGAAATATAATAATTCTGTTCCAGAGCAATTTATTATGTTGTTCATAACCATGACTAATTGTTAAACTGAGGTTGAAGAGAGGGCAGGAGCACATTAATTGAAAATAAATGAATTGCCTTGGATATGGAAGGCAATCAGGTTTGTTGAAGCTTTACTCAATGGATTGCTTTATTTAACTATATATACTCACTTATAAAATGAGAAATTTATGGCTTTGTTTCAGATAAATAGTAGGGACTCTAATTTTAAATCTGTATGGTTAGTGGGGTGAGTTCAAAACTCAATTGCTGCTGTAGAAAACAAGTTTAGGGTATTTTAACTTTCAGGCTTTATTAGAATTTCATGGGTGGATTTCCTACCAGATTCACTGACCAAGTGCAAAAATCAGCCGATTTAGTTAGTGCAATTTCCAAAGGGTCAGTTTGAGGTTTGATTGAACGGGTTTATACCTCTTAAAATGAGATTTCATTTCCTTCTGTAAGATTTCACTGATTCATTGCTGGAAAAAGAAATTGTTCAGAATTGAGTCACAGGATAGCATCAACGTTCTCAGAGACCTCCTTGGAGATTCTGCTGAAAGAGGCCAGGACAAGAAGGGAAGTTCTCTTTACAGTAAAAAGCTGCCTAAACACTAAGTGCAAAAAGCATGAGAAATGATTGCTGAGATTGCCAACTCCAGGAATTTCACCCCCAGATCTGTATATAGTTCCTCAATGACCTCACAAGAGTAACAAGAGTGAGGACAGTTCTTCATTTGTCCATCTCTGTCAAGAATACATGGCAACAATCATTTCCCTCCTCTCCCAGCATTCTCACCAATTGCCTCCCGTCCATCACATCCTTCACCACCCAACATAAGGTCACCCTATGCTTCTGATATGACCTTTTTCCTCAACCGAGGATTTCCCCCCACTGTGGTTGACAGGGCCCTCAACCGTCCGACCCATTCCCCGCACCTCTACCCTCACCCCTTCCCCTCCCTCCCAGAACCGTGACAGGGTTCCCCTTGTCCTCACTTTTCATCCCACCAGCCTCCATATCCAAAGGATCATCCTCCGCCATTTTCGCCACCTCCAGCGTGATGCCACTACCAGTCGCATCTTCCCCTCCCTTCCCCTGTCAGCATTCCGAAGGGATCGTTCCCTCCGCGACACCCTGGTCCACTCCTCCATTACCCCCACCACCTCGTCCCCGTCCCAGGGCACCTTCCCTTGCAATCGCAGGAGGTGTAATACCTGCCCATTTACCTCCTCTCTCCTCACTATCCCAGGCCCCAAACACTCCTTTCAGGTGAAGCAGTGATTTACTTGTACTTCTTTCAATGTAGTATACTGTATTCGCTGCTCACAGTGTGGTCTCCTCTACATTGGGGAGACCAAGCGCAGACTGGGTGACCGCTTTGCGGAACATCTCCGCTCAGTCCGCAAGCAGGACCCTGAGCTTCCGGTTGCTTGCCATTTCAACACTCCCCCCTGCTCTCATGCTCACATCTCTGTCCTGGGATTGCAGCAGTGTTCCAGTGAACATCAACGCAAGCTCGAGGAACAGCATCTCATCTACTGATTAGGCACACTACAGCCTGCCAGACTGAACATTGAGTTCAATAATTTCAGAGCATGACAGCCCCCCACTCTACTTTCATTTTTAGTCATTTTTAGTTATTTTTTCTTCCTTTTTTTTTGCATTCCTTTTTACATTTTTTACAATCTTTTTTTGCATTTATTTCATTTCATCTTAGTTTGTTCAGTTTGCTTACCCACTGTTTTTTTTCAGGTTGTTTTTCTCCAGGTTTGCACTTGCTGCTGTTTAATATTCAGTATATTCACACCTAATCTGTACTAATGCTTTGTCTTTCAACACACCATTAACATATTGTTTGCCTTTGCTCCGTGACCTTTTGGTCAGCTATGTGGCCTGGTCCAATCTGCACCTTCTCCTTTGTTATCTCTTGCCCAACCCCCACCTCACTTGTTTATAATCTGTGACTTTTCTAATATTTGTCAGTTCCGAAGAAGGGTCACTGACCCGAAACGTTAACTCTGCTTCTCTTTCCACAGATGCTGCCAGACCTGCTGAGTGATTCCAGCATTTCTTGTTTTTGTTTCAGATTTCCAGCATCCGCAGTATTTTGCTTTTATTATATAAGGTCACCCTATACTGTCTCTCATTCCCATTACAAACATGCACCTCTTCCTTGCTCCATTCATAGCAGCCAGTTGCAGAACTCTGTGCTCACTTGTAAGATCTGTTTTTTTTAAAAATTTGATTGTAAGACTTAGGTCAATTATAATTACAGTCTAAGTTGGGAAAGCAGATCTAAAAGGGACTTACAGCTCAGGCTAGCTACAAAACCACATGGGTACGATAGTGATTTCACAAGCTTTACTGACTTTATTAAATTTTCCACAAAAAGCACAAAATTGTGATACTTAGCAAAAGGCAGTGGTTAGCAGTTGTGTTCATGATGGAACACTGCTCCTCAACCTCTGGTTAATGAGGCGCCTTGTCTCTTGATTAAAGTCTGTTTTCTTTCTTCTTCTTGATGATGATGATGATCTGGGGTCTTAAAAGTTCTTACTTTATACACCTTTCCCAGTTTGGTTCTGTGCCATATTAGGTAAAAACCCATTTCTGTTCATCTCATTGGTTAGTCATTACCTAACTGCCCTTCCATGATGGTCCTTCGAGCTTGGTACAAGTCATTGGCATTGTCATTCAGTGGGAGGGGGGTGCTCCAAATTTGAGCTTTCTTGACTCTATCAATTCCTTCACAAAAGGTCATATTGTGATCCGGTGCCACCCTCCAATGGCTATTCAACCACAGTGACCACTTAATGGGATTGATATGCACTTATCTCGTTTCACAGCTTTGTGACCAGACAGGAATTGTTTACAGTTTTTTACCAGTTAAAAATCTAACAGTCTCCCTGGGGTTATCCAAATTCTATCAACTTTTAAACAAAGGATCTTTACATAGTCTGAGTTAGTCCTTTTCATTGCTTCTCGGCATATCATGACTTGTACAGAACTCTGGCTAACATTCAACTGAGCTTATCCATCATGCTTTTGTGGTTATGTTACAATTTTAGCCAATAAACTCAAGGATATGACAACTAAGTTCTAATAGTACGATAATAAAATCCTACAGCATAATCACCAATTTCTCTCATGGATCCTTGCACACCTGCTTGCCATTCAATACCTCCCTATCCTGATTGTTGCTTCTTTTTCCTCTTAGCATGTGCACAATAAGCAGCAGCTCCACACTTCTGCAATCTCCTTTGTAATAGACACTCAACAACTCCCTTTCTGCAGGGGAAGGCAGTGCACCACAGGGAGAGAAGTACAATTGGGGGAGGACCAATTGGAGCAGCAAGTGCTAGAAATCAATGTCCCCCTCCAGAGATGTCAGAATAGGACATTTTGAGGCCTGGCGCTCCTGTGAACAGTGCTTATGACTATTACTTGTACCCCTTTATGAACCTCAGAAGAAAGTTGCATAGTGATACTACTACTATCCAGCCATCTTAACTCTTGTTCCTTTTCTCTTTCCTCTAGGTCCATCTCAGCAGCCATGGCTCATGAAGAAGACACCTCAGAATAGGAGAATCTATCTGTGGAAGAGTCCACTTCCAACTTGTGTGGTGTCATCTTGTATATGATATGGCAGCGTAGTGGTTATATTACTGAGCTAGTAATTTAGCGGCCTGGGATAATAATCTCATGAATGCGAGTTCAAATCATGACAATCTGAGAATTTGGATTTAATTTCAAAAAATAAATAAAGCTGGTTTCAGTAAAAGTGAGCAATGAAACTGTCAGATAGTTGTAAAACTGAAATGGTTTATTTATGTTCTGCAGTGATGGAAACCTGCCGTCCTTACCCAATCTGCTTTAAATGTGACCAATGTGGTTAATTCTTAACTGCTGTCTGAAGTGGTCTAGCTTTCATCTGGAGATATGCTGGTTGAAATATATACCCTGTTTCTTAAAAATAAACAAGACAAATTAGCAAAAAAAAAAACATGGAATGTGACAATTGGGGTTTGGGTGGAATTTTAGGGCAATGTCTAACATTTGGTTTGCCTTATACGTGAATTCTCCTATTCAGGAATATATAAATATATATGGTAGCCTTTCCTGTCTGCTTCATTCTTGCTCGAATTCCAACAGCAATCTTTTGGAATATAGCATTAATGAATGCCACACACATATTGCTGCTGTACTGATCAGCATGCAATGGCAAAGAAAAAATGCAAAATATTTCAAATACTTTTGTAATGTAGATTAATATAGAAATACAATTCAAGGGGAAAATAGGCATTGCTCCTAACCCCAAGGTGACATAATGAATCTTCTTCTTCTAAGGCAGTCCCTCTGGAACGAGGTTAACTTTCTCCCACTCCAGGGTTGTGGGTCATTAGGTGACTGTATTGTCTAATTCTGGATCCACACTCTGCCACAGGTGGGGCAGGTGGTGTTTGGTGAGGCGAGTGAATGGAATGCTCGAATTTCTGAAAGCTCCTTCTGCTGTTTGCACTTGGTCACTGCCTGGGCATGTTGACGTTGTTCGAACTGTGGGGGGGGGGGGCGCCTTCACGGATGCTTCTTCTCCATTTTGAGTGGCACTGATCAAGGCCAGAGAGGCAGTCAGCGCTCGTTGGAAGGAGCACTTCGGAGAAGTCCTCAATTGCAACTCAGTCCTTGATGTGAGTGCCCTCAACCACATTCCATAGCATGCTATCCGCCATGACCTCAGCACAATCCCAGCCTGACATGAGATCGAAAAGGCCATCGGACAGCTAAAAAACAATAAGGCCGCCGGCGTAGACGTAATTCCTGCCAAAATTCTAAAATACGGCAGAGAGGCACGCTTGTCACAAATACATGGTTTCATCTCCCTCATCTGGAAGGAGGAGAGCATGCCAGGGGATATCCGAGACGCCGTAACTGTGACCATCTTCAAAAAAGGCAACAAGACCGACTGTAGTAACTACAGAGGGGTATCCCTGCTGTCCGCCACAGGGAAGGTCATCGCAAGAGTCCTTCTCAACCGCCTCCTCCCCGTGGCTGAAGAGCTCCTACCGAAATCACAATGTGGATTCCGTCCATCAAGAGCCACAGTGGACATGATCTTCACAGCAAGACAACTCCAAGAAAAATGTAGGGAGCAACAGCAAACTTTATACATGGCCTTCTTTGACCTCACAAAGGCCTTTGACTCTATCATCCGGGAGGGATTATGGAACATCCTCCTCCAATTTGGCTGCCCGGAGAAATTGGTCACCATCCTCCGCCTGATGCACGACGACATGCAAGCTGTAATCCTTGGCAAAGGATCTGCCATTGACCCAACCCGAGTGCAAACTGGGGTCAAGCAAGGCTGTGTCATCGCACCAACACTCTTTTCCATCTTCCATGCCGCAACACTCCGCTTCATCTTCTTGACATAAAAATAGCCGTTCAGTCCATCAATAATTGGTAAAGAATAAGTTTTTTTTTAAAAAGAGACATAATTTTCCCTTCTCCTAAGTACAATTCTATCTGAAGAATTCAAATATCTCTTACAAATTAATTATTTTTGAAGGATGGCTTTTCTGAAAGGGAAGAAGACTGGAAGGCACAACAGGAGGCTGCATCATAAATTGGTTAATACATTGCGTCCATACCTGAATTTCATGGGTTGGAAGCATAGCATTACAACTCCAAAATGTTACCCAGAAATTAACTGCAAGTTCATTTAAAAATCCCCAATTTTATACAAGGGCTGAAACTCCTCTTTTCAGCAGAAGTGGGACGTGACCTCTTTTAATCTTTGGTTAATTAGGAACTGTCGCCACAAGCACAGAAGTGCACAGAATTGAGAAGATGAAATTCTTACAATAAAGAGCTCATTAGTTAAAAATCCAAATGGTATACTTACCGTTTATTTCCTGCCCTGCAGCTATTTTATCGCTTGGTTGAGGCCTGAGTGAGGTGGGAGCCTCAGAAATGTATGCAGGGTCCTAGCAATGGCAGACACCCAGCAGAAGCACTGTAAGGTAAGTATAAAATTTATCTCTAAATCTACAAGAAATAAGAATGCTCCTCTGAGCATCAAGAAGAACGTTTGGTTTGTTGTTGACCAAGGTTCCTCTCCCGTCTTACCCACTGTCCATACAGCCAGTAATGCTCTGCTCATTACTAATATCACACAATGCAGTTTCAGCCCCAAAGTCCAATATTTATGATCTGAGTCTTTAGCAATGTATGACTTCTGTTGATTTATTGTAACTATTCAATTAATGGTGAAATGCAGCAAACATGCTTATGTTTGGCTATGTATTTTTTTGGGGAGGTCAGGTGTCACAAAGACAGATCATATGGTAAATCTGTTTGTTAAATTCAATATTTTTCAAAAATTAATAATTACCAACATGTGACAGAATGAATGTGAAATATTAATTTCAACCAGGTGTCCCTCCCTCCTCGGTATCTTTAGAGATAAGAGCCATGAAATTAGAAAAGGCCTGAAAACAGGCACAGAGATCGTGATACATGACTAATCCGCACCCATTGCTTCCAAAGTAGGTGGCAAGCAAACTTCTTTCTGCCTGTTCATTTACGTGATAGCAGAGTGCCCACAGTGCTAAACATGTAGTTGAGTGGCTGCATGCCTGAGCAGGGTGTGCAAAATTGTGAGGGGTTCATACAAGTTCAAGCTAATCTGTACTACTTAAAGCCATCTGTACTTTTTAAAGGGGAAGTGCATTTTGACTGGAGCAAATGCTGAAAGGGGAGGAATGTCTAACCTACAAGAAGAGTGACTATGGCACAACAGGGAAGAGACAGTGCTTCAAGGTTCTCTGACACAGCACTGGAGGTCTTGGTGCAAGAGGTGGACAGCAGGGGAGAGGCCCTCTGTCCACAGAAGACCAGGAGGCCCACCAGAAAGACAAAGTGAAAGCTGTGGGAGTAGATATCTGTGGCAGTCACAGCCAGCAGTTTAGTCCTGGGGACCTGGATGACCTCACATGAGTGGTTAAGGTCAGTGAATGCACCTTCAAATCTCATATCCCACAAACTGCACCACGAACATCACATGCTGCTCAATGCACTACACCCACATCATTCGCCAAAAGACAATCTCTATTAATCATGACTCGTACTTCACATTCATAGCTTCATCCCACCCTCACACACTTAGCACAGCTGTGAGCCTCATCCCCCCCACATCTCATAGCTTGCACACACTGCCAACTATTCAACCATGACTGCATCACCCAAACACATTGCACCACACTTACAGACACATTTCCCTCACTCTTGCAGGGCAAGCTGGTGCACAACTGCAGGCAGCAGTATCTACCCGGCAGGGTCAAGCACATTTGCATGCCCTTGCTGCAATGGAGAAGACAGTAATTGCCATCACTGGAGGGGCCATGAACGCTTCAAAATACTCCTGCGCACATCCCACATCTCACTTGGAACACCGTGTGTCAGGTCAGCTCGCCGATGTTGTTCCCACCTCTAGGAGATCTTCCCGGACGAGGGCTCCCTGCGGCCATGCCTGCCTGTCCTGTAGCGGTGGGTTTCCAAACAAGGCACTTAATAGGGCAATTAGCCCTTATTTTTGGACGCAGTTGGAATCTTGCGAATAGTGCACAGCCCTCCGCCGCACACCACCCCCACCCGCCCCCCCAGCTAAGCCAGCCCCTGGCAGCTGAGAGGAGGTGGCTTACAGTAAGAGGTCGGAGCCGCGTTACTTTTGAGCTGTTGAAGAGCTCATTGGCAGCAAATGGCAACACTGCTGACTGCCCAAATTGCAGCCTTGTCATTGAGCTCCGAAATCGTGTAGATGGATGTCTCCAATGGCCATATGCAGTGAGCCTTGCCTCCACTCGATAGATGCTGTGGTGCCTCCCTGTTGCTCCATCAGTGGGGCCCTCAGCACTCCCACTGGTCTCACAATGGGGACTGTCAGCCTCCATGAGAGTGGGCCTCCATGCCCTCCTTTGCCTCCTCAGGAACCCGCCTGCTATCCTTAATTGGATGGTGAACACTGAGGCGGCCTCTTATTTGGCTGCCTCCCAGAAGATTCCCACCTTCAGCGCACCTCTGACCCATGCAGTGGACTGGACCTGGAAATGGTCCCAGCGCCTGAAAATTTTAAAAGGAGAAGATTCCATCCTTTCATGGCAAAATTGTATAGGATTCAGCAAACCAATGACAAATCCTGCCACGAACTCTGGAGAGTACTGTAGGATTCCTGCAGAACGAGCAAACAAGCTGAAATGTTGCTTAAGCTTCCCAAGAGTCTGCTCAAATACATTTCGTATGGCAACATAGCTTTCATTATACGCATGCTGCCTATGTGTGGATGGGTTGCGTACTGGGGTCATGATCCAAATAGCCAGACAATAGCCTTTATCATCTAGTACTTACCCTCTAGTTTCTAGTGGTGGTTCAAATGCTGATGGTACAACAGACTGGCACAGAATAAAGGCATCATGACTACTGGCAGATGCCGAGCATTGACCTGCATGATGCACTCAGTATGGTCACACGCCAGCTGGACATCGAGGGAATGGAATCCTTTGTGGTTGAGGTACATCTCTCAATTTGCATGCAGTGTCTGCAAAATTGCATGCATTCAGTGACCCCTGCACCATGGGGATGCCCGTCTTTCTGACAAAACCATGTTCCACCTGCTTCTCTCGGGAAAGAGAAAATGCATTCTATTTTCCTCTGATTGCATAGTGTGTCCATGATCTCCCTTATACAACAGTGGATGACAAACTGCGAGATGTTTTGGATGTCACCTGCTCCGGCCTGGAAGGAGCTCGATGAAAAACATTCAAGACCACAGTCACCTTTGCAACACTAGCAACGCCGCCCTCACCATGCTCTGAGGCTGCAGGTCTGCATGCAGATTTCTGTGAGCACCTCCTTAGTGAAACAGAGATGTCTCACACACACTGTTCGTTACCTAGGTTAAGATAGGAGAATTGCTCCCTGAAGCTACTGGGTGGATAATGTTCCTACCGAGAGTCCTTCTCCCCCTCCTCCTCCTTCTCCTCGCTCTTGTCCTCCTCTGTGACACCTCTACTCATTCTCCCTGTCATGCCTCAGGCCAAGGGGAATAGAGACTACTGCATCCATGACTGGGAGCAAGTGATCTGAGCAGAACCCTTGAAGTCAGAAGCAAGGCCTTCATCACATGACACATGACACCCTGTAGACTTTAGCAACTTTAAGTAGCAGTAAAAACTTCCAAACGCTTCTACTAACTCAGCATAAGCCAGTAGAAATCAATAAGCGGGGAGGGTCCTTCCTGCTGCTGAATGCATGATTAGCCGAGTGAGATTGAGAGGTCATTAGCTGGAGCATTGATGTTGAAAATGGCATCACTAGAGTCAAATCAGTATGACACGCTAATTGGTGTCAAGATCTGTCCACGCCACATACTTGGGCCTGAATTTTGTGCTCCAGTCTAAGATGGGATTGGTGGCATGGGGGATCAGAGTATTGCTGTGGAGTTGTCTGCCCCAAAACCCGGCGTCGTGCCGCAGCGTTCTGATATAATCAGAGGCAGGGAGGCACTGTGGCAGTGCTGCCACCCCGACAGCATTGTAATTTAAATGCCTGAAATGCTGATTTGCATTAATTTGAATTTAATTATCAGTGATCCAACAAATGTTCCGCAATTTTGTGGGTGACATGCAGCAATCAAGTGCCTTCAGAGTTTTACGACCCTGAAGAGCTGGCGGCACCAAGACAACAGGGCTCAGTGCCACAAAAGGGAAGGCAAGCATGACGACATCATCACAGGGGAAGTGGCGGGTACAGAGACCATTACCACGATACTGAGTATCAAATGGAGTTCTGTATGCTGGGGGAGCTCTGCTAGGGGGAATGTGTGAATGGGGGTGCAGGGGGGGGCAAGGTCTGCAAGGGGGATGTGTGAATGGGGGTGCGGGGGGGGGCAAGGTCTGCAAGGGGGATGTGTGAATGGGGGTGCGGGGGGGGCAAGGTCTGCAAGGGGGATGTGTGAATGGGGGTGCGGGGGGGGCAAGGTCTGCAAGGGGGATGTGTGAATGGGGGTGCGGGGGGGGGGCAAGGTCTGCAAGGGGGATGTGTGAATGGGGGTGCGGGGGGGGGCAAGGTCTGAAAGGGGGATGTGTGAATGGGGGTGCGGGGGGGGGCAAGGTCTGCAAGGGGGATGTGTGAATGGGGGCAGCTCTGCAAGGGTATAGGCTGTGTGTGTCGGGGCCAATAGAAGGTATCATAAACGATGCTGTAATGTGTATGATGTCTCTCACAGCTGGAAAAGATGGTCGACCAACAATAAACTTTACTCTTGAGCATATCAGGCAACCAGATGAGCAAACATTAACAAAGATATTTAGACAGGCTCATCTCTGCATTGGAAGGGAGCCAAAGGGCCCAAGGCACCTGCCTTGGGTCTCATTCCCCCTGTCTTTCTGAACTGGTTCCGAAGAAGGGTCACTGACCCGAAACGTTAACTCTGCTTCTCTTTCCACAGATGCTGCCAGACCTGCTGAGTGATTCCAGCATTTCTTGTATAAATGAGGGAGACTTGTTTCACAGATGCAGCCATGCATCTAGCATGATTCTGTTGTTGCCTCCCTGTCTTTGGAATGGCAGTGGCACCCTCACCATGTGGCACACTGAGTACTGACACACAAATTGCACAAAGCAATTTTGGAACGTAGCACTCACCTTGGCTGAACGCAAGAAGTCATTGACCTTCTTCTTGCATTGGATCCAGTTGCGTGGCTGACCCCATGGCTGCTGACCTCCACTGCAATCTCTGTCTGGTCTTGCTTGGTCAGGCGGGAGGAACACTTCTTGCCATCGCTGGGGAAGAGGGCCTTTTCTTTGCAGCTTGGAGGAGAATCAGAAGGGAGGCATCACTGAAGCATGCAGCCACCCTTTCTTTGACCTCTGACATTTTCAACTATCTTCCGAGAGGGTGCTGCTTGCTGAGGATGCAATTTAATTAACTGTACAGATGTTTTCAATGACTGAGCTGCTGTACAATTGAAGGAGAGAGTGAAAGTAGGGCTGGCAGGCTTTTACAGATGGCGCCAGCACCTGCTGCGCCCCCATCACACGATTGGGGGAGATGACCGCCTCCATTATGTTAAATGGCTCACGCGGTGGTGCAGCCACTCATGTGACAAGCAGGACCGCCGCCATTTTGTGAGCCCGCCGCCACTCCCAGTGTTGGATTCATTAAATTCAGCCCTTTCAGTGCATGCTGCCAGCACCCATGCCAATGACTGACACAAAATTGCACTCGACACGGCCGACACCAGAAATGTGTGCGCACGGCAGGGACATGATTTTGGATCTGAAATGGCACCATAGTACCAAAAATACAGGTGCTGTGCAAACAAATTTTGTGACCAAGAAGTTTTCATTTTTGAATTCACCTCTTTTCAGCTTTTTGTCATTTTTGCCAGTCACATGATTTGCATACAACAAGCATAATGATTAATCACAGCTTAAGAATCATCGGATGACCAGTTTAAACAAGTAATTGAATAAATATAATGACCAAAAGTCATATGTTTGACTATTGTGACAGCAAATGTACAAAAGTCATGGCTAATTTTGTAAGTTATTCATATTTAAATTTCATTTTGCTTACTTTCTTAGGTGTTCCTTGCATAGCATTCCTGATTGACAGCAAATAAACAACTTGCAATACCACTCATCTGATGCTTACTTGGACACAGTAACAGCAGCCTCTAGCATCTAGTTAGAACATCTCCTATTGAGATTCAGGAACATTGGCCGGAATTTAATGCCACCCCAGCGAGCTGGATAGTGGCGGAGTGGGGGTGGGGGGTGACGTAAAATTGAGCGGGAGGCTCCGGGAGGCCTTCCCGACCCACTCCCGCCTCCGCTCACTTTACGTGGGCCGGATGGGGGGGAAAGTGGGCAAGAAACAGGCCGCTCGTCCCAGGCCAATCAAGGCCCTTAAGTGGCCACTTAACAGCCACTTAAGGGCTTCGCCCGCCTCCACGGGAATTTTACATCTGGGAGATGTGAAAGGTCGCCCAGTGAAAGCTGACGACCTCTCAGCGCCCCGGGGGTGGGCCCTGAGAAACGGGCACAGGGTGCCCGATTGAGGGCCACCTCCGCTTCCCCAACCACCCCCAGATGCCCCCCCCCACCCCCGCAAACGACCACCCTTGCCTCGCCTCGCCGGGGCGCGACCTATTTCCCCAGTGAGGTAACCCTAACCTACCTGCAGTCCTGGCTCCACGTCCTCGGCTGGGCTGCAGTCCCAGCAGTGGCCATGGCTCCCAGTGGCACTGCTGGGACTAAGAGCTGCCAGCCCAAAGATTGGCCAGCAGCTCAATGAGGCGGGACATCCCCCATCAAGCGGGTGGAAATCCCGCCTCAGACCAATTAAAGCCCGAGGACCCGTAAAATGCGGGGCGGATCCCCGGTCTAGGTGTAAACGGGTTCACCACCGACTTTTATGTCAGTGGCCAGCTCCCGTCCGCCTGGCATAAAATCCAGCCCATTGTTTGGAATTGTGAACCAGCATCCTATCACCACTCCATGGCTTGCACTGATACACTATTGTGTTATTCTCATACGGCATCTATTTAGCCTGCATGATTGATTGTGACAGTGCTTTCAGGAAGGTTATAAATCTGTGCATATTTTATGGCAAGAAAATGAATGTGCTCAGAAAAGACACTATACAGTACATGGGAATTTTGCAAGATTTTATATGTATTATGGTATTTAGTTGATTTTCCTTTAGATTTAGACATATTGGGCAGAATTTTACTGGACCTGGGTGGTGGGAGCAGAGGCTGTGGGGTATTGCTGCGATAAAATAACAGGGAGCCATGTTGCGACAGCTCCCCGACACAGTCCCGCCTCCAGGGAAGTTTCCCAGTGGTAAAATTCAGCCTACTGATTGTATATAAATTAATTCTTTTATAATGATTAAATTAGCTCCAATTTGCAGACAATTGTTCTGGCCATCTCTGGTGTATTTCCAAGAATGTCTAAATTGGTTGCTCCAAAGAACTGAATTGAAGTATCAGTATCAGCACATGAAGCAGAAATTTCAATAAATTTCACAATTGTCATCTGATTTGCAGGGATGCGCCCACCCACATATTGGACACAAATATTATGGGCCAGTGGGTTCACACTCCTAGAGAGAGGACGAGGAGGCAGTGGTGCAGCAGAGCACATTCCTGACCCCCATCTATTCCAGATCTGCTGGATAATTGGTGAGATGGGGGTCAGAAAGCCTAGGCTAATATATTTAATTTTTATTCATTTACCATTCAATGTTGAATTACAAGAGACTCAAAGAACAATGAAAAAACAGAACAGCAACATAGCCAAGAATGCTGAATGGTTCAAATTTGGACCTAATGTGCTCCTTTTATTCAAAACCTGAAACTATCTAGTTTGAACCACTTTATATTTTCCATTTAGTATCTTGTTCATCCTTAGAAATTTCTGTTCCCCATTCATGTTATTCAGTTTCACTGTTACCTGCATATATGAAGTAACAAAAAGACTTTCCCTATGCATAGTGAAGATTGGTTATGCATAAGCTTTCCATAAAACTCATAAACATTAAGAACTCTGTGATATGTACACAGCCACTGCCTTATTTCTAAAGGTAATGCTATGACTGCCTGAACTTTTATCTCAAAATACCTTATAAATATACCAAATATGACAGGATGTAGTCAACATTTCACATTTGCCATAACTTAAATCCTTTAATTTCTTTAATCTTTTCCAGATATGTCACTACCATGATACATTTTATAGTGCTTCCAGGCATGGAATAAGTACTTTTATTCAAGGGATTTTTAAAGTATTCTGACCAATCTCCACTGAGACATGCATAATAACAATTTTCTATTTGTTGCCCTGTGAAATTACTGGAGTGAGACTGTCAGAAAAAGTCATGGGGTTATTGTAATTAAAGAGGAAGTAATGTAGGTTTTTAAGATTGATGTGTTCTTATAAATTAAAAAAATCAAGTGTTAGTGTATTGAAACATTACAGAATAACTGCTTTCCAAGCATGTTTCCAAGTACCTTTCACCTATAATGTAGCGGCTATTATAATTTATAGTCATTCCTATTGACATCCTTAGCATCCCAGTTAATCATAGCACAGATTAATCTCTTCAGTGCATTAAATGTGTGCCTTTTTACACTATCAGACAGGTACCATTATTGCTACTATAAAGCATCATTAAAATACCCGTAAAGTCATCTTAAATCAACGCACTGTCTGTCAGGAGGTCTGCTTCCAGCTGTCCATTTCATTATTCTCCTGTTTTTTGTCAAACTAATTCACATTTACTTCTGATCTAGGCTGTCTTGGGATCTCTACTTTTCCGACAGTTGAAGGTTGGGTACGTACACCTATATGTGTTTTTGTCTCTTTTTTCACGCAACTGCCTACTCGGTAACCTGCTAAGAGCTTAAGTTTTTGCCAGTCAAGGGTATAAAGCTCATGACGAGCAAGTATAATATGTATAATTTCATTCATGTATTTTTTTCTGTTGTGCATGTTTTTCCATCCCACTATACTACACATCCTTCTAGAATTCTCAAGGGCTTTCAAAACATTAATGCTAATCCTGCATTTCAATTAATTGGCAGTTTAATTGGCCTATAAGGTGAAAGGTAAAGAGATGTGAAGAAAAATCATAAATTCATACTATAATAAATGTGACGCTTGAGGTTTAAGTCCATCATAAATAAAGTCAATAATTTCACTCCATGCATGACATCCTTCAACATGTCTTACCTTTGACCCTCTGAAGTGATTTAACTTTTTAGTGTATTGTAAACATAGTTAATATCTTCCATCTTCACAGCCATTACTAAATCAGGACTGCTTTTGAAAGGGGAACCATTTGTGTCAATGCTTTCTCCTAACCTTCCTGCTCACAATTTGAATCAGGGAATGAGAAAATGAGAGGACAACAGGGAAACACAGAATACATTACTACTATTTAGCCATCCCCACTGTCTATGTGAGGGATACAGCTTTCCTTATTTAACCACGTTTATGCTTTGGCTCAAGACAGTGACTTCAGATATATAACCCATAACTAAAAATCTCCAATTTAGGATCTTAACAGCTCTGAATGCAAGTTCTGACTCGTGGCAATCTCCCTGGATTAATATTCAAAATTGTAAATTATCTTGTCAATTTAATACAAATTCTAAATCAAAATTCATGTGTTGCATAACTAGATTTTCTGTAGTGTATTTCAACTGATTTTGAGAATTGTTTAGTCATTGATGGTGATTCCTAGCTTGTTTATTGATACTATTGTTAAGGGGAAAACCCCACCGTACTCAGCAGTCAGCACTGTTGGTGGCAAAAACATTCACTTTCTGGCATGGTGCTCAAGGAAGCCTGCTGTGTAGGCCCACTGTTTGAATTTGAGAATAGGAATCCAGAAAGAATGGGATTTTCTAATGAGGGCAAGTTAGTACTCTGCCGTGAAACTTGGGAATGGATGAGGAGGATTATTGGAGTATAGGAATACAATGTGGAAGGGTTATATTGCTGAGGGAAAATTGTTTCTGTGGAATTGTTTGTGAGGTCAGGGAGTCAGGGAGTTTTTGTGGTTTTCACTAGGCTGGGATGGAGCAAAGATTGTTTCTCTCTTTTCATTGTGGCAATTGCATTTTTCTGCATGCTAAACTGGATGTATGCCAACATTTAAACTATTGTTTATTACTACAGTTTGTGATTCAATTTTTAAAAAATATATACAATTTTATTCATTAAAAGTCCATCTTTGTTTGTCATGCTTTCCAATGCCAGGGAAGGGGCGGAAGAAGGGCAACGCAACACCTTTTGGGGGCTAAACTGGGTCTTGTAGCACTCTTATTTTAGGTGTTGCATGGCCACATGAGACTCAACATTGGGGTCTGAACTGCGCAGATGCATGTTCAATGGGAAGTGCACAGAATGTCATTTTAGTAAAAGGGTTTGCAGGTGCCGCTAGCAGCTGCCAGCAGCATGCCGAGCAGACTGATCATCATGCAAATCGGTCTGCAATGCTGATTTGACACCAGCACTGCCATTTTTGAACTCCACACTCCAGGCAGCTTCTTAACCTCACACAGCTGAACATGATGTTAAGTGGGATGAAGGACCTTCCACCTTTGCTATTTCCAGGGAACATGATGTAGTACAGATTAGTTGCTGGATTATTTCTTCTGTCTGCTGGTGCAATTGTACACATTTATGGAGTTTTCCTATACTTGATTGAAGTTTGAATAGTCTACAGGGTGTGTCTGGTCTTGAAATTTTTTTTGTCATTTAAAGTCTTGTGCTGAAACAAGTTGCTTGGGTGGCCTGGTAGGGTTTCTTCAGGGCATAGAAAATGCCTAGGAGAATGTAGAGAGGCCATGTAGAGCAGAACAAGCTGCTAGAAGAGGAAGGAGGAGGAAGGGGAAATGGGAAGTCAATAGGAGGTCATATCCACCAAGGATTTTTAGGGAGTGATTCTCTCATCTAAACTTTGCAAGGACCAATGTATGAGGTGTCTTCATGCCACAAAAGAGGTTGTGACTGAAATCTGAAGAAGTGCAGCCTCAAAAAAGGGCAAGGGCAACATTTCCTGTGGCTATTAAGTTTTATGTTTCTGGTTTCTTTTAGGCTGCTGCTTGTGATACAGGTAACATCTCAGTTTCCAGTGTACTGTTGTATAAGGGAGGTCACTGATGCTCTCTATATACAGAGAAACACATATATCTAATTTCCTCTTGCCAAAAACAAGCAGGCAGTGCAAGCACAAGGGTTTGTACAGATTGCAGGCTTCCCCATGGTGTAGGGTGCTATTGACTGGGCACACAATGCCTTGCATCTGCCTCACGTGAACTCTTCTGATATTTTCATGAACCAAAGTGATTCAAATGTCTAGCTGTGTGCAGCCACAGGCTGCACATCAGACAGGTGAATGCCTGTTATCCTGGCAGTAGTCATAATTCCTTCATTCTGCAGCAGTCCGTCATGCCATCTGTATTTGACCCACCATAGCAAATCAAAGTTTGGCTATTGGGTGACAAGAGTTATCCACTTATGACATGGCTCATGACTCTGGCCAGGAACCTACGCACATGGCACAGCAGGCTTCCAGTAAGAATGATGCTGCTTCAAGAAATATTATAGAGCACACCATCGGCATCCTCAAGCAAGGCTTCCACTACTTGAATGGGTCTGGAGGATCCCTACACTACGCAGCTAAGCAGCTATCATGTTTTGTAGTAGTATGCTGCATGAGGCACAACATGGGCATTATGAGGGAGCAACCCTTCCTACCACCTATCAGTTGAAAAGCTGAGGAGTAAAAGCATGTGGAAGAGGAAGTGGAGGAGGAGGAAGAAATAGAGCAGGAGGAGAGGGAATACAGCAGGAAGTGAAGAAATGTGAAGAGGAAGGGGGGCTGTATTGCAGACAGCCACTTTGTTCCCATGCTTTACATGATCACATTATTTATAAGCTATACCAATAACCTCAACTATACCTCTTCATTCACGAATAGCCCACACTCCTTACCTTTCCTCTATCACTGACCATCACATTGTCCGCTTTGTGACAAAACAAACATAAAAATGACCAGCAAATGCACAGTCCAATCCATCTTCATAAATTCACTCATTAAATAATGCATACAAAATTAAAATAATCACCCTTGTGCATTATCTTAGCACATGTGTTCAGTGTGTTTTTGCCTTGCCTAGTCCTCCTCCCTGGTATATCCCCAGTGGCTGCAGGGTGGTGGAAGGCTGCTGTCCAACAATTGAGACTGCAGATGGTCTTGGAGGACAATCTAGAGCATCCCTGGACCTAGAGGGCCTAAGCTTCAGACTGCAGCATCTCGGCCTGGGCTGCAGCAGTCTAGGCTGGTTGGCTGAGAGGCAACAGCAAGGGCACTGGTGGTGTAACAGGTTTGAGATTAGCATTAGGCTTCTCCCAAGAGCGGACAGCAGGTTTGTGTTCCATGGAGCCACTGGCACCCTCCCAGAGTGGAGTGTCAGCAATGCTTCTGATCTGTTGGAGAACAGATTGATAGCCTGCTGTAATTTCCTGGAAGCTGCTTTGAACATTGGTATTCAGATCCATGATGGCAACAGTCTGAGCTTCTACTGCAGCATTTAGTCCTTTGATGGAAGCTGTTTGTGCTGCAATGCAAGCTCTGACATCAGCCATCAAAAGTTGCTTCACGGTGTGTTCCACAGATTTGCTGATGTAGGTTACCACCTGTTCAATGCTGGAAAGGAAGAACTCCAGGTTCTGTGCAAAGTATGGTGCGAAGTTGGTGCTGGACTCCTCCATGCTACTTGGCAATGTGCGCAGGATTTCTGGCAGGCTTTCAGGTGCAACAAACATTTGGTTGTGTACATTCATCAACCTTCTTCTGGAGCCTGACCCATTGAAGTCCTCATCTGACTTCTCTGCAGCAGAACTATTGTGCAACCTTACACTCTGGTGAGTTATCAGCTGCACTATGCTTTACCCTGCCTTGGCTCCTGCGCACTTCTGCCAGTGTCTCATCACATGCAGATCCAGACCCATTTTTGGGGGTTATCCAATTTAACAACCTACCTGTTTAAACATTGGTTGTTCTTTTTATTACTGAAATCTAATAGCATATAAAATATATGTAGAAACTCAAACACACTTGCAAAATTATAAATTAGAAAATGGAAACTAAACAAGCATAGCTATAATCATAAAATATAATTACTGTATCACTCTGAAAATAAAGGTGTAGTATTTATCAATAAAATCTGCTGGGCGGATTGCTGAATAATAATGGATAATATGCAAAAAAAATCAAATTTAAAGGGGCAAAAACACTTCTCCTTAAAAGGGATTCTACAGACATCAAAGTCAATATCATCTGTTGCATCTATTTTACAAGAAATAAAGCATCACACAGTTTTAGTAAATAAAGGACTCGCCTCAGATGTTCCAAGGTGCTTTATAACCAATTAAGTACGTTTGAAGTGTCGTCACTGTTGCAATATAGGAAACATGGCAGCCAATTTGCACACAAGCTCCCTCAAACAGCAATGAAATAAATGACCAAATAATTTATTTTTCCAGTGTTGGTTGAGGGATAATTATTGGTCAGGACATCGGGTGAACTCCCTTGCTTTTGTTCCAGTTGTGTTATGGGATCTTTTATGTCCAACTGAGAGGGCAAACTGGATCTGTTTTTAACATCTTATCAGAAAGACAGCACCTTTGACATAGCAGAACTCTCTCAGTATTACATTGGAGTGTCAGTCTCGGTTATGTGCTCAGGTGGAAGTCTGAACCAACAACCTCCTGACTCTGAAGCAAAAGTGTACCACTGAGCAACAGCTGATGCTTAAATTTGCAGTTTGTAAAAAAAAGTGTCAGATTATATACAAATAACCAAAGAAAATGGCTACTTTAATAATTGGTTTTAAATTTGAGTATTATCCAACACAAAGGGCTAAACTTAATGGGTCCCCTGGAGGTGGGTTCGGAAGCGGGGTGGCCCATAGATTTGCAGCGGGAGGTGGGGGGCGGAAGGCCCATTGCCTTCCCATTGCACCGGAATTTAGTCTGGGGTGCGATAGGCCAACAACGGCCTTCTCACCCAGAGGCCAATTGAGGCCCTTAAGTGGCCTTCCCCAGCCACTTAAGGGCCTCTTCATGCTGCCACTGGGATCTAACCAGTGATGTGGTGCAGCCTCCACCACGCAAGGAGGTTGTCCAGTAAAACAAGGCAATCTTTTTCTGGGCTGCGAGGTAAGGGTTCCTTCCTCCATGGGCAAGCTGTGGCCCACTGCAGCAAACAACACACCTACGTGAACCCGCCTCCCCCTACACTAAACACCTTCCCTCCCTTCCTCCTTCCATCACTGCAGCTTGCCAGACTGGCCCTGGCAACCCTGCCTCACTTACCTTGGGTCCGGGCTCCGGTGCTGGGCCTGGAGCCAAGGCCTCTTGAAGTACTGGCAGTAGCCATTGCTCCCAGTGGCATTGCCCATACTACTGAGCTGCTTGTCCTCTGATTGCGTGGAAGCTCTTGGAGGTGGTATCCCCATTTTTAAAGGGATGGGGATCCTGGCGCCGGGTAGCTCCAAAAGGCTGCAGTGGGGTTCCTCTTGCCTTTTCCGCCCAGGAGCCCCACCGGCGTGACAAAATCCAGCCCAAAGTGTGCATATATGAGCACTGACAGTGCTTCAATTATAAATCAGAAATAAATGCGATATTGTTATGATCCTGTTTGAAACCAGTAACTTTTTAAAAAAGAAATTTGAATTCCCGCTTATTAACTGAAAGAATTATGCCACAAGATTTTACATTTTAAAACAAAAAAATTTTACTGTACAAGAGTTAAAGCAAACACAACTAACTTAACACTACCATTTGTAATCAGCTATATTTTAAACTTAAAACCTGAACAGAATATGAAGACATATACTTTAAACTCTAAATCTCAACGGAATACTTCCTATTTGACTTTTACCTCCACCCCCAAGAGTTCCCCTGTACTTTACAGGATCTTGGAGGTACATTCATTTCTCCTGGGACCCATCCAAAGCATGCCACAGCTCTTAGGAATTCACTTTTATTTTCCTTAGTTTCCCAGCTATCTTACGAGGTGAGGTTTCTTGGGGTCCTTCTGCTAGCATCTGCTAGGCGAACCTTCCAACTCTCCTTCAGCATCTGTCACGAATTTGGGTTTCCCCAGACTAAGCATGGACTTCACTCTAATCAGAAACACCCCTAGTTTCTGATAGCCCTTTGCCACTGAGCCCAGCTGCTTCCAAAGTCAACTTAGTTTCTGTCAGAAAGCATAGAGACAAAATCATCTGACCAAAAGGCCTCTCCCGGCATCATCTATCTCCTTTGCAACATGGTATATCTGGGATGTCCAAAATAGAAATTTAAGCTAATTACCTCCAACTCCAAAACATGTCTTCGATTCTGGATAGCCACATGAATAATTTATACTGCTAACAAAGACAGGGCAATTCTCTTCAGACTTCAGGCTTCAGTTCCCTAACAAAATGGGGCCAACTGCTGTTTTCTGGCTCTCACCTCTCTAATGCTGTCTCTGTAGGTACACATGGAGAGATGTTTGAAAAGTAAATAACTTAGGTGGTCTGGCAATCTTTTGAATTCTAGAATTTCAATCACCTACATCTACACATTAAATTTCCCCAAAATTAAAAATGGCCTCTAAAGATATTAATATAAACCATGAACTAGATGATTGTAACAACATATAGCAAAGCAAAGCATTTCATTTCAGCCAAAAGTGGTTTCAAACATTTATAGGAAATTAAGGGCTCAATAAGAAGTAGCTGTGAAGTTCATTTTACTAATAAAATGCATGCATATCATAAATAGGAATATTAGATAATATCAATTACATAGAGTTAGATAAGAACGTAGAGCACAGAAACAGGCCATTCAGCCTAAATGGTCTATGCTGGTGTTTATGCTTCGTATGAGCTTCCTCTTAAATGCATCTATGCTATTCACCTCAACTATCCATTTGGTAGCAAGTTCCACATTCTAACCGCTCTCTGGGTAAAGTATTTTTTTTTCCTTAATTCCTTATTTGATGTATTAGTGACCATCTTATATTTATGACTTCTAGTTTTGAATTCCCCACTAGTCAAAACATCTTCTCGAAATCCACCCTATCAAATCCCATCATATTTTTAAAGAGCTCTATTAGGTCTTATGTCAATTACACCAAAATAGATCCACGGTGAGTAACAACTACTGGCAGCAGCTAAATCTACTTAGGTCCAAGACAGAAGATAGCCATGGGGAATTATTATCCTGATGAACTTACTTGTTGGTAACAGGGTCTCAAATTACACTTAACTGCTCTTATCTCCAGAGTACTTCTGGCTACAACTTTGGAATGTTGACTGGACTTTGTTCATTATTGGATGTTCAAGATAAAAAAAGGTGTTAAGCTGCAACAAAGTAAAATTACAATAAAGGCACTGAAAAATTGTTGGTTTGGACACTCAGACGGTATCATTTTCAAATTTCAATGGGTAGTTTAGGATTTGGGCTAGTTGATGTATTTCAAATTTGTCATGGACTTTTTTGGTGGAATGTTGCTTAGGAAGGTATGAAACTATCTAGAAAAAAGATACAAGTTTGACTTTTGAGAAATGATTTGTTTCAAAGTGATAGTAGAATGCTGAAGCATTCAAATTGATTCTGCGGAAAGAGAATCTATTTTCTGATGCAGGGAAAAATATTTGGAATGAACAAACAGAAAATGAAAAAGCTGAAGACATCTATTTTATGGAATACCAACTGAGAGCTATATTACTTCTGAATCCTTGGAAACCCTGAAAAATACTGCCATATCAAAGCACTTATGGGAATAATAAAGGTGAGAAAACTCTCTTTGGAGAGACTATTTAGCTGGTAGCTTGAAACAGTGAGTAACAAGCATAACCAGGTAGAATAGGAGAATCTGACCAGTGATAGGAAAATGAGGCCTTGGAGGGAAATAGTAGGAAGAAGATAAGATGAACTCAAAGCAGCTTATTTGCCAATATGAGTAAATTCCAGAAGGTGGAGAGGTTTAAAGAATTAAAAGTTGAATGTAGTTCTTGATGACAAAGTCGACAACCTGTAGAAAAAGGAGGGTAGATGAGAGTAGAGACAAATATTATGAAAGAGAGAAGGAAAAAAATCAAAGAAAACTGGAAAAAAAATCATTAAAAAGTCCTACTCAGGTCTCCTCCCTCACCTCTTCTTCTGGTACATGGATGACTGTATCAGTGCCATTTCCTCATCTTGCCCCAAACAAGAACATTTCATCAACTTTGCTTCAAATTACCACCCCTCTCTAGACTTTATATGGTCCGTCTCCAACTTTTCCCTTCTGTGCCTTGATTTCTCTATCTCCAATATCTTCTATAATCCCACTAACTCTGACAGCGACCTTGTTTACACTTCTTCCCAGCCTGCTTTCTATAAGGACTCTATCCCATTATCCATCTCCATCTCATTTGTTCTGATAATGCTGCCTTCCACACCAGTACTTCCAATATGTTTTCTTTTATCTTCAATTGCAGATTCCCTTCTAACTTGGATGACATGACCCTCAACCATGTCCACCTCATTTCACAGACTTCTGTTTTCACACCTTCTCCTCCCTTCCAGAACCATGATAGGGCTCCCCTCGACCTTACCTTCTAGCCCATTGGCCTCCACATTCAAGGGATCATCCTCTGCCATTTCCACTACCTCCAGCGTGCGCCACCACCAAACACATCTTCCTCTCCCAGCCCCTTTCAGGGACCGTACTGCTCATGACATCCTGGTCCACTTTTCCATTATTCCCAATACCCATTCCTCTTTCCACATGCAAGCACAGGAGATGCAACACCTGCCCTTTCATCTCCTTCCTTCACATCGTCAAGGACCCCAAATCTTCCGTCCAGGTGAAACAGCAATTTACTATACATTAAGGAGGCCAAATGCAGATTGGATGATCACTTTGCTGAATACCTCCAGTCAGTCCGCAAGTGCGACCCTGAACTTCCAGTTGCTTGTCATTTTAATTCTCTGCCCACTCCTACTCTAACCTCCCTGTTCTCGGCCTCCTACATTTCCAATGAAGCTCAACATAAGTTCATGAAACAGCACCTCATCTTTCAACCAGGCACTTTACAGCCTTCTGGACTCAACACTGAGTTCAAAAATTTCAGACCACAACTACTGCTCCCATTGTTTCACACAGCAGATGCTGGTTTTGAATTTGCTTTTGCCATTTACGGTTCCGCTACAGCCATCCTTAATTCTTTACTTGTCCCATTACGACCCCCTTTCTCATTGCACTGTCATCCCTTTTATCATTTAAGTAACTCCGCCCTCCCACACTATCACAACATCCCCCTTTTTCCCAAAGACAAAAAATATATGTACAATATACAATGATGTTGCAGTTTGGACTAACTACACATGCATAAACAAAATGTTATTTACAGGTAAGCAAGTTTAACACTCTTTAAAATGTAGTGGAGGTTTGCTTATTCTTCCTGATCTTGTTATTGTAAACTGTTGTGGGATGACCTTAAGAGTGGTCCACCTTAACAGCTGGAAGTGAAGGTCACCAGAGGAGGTGATTTCACATCACACATAACCAGGGAGTTGGGGTGTAGCCTGATAGAGTGAGATGTGTTTAGATGTGCTCGTGCAGTAACTGTTTGTATATATATGTTCTAGTTATGTTATAATAGAAACCCACGGTTTCTTTGGATATTACTTATAGCCCTGTGAGTCTTACAATAGTTCACATTTCAAAGGAACAAGTAATAGTACATAAACCTCTTCCCAGAGCTGAGCTCGTTTTGATGACTCCTCTGAGAGTCTGGTGACTCAGAACTCTGGTTGGCATGTTCTTCCTCTGTGCCCGTAGCCTCTGTATGTTCAACTTCAGACTTTGTCTTTGAATGATCTACAATGCCACAGGGTTGTCACATGTGTGCTATCGTACAGCTCTCTGAGTTGACTTCAGTTCCATCAAAGAATCGCACCATTGAGTGTCTGAACGTCATGCGATCTGGGTGGTCGCATATCCTAGCGACCTCTGCCGGATAGCAAGTTCCTGATGCATGATTGAGGACTCTGACCTTCTGCCCTACTCGCAATTGAGCTAATTCTTGTCTTGCTTGCCTGTCATATAATGCCTTCATGTTGCCTTGTTTAGAAAGCTTAGAAAAATGATGACTGACAAATCACCACTCACCGGCATCCCTCTGGCCTCCGGGTATTTGCTGTAACGAGGAGGGACTCCCAGTCATATTGTCTCTTCATGTCAAGACTCCCAGCCTTTATGTTGTCCTTTACATGGACCAACCCGATATGCTCAACCTGGGTATTTACGACCATCTTCAGTGTGATACTGAATTCATGTATTGTGACAATTCGTAAATCTTGGCATACTGGATGTCCTGTGACAGCTGGTCGAGTTGTGTCTACAATATAAAACATTTGTGGCAGCCATTCGGAGCTCCCATAGCTGCACTGTAATGTTATTGTTCCAATGCACTTGATTGGAGAACCATTGTAGGCAGTCAGCCTAGCCGTGGTGGGTCATACCATAGATTCCTATTTATTTAAGTGCATGTCCTTCAGCATACAGATGGGCAGAATATTTGCACTTGCTTTGGTGTCAATTTTTACTCCAATCTTATGCCTGCAACTCCTCTGTGGACATATAATCCCAATCATGGCAAATGCCTCAGATTGTATGATAGCATTGACATGCTGATCCAAGTTAACTATGTGAAATGCTTGCTCACTCTTCATCCATGTCCTTCTGGCAATCTGTTTCTCTGCTCACCTGATGTACCTGCTTGGGCATTTGTTGTGTGTTGGCATACCCTTTGTTGCATTTGCCATCCTGTCTTGCAGACAATCTCCCTACATGTGATCTGCCACCATTCCTGTGTGCAATATCTGAGCTCGACCTTTTGCACTGCCTTGAACAATGTCACCACATGCCACAAGCTTTGGACTAGTCCTGGTAGTCCAGACAGCTGTGAATTGGTTGAGTCAGGCCATATTTGCCACAAGGCATAGCAGACTTCTGAGCCTTGGTTATCATACCAATTGTTGTAGCTGCCCCCAACGCCTATAACTGTTGGCGCCCAGCCATGATGCTTTCAAATTTCCTTCCATCATTAAGTAGTGCATCTATGGTGTGCCCTTTCTTCTTTTCTAGCAGCTCTTTTTGAAAGGCTGTTATCGAGATGGACACGATTACGAACTCTATAACTCATTTCGACAATTCAATATCTGCAAAGTTGCATTCCTGACCTTTGTCACAACACCTTGCAACAACCTGGTCAATGGACTCATTTTGCCTTTATCAATAGGTTAGCAGCTCAAACCTATGTACGGAAATTTACCTTCACCTTGAGTTGCTGCTCCAGGAATGTTCATAGTTTGCTAGGGCCTTCTGGTCCTCAACTGACTATCCTGATGTATTGATCCATTACAGGCCCTCATTGCCCAGTGCGGTCTTAATCTTGATAGCTTGTTTCTCTGGTTCGCTCACTTCTTGATCCTGAAACACAGTTCAATTCATTGTCAAAACGGCTTAAATCCAGACACTATGTCAAATGCCTTCCAATTTATGACTGGATATCTGAAAGCCATTGTCTTAATGATCCTTTTTTTAAATAAATATAGGCCCTTTTCAGGTTTTCTTTTTCACTGGCACGCTTTTTTTTTCTTGTTTAGACAGATTCATCTTCTGCAGGCCTGCCCCTTGAAGAGTGAGACAACACAGCTGCTTTCTGTTTGCACAGCTCATTTTTTTTAACTGTGAGGCAGCTTTGTTTACACAGGCTGGTTCATTTTTTTTAACTGTGAGCTTTTTTTTTAAACGGAGAAGTTTTTTTCTCTGCAACCAGCTGAACATTGCGGTACTGGCAGCTGCCCAACCAGGGTTTCTCACTGTGCTGTGGACCTCCAGTGGTGCTGTTGAGTTCCTCCCTCTCATTTCGGCTTAGGCCCTGCCCATGAAGAAAAAATTGGGAAACTAAAACAATAATGGCTTCAGCTACTGCTTTTAAAATATTTCAACCCACTGTCAGACGAGTTGAAAGCTCTGATTTCCTGACTAATTATCTGCTGTATTCACAAAGTTTCAACACCTCCTGGCATCCAGTCTATGGTCCTCACACACTGCACTGTTGTGGGGTCTCCTGCCAGCTGCTCTACAAAATCTTCAGCCACTCCAGGTAAGCAACCTGCTGTTCTTTGTTCTCTCTTAGTGTGTTATTCAGAAAAAAATCCAATGTTGCCAGGATGTAATATTTGGTGGTCTTCAGAAAAAATAAATCCCACCGCTGCCACCATATAATATTACTTGTTCCTTTGATATGTGAACTACTGTAAGATCCAAAGAAAGTATAGGTTTTTATTATATCTTAACTAGAACAAATGTATTATTATGATGGTGCTTCTGTATTTTTTGTTAAGTTTTTTTGAGGACTCATGTATTTTAGAATTATGGACAATATTTCATTGGAAAATCTGAGAAAGATTCCATGGATTTTTTTTTCACTGGAGTCATTGAAAGGCCATTGGGAGGACTTGGTTTGTAAACAACCCTTATTGGAAGTCACCTGTCTTCAAATAAATACCCAGCAGGGGCTTTTTGACTTGGTGGAGATGTTTACAGAGATGTGGCCGGTCAAGATTTATAGGGGTCAGGAGGCTTGACTCTTTAAATATTGCTTCTGGTTTCACTTTGGACAGTGTGTTGGAGTGTTAACTGTTTTGAAGGCAGTTGGAGAAAACCAGCCATGAGAGCAGTCACTATCAGCACCCTGTTCCATCTCTTTGAAAAGCCTGCCAGCTTTTCCATCTCTTTGAGAAGGTCTTCGAAGCGAGTGTAAGAAATAGAGAAATGAATGCTGCATTCCTCCTGAAAGGCCTGCCAGAAACCGCTGTTGCCGCATTTCACCTAGAAAACCTGCCAAACTGATCTTCAACATCGCCTGAAAAGCACTGTTCTAGAAAGATCCCAGTGACAGCTGTCTCTGTGGATTTGGGATACCAAACCAAAAAGGGACAACTGACATCTTTCCTTAACTTCTCTTTTTTTTTTCAAGAATTAGCAAATATTTGGCCAAATTATTCTTTTTTGTCCTTTTTGTAACAAAGCTCTAAAAAGGAAATCTTATTTTTGGTTAACTGGTGTGTGTGAGAGAGAGGGACTAAGGTAAAAATTGAACTTTCGTATTTCAATCTGTGTGTTAATGCTTTTCTTCATTACTGATTAAGTCTTGTTTTATAGAAAACTGATAATTTTGTTGTTTATTAAAGAAACCTGGTTGGTATATTTAATTCTGGGATAAAAAAATAGAGTCTATCATTGACCGTATCAGTAATTGGGTAAACATTTAAATATATGTTGTGACCTGTGGAGAAGTGGAACTGGAAGAAACAGTGCACTCCTCCCACCTTGGTCATAACAATATACAAACAGTTACTGCACAAGCCACAACTAAACACATCTCACTCTGTCAGGCTACACCCACAACTCCCTGGTCACGTGCAACACGACATCACTTTCTCTGGTGACCTTCACTTACAGCTTCTTAAGATTGTCCACTCTTAAGGTCATCCCACAACAGAATATATTGGAGCAATGGTGGTAAAGGGATACTGTCCTAAGGGAACTGGAGTCTGAGTATGGACTCCTGGATAGCTGGTCTGGAGCGAAGGCATTGTGGATGCTTCCTCAGTGCCTCCTCCTCTTCTTCTCTCCACGCTGAGTTTCACCTCGCCACAGCTTCTCCTCCCTTTCCCTGTTGTGCTGCAGACCCAGAGGGATTGCAGCCCCCATGCCTATTACAGCCTTTGTGTGGACAGGCCAGCAAATTTTCTGCCCTCCCTGTGAGGATGCAGCAACAATTCCTGACAAATCCAGCAACTCATGAAAACAGCTCCAAAAACACTCCACAGTGCTTCTACAAACTTTGCAATAGCAGAAGTTAGTCTAACTCACCTTGCCTGCAAATTGGATAGCTGGCTCTTTAAATTTAAATAGGGCATGTGGGGCTTCCCTCTTGCAGATGAATGCATTTTTTTTTGTGAGTGGATAGCACATGTGTTCAGTGGACCTACATGGTCTAAATTTCAAGAATGTTCACCAAATCAGCCAGAACAGCTGTTTGACATCAAGATTTGGCCAGTTGGGATGCATCCGCCACAAACACGGCCTGTCCACACTAATGTTTGAGAAACTTCCAAGCCTATTTGTGAAGAAGACACTGAGACTAGAATGCTTTGGTGGAGATAGTTTATTGCTTGCCACAGAGCTTACTTCTGCTCTCCAAACAACACCCACAGCCAGTGCTGGCTGGCTGTTCTTTATATATACACACTTGAATACAATTAACTAATTAACACCCAACACCTGTTCACCTTATTATCTTGAACTATCAGGTGTTTATCATCCATTAACAGAATGTCAGACCCGAACAACTAGCCCCTATTCCGAGCAAAAGGTGTGCGGGCTGTGCCAGATTTGGCCGAAATCACTGCACGCACCATTCTGAGAGCCTCCAGCTTCTGTAGAAATGGTTCCAGCAGCACTTTGGAGCCAAATTTCTAACCAATGCAATCATTGTCTTGTCCACCACTGGTAACTGGATTTTTTAATAATTGAAAATGATGTTTAAAAACTGTACGGAACCATTGGTGTACAATAATCAGTTTCATAGTAAATTTTTAGGAAAAGCTTTTTTAAACATGACTATTGCCCACATGCCAAAAACAAAATAGCTTAATTTTAGGAGACTCCTCAAAGGCCCACAAATGGGCGCGATTAGCAGAAACTCATAACAGTGACTAATTTGATCTGGGGGTGCGGCCAGTTTTTTGTTGGCAGCACCAGTTCTAGTGCTCTGTATTTCAAACTCGTGCAAAAGATTGCACTGAACACAATTTGTGCTTGAAATTCCTTGATCTTTTGTGCTGGTTTGTCTGATTTCTCCTGAATTATGTTGAAAAAGACAGTGAACCTAGCAGAGATTGTTGCCCAAGACAATAATGAAAGCTTAGAAATTACTGTTTGCAATATTAGTGGAAGAACATTTAATAAGTTCACAGGACATTCTATTGTTCACTGTTTTAAAACATCAATAGCCCATTTATTTGAAGTGAATTAATTCCTCAGCTAAAATAGCAGTCAAGGGAATGATCACTTTAAGCATCATTGACTGATATTGGCAGCAGCCAGTTCAGGGATATAGCTAGTTCTATACAATTAAAACAAACATTGTAGTTGGTATTTATGTGGTCATGTAATCAATGGACTTTCTGAGTATATAAACAGCAGCAGAAAATTGTATGAGCCAGAATTAAACCTGTTTAATAAAAGTGATCTGTTATTCAATAGCAATTGTTAGATTTTCCATTGCAATTTAGCAGTCAGACAGAATTACTCGCCTACAGGAAAATTGAAATCTGGGCAGGAAATCAACCTTGGGCACAGTTATTGCTTGCTTGGTTTTGCACTGTAAGTTAATCACAAGTGCTAATGGTTGCTATCAAATTAGTTAGGGAGTGATTAAAATAATAATTAACAAGTAGGACAACTGGAAAGCCATCCTGTTACTGTATCCATTGTTAGTTTGAACAGTAACTGCTGGATGCATTAAGGCTATTGAAACCAGGATTTAAAGACTCAAATCATGATGGGCTCACAGATGATCCTGAAATATACTTGTAGCTTCACATTCCTGAACTTAAAAATGAAGAATCATTTCAACTGCTTGTCATGCAATGCTTGAAGGAGTGTAGAATCTCTATCCAAGAAAACATTCAAATAAATGTGCGAAAAATAGCACAGATCTTGGTGAATGGGAGAGATACAAAAAACAGAAAAAGGTGACAAACCGATGGTAAGAGCTACAAAAAGGGAATATGAAAAGAAACTTGCAAGGCATGTCAAAATCAACATTTTCTTTTTACAATTACTGTTATTTTGCTTTATTTTGTTGAGTCCCTGTCCCTGATTCAATATTAGGTTCCTTGGGATGACTGGCATGCTGACCTCTTCCGATACTGTAAATACTGATGCAAAGTAATTATTCAGCATGTCTGCCATTTCCTTATTTTAATTGACAGTATCACCAAGAACAGTTTTCAAGGGGTCCACATTGTGCCTGACCACTCCCAACAAATTTGTTTTTTTCAAAAAAAACAGGGACACATCTGTAGTATCAGGATGTAAAGGGTTAATACCAAAGACAGTGAGAGAGACTCTTCCCACTGTATGAGCGATGATGTAATAGTCACATGAGATAGGCTTGAGAAGAAGGTGGTATAGCAGCATGAAGGATGCTAGTTAGGTGGCTGTGGACAGTGTATATAGTAACTGTAAATAATAGTTATTAATTTAACTTTACCGGAATCTAAGACTTTCTCTGGAACATCCTACAATGCTCCTAATACAAACCCAACAACAGAACCCTCTCATTGACCTGAAACATTAACCTTGATGAGTCAAAGGATGCCAAGATAGGCATAGACGGAAGTTGTAGGCTTGTCTAACATGGAGGCAAGCCTGAAACTGCGGCAAGAGAGCAGGAAGATTGAGGAGTACTGAAGGGCTGGAGTAGGGAATTGGGAAGGCAGAATACCTTTTTATATTCTTTCATGGGATGTGAGTGTCGCTGGCGAGGCCAACATTTGTTGCCAATCCCTAATTGCCCTTGAGAAGGTGGTGGTGAGCAGCCATTTTGAACCGCTACAGTCCATCTGGTGTAGTAGGCACACACACAGTGCTGTTAGAGAGGGAGTTCCAGGATTTTGATCCAGTGACAGTGAAGGAATGGCAATAGAATTTCAAGTCAGGATGATGTGTGGCTTGGAGGGGAACTTGGAGGTGGTGGTGTTGCCATGCGTCTGCCTCCCTCGACCTTCTCATGGGTCACGGGTTTGGAAGATGCTGCCGAAGGAGCCTTGGTGAGTTTCTGCAATGCATATTGTCTATGGTACACACTGCTGCCACTGTGCGCTGGTGATGGAGGGAGTGAATGTTGAAGCTGGTGGATGGGCTACCGATCAAGTGGGCTGCTTTGTCCTGGATGCTGTCCAGTTTCTTGAATGTTGTTGGAGCTGCACTCATTCCATAACACTCCTGACTTGTGCCTTGTAGATGGTGGACAGGCTTTGAGGAGTCCGGAGGTGAGTTACTTGCTGCAGAATTCCCAGCCTGTAACCTGCTCTTGTAGCCACAGTATGTGGCTGGTCCACTTCAGTTTCTGGTCAATGGTAACCCCTAGGATGTTGATAGTGGGGGATTCAGTGATGATAATGCCGCTGAATGTCAAGGGGAGACAGTTAGATTTTTTCCTGTTGGAGATAGTCATTGCCTGGCACTTGTGTGGCACGAAAGTTACTTGCCATTTATCAGCCCAAGCCTGGATGCTTTCCAGGTCTTGCTGCATGCTAACATGGGTTGCTTCAGTATCTGAGGAGTTTCAAATGGTACTCAACACTGTGCAATCGTCAGTGAACATGTCCGCTTCTGACCTTATGATGGAGGGAAGGTCATTGATGAAGCAACCTGAGAGTAGAGAAGTGAAAGGCATTACGATAAAAGAGTGGGGTCTAAGAAGGATAAAGAGAAAAGAAGTTAAAAAGAAACAGCAAAAGTGGAAATAAAGTGATTGGTTGCCGCTCCAGACCTGAGCCTAAATGCACACATGAATGGATTCAGGGAGAGCTCAAGTTACGTAGGTTTGCTAACACAAAAATTAGGGTACATAGAAACATGATAATAAATGGGAAACAGGAAATATGTAGGAAATAATCAGAAGGAGTCCAGAGTTAAAGTCAGAGGTCCTGTGGTAGGTAACAATGATGTAGGTCGTGTGGATCAGCATGGAGCTGTTGACCAAGTTTGTAGACAGGTATAATGAGTGAAATCCAGAAGCTATTAGAGGGTAGAACATTGGAGGATGCAATGATGGAGTTATTTTCATAGGAATGAAGACTTAGGAGGTGTACAGAGTCAGTTGCAGGATCAGAAAGGTGATGGCGAAGTTGGAAGACATCATAAAATCCAATCAATCTGATGGATAACAAGTAAAAAACAGAGATTTGTTCTTGTGCTTTTCATTAAAATATTTATTATTTATTTCTTGTCACCTAGCTAAGCTGTATTTACGCTCTGGTATACCAACCACCTGCTGTCCCTGTCCTTGCAGGTAGTGGAGATTATGGGTTTCGGAGATCCTGCCAAAGAAGCTACTCAAAGGTGCTGCGGTGCAAACTACAGAGAGTACACACTGGAGGTACAGTGCGCCATTCATGGAGGGAGTGAATGTTTAACTTGGTGGATTGGCTGTTAATCAAGCAAACTGCTTTTTCCTGGATGGTGTCGAACTTCTTGATTTTAGTTACAGGTTCACCCATCCAGGCAAGTGTTGCAGACAGACCTGCAGCCTCAGAGCAGGGTGAGCCTGTGAGCCTGTTGTCCTTAGAGAAGGCTCAGAGGAGTATTGATTAAGATACTCAAAACCATGAGGGGGCTAACAGATTGGATTGAGTGGAACTGTTCCCTTTGGCAGACAGGTTGAGAACGAGAGGATACAGATTTAAGCTGATTGGCAAAAAAAAAAGAGGCACCATGAGAAAACATTTTTTCTATGCAGCAAGTAGGTAGGAATGGGAATGCACTGCCTGAGAGGGTGGTGGAGGCAGATTCAATTGTGGCTTTTAAAGGGGAATTGAATAAGCACCTGAAGATAAAAAATGTGCAGTGTTACATGGAAAGGCGAGGAGTATTACTAGCTGAATTACTAGCAGAGAGCCAGTGTAGACTCAATGGGCTGAATGGCCTCCTTCTGTGCTGTAAGCATTCTATGATTCTATGAATCGCTCCTGATTTGTACCTGGTAGATGTGGAGAGACTTTGGGGATTCAAAATGTGAGCCACTCACCACAGAATAACATCTGATCTACTTTATTAGCCATGGCATTTATGAGGCTGATCGAGTTGAATTTCTGTTCACTGGTAACCCCAGATTGTTGATGGTGGAGGATTTGATGATTATAATGCCATTAAATATCAAGGGGAGGAGGTTGGTCTCTCTCTTGTTGGAGATGGTCATCGGCTGGCATTTGTGGCACAAATGTTACTTGCCACTTATCAGCACAAGGCTGAATGCTGTCCAGGTCCTGCTGCATGCAGGCATGGACTGATACATTATCTGAGGAATTGCAAATGGAGCTGAAAACTGTGCAATCATCAGTGAATAGCCCCACTTCTGACCTCAAGATGCAGGAAAGGACATTAATGAAGCAGCTGAAGCTATCTGGCACTAGGACATTGCCCTGAGATTCTCCTGCAGCAATGTCCTGGAGCTGAGATGAAGCCTCCAACAACCACAACCATCTTCTTTTGTGCTGGTATGCCTCCACCCTGATCCCCATCAACTTCAGTTTTACTAAGGTTCCTTGTTGCTATATTTGGTCAATTGCAGCCATGATGTCAAGTGCAGCCACTCTCACCTCACCTCTGGAATTCAGCTCCTTTGTCCATGTTTGGACCAAGACATCAGGAGCTGAGTGGTCCTGACAAAACTCAAACTGAGCATCAGTGATCAGGTTATTGGTGACTAAGTGCTGCTCGATAGAACTATTGATACTTTCCATCACTTCTCTGATGGTTGTGAGTAAACTGGTAGGACAGTTATTGGCTGGGTTGTATTTGTCCTGCTTTTTATGGACAGGATATACTTGGGCATTTTTCCACATTGTCAGGTAAATGCCAATTTTGTAGCTGTACTCAAACAGCTTAGTTAGAGGCGCAACTAGTTCTGCGTCTGAAAATGATTCTTGGCAGCATAGTGTGCCTGTGTTAGATATTTGTTTATGTAGATATGAAGTGCAACTGCATTTGTCAGCAGTATAATTATATAATACAAACATGTCCTCCACTTGTCTCAGAAGATGTGCATACCAATCTGCTTCATCGGAATTGGATAGTTAGCTTCAGTTCTGTATTGAGAAGTAAATGACAGCTACTGATGGATCTGGATAATTTCTGTGCTAAAATGTTAAATTTTCTTTCCAACCATGTATAACATCCATCCAAAGGTAACATGATTGATGCTTGTAGAGGTAAAACTTGTCAAACTTTTCTAAAATATATTAATGGAATTGTATTAATTATAAAAGAATACATGCTAAAGGTAAACAAGAAACATTACATTATAGCAGAAGCTTTCAGTTAAAGATTAGAACTGAACAGATTCTGATGAAAATATTGAACAGTGAACAGATCTAGTACAGTTCGGCAAGTAGGAATCAGAAGTGAACAAACAAACAGGCCATTCGTATGGTTTATGAAGTAGAATGCACCACATGAATAACAATCAGATGCAAAGTCACTGCAACCATCTATGGTCATCTGTGAAGCATGCTTGTGGCATTTATACCGCACTGTCATGAAAACTGTGTTGTATGGACTCACAGTAACTTGACAACTAGCTAAGCATTCCAATAGAATCTCCCCTGACTGTCATCAACATGATAAGCAGTGCCAAAAATGCACATTTACCTGCAAGATAAATTCATTCCCTTACTTACAAGAAGAAACATTTTTTTTCTTAAATATAGCGTGCCTATCACAAAATACATTATTGGAAAGAACTTTTGTCAAAGCCAGTCAGACACCTACATTCATACAAGATGGGTGTTACAATATGACAGACCGTTTGAAATAAACACTCACATAAAATATGAAATATTACCACAAAATACACATTGGTAACAGATATGCATCACAATCCTTAAGGGCACTGCTCTGATAAATTATTCAGTAACGGTCCATGATTGCATCTTTACAAGCTGTGCAAAATCTTATTCGTCTCACACACCTATTTAAAAGGATAGGGGCGCATCTTCTGTTAATTTATTACAGCAGAAGTATCCAATATTTAGATGAACAGCTGACTGTTACAAGGTAATAATGCAGTTCAGGCCTTTGAAGCTACCAAAAAGCTAAAGGTCAAAACCTATTACTTTATAGAATCTTCCATTTAATTTTGCATATTGCACTTTGGCATTCAAGGTCACCCATGTGTTATACCTTTTACAACTGATCATGTCCTTCTAAATTTTTAACTGCTACCATCAAATGTTTATGTTTGTTATTTAGGCTCTTATCGTTGTGTCAATCTACTGCTTATTTCCTACAACTGCTGAATTTTATAGACCAGCTGTGGGGGGTCCACTCTGTTACAAAATATGAATACATTCTGACCACTTTTTCCTCAGCGAACTTGTTGAATGGCGACACTTGTACTCACCAACTATCAAGAAAAATCTAGACTTGTGGACGTATCGGAGGTACACCAAACGAGAGACAACTCATTGATAATTGTGCAACAAGGTGAAACCTTTCTTTAAATGCATTACACAATTTTCACTATCTTTTATAAAACGATAAATACAGCAAGTTGCATAATGATTATGAGGAAAACTGCTGGCTTCATTCCAGTATTAGTAATGTTCTTTTGACAGGGTCCCAGAGGGAACAATAAAATTATAATATAACTGTACTAAGTATGTCTGCTCTACTGGAGCAGGGCTTAGTATTATTAATGGGTTTTGGCAACATTTCCATTATGAGCTGAATTTTCTAAATTACTTTTCTGTTGTATCATTTATCAGTGCTTAAGTTTGATGTTTTAGCCATGTGAAGTCTTTGAAGTGTTTAAACTGGTATCATACTGTTTTTTACCCATTTCAATTCAACACATATTAGCATAGTCTCAAACAAGTGGAACAGGTCCAAAAGAATGATTATAGGAAATAGCATGATGGATATCTTCAGGAATTCCAGCATTAAAAGATCTGTAACATTCTTCCTATTGTCTACTTGCCATAGTGAGCAAATATATCTTGATCCTCTCGTAACCTGCAAAATCTGTTCAGCCTTTTTAGATGAATGACAATTTTCATCTGGTTAAGCTCCTATGAGGCACCTTGGGACAATTTAGTACGCTAATGGTGCTATAAAAATGCAAGTTGTTATTGAATGTGTGGCTGAAATTAAAATGAATTTCAAAAGGATTTTTAAGCCATTGTTGATTATTAGGGAACCATAAATTGCAAGTCAATGAGGTGATTGTATTGGAGGTTATTTCATTTTCCTCAAGGGCTGATTTTAACTCTGCTTGTGCAAAGGAAACTGAACAGGCAGTTAACATTTTACCACTTACCTGAATCGATCCTACTGCCTTCCCATGTGCTGCAATCTTATCCTTGTCTTCTGAGCAGATGAGAAGGACACTCACCAGAAGGCTGTGACATCTTTTTTTAAATATGCAGATCGGGCTTGAATGACAAAAAGGCAAGTGATTTTAATTGTTTTATTAGTTTCCGTGGGACAGCAGGAACAGGAGTGCTCCGTTGTGACCACAAGAAATCTTTGGCCTCCCCTGCCTCCGCAGCTTCCGTCTCCTGCCCTGATCGCAGTGCCCTTCTGAATATAAACTCCTGCACCAGGCCCACTTCTCAACCACTTTACCTGAGTGTCGTGGATCATTCCTCTGGGTCTCTAGTGGCTGCGTCCCACTGCCTGAAACCTTGCTCCCACCCAATTGCCAGCAACCACGAGCCTGTGGCTTTGGACAGGAGACCAACAAGGCCTGTGCAGATGAGGCCCAGTATTTAAAATTACACTATGGAGGACTAAACAGTTGTTCATTCACCTCGACTCAAGAGTTAAAGTCAAGACTTTAGTTTTTTTTTGATTTTTACGTAAATATTTTGTACCAATGATTGCATCCCTTATATTTTACTGGTTGTGACATGAAGCATTGCTAATAGCTTGCTTCATGCTAATGAAGATTGGTGAAACAGGTTGTATAATTTCTTCAAAACATACTGATGAATTAATAGTTGTTAATGTACCAATTTTCATATTATGATCAGCATGACTTTAACAGCATAACATAAAATTAATTTGATAAAAGAATCATTAAAATTTTTGGAGGACTCTTAGTCAGATAGCTCATTGCTCCTGGGATACTGATAAGTTATGTTGTTCAACAACACCCCTCCTGTTTCCATCACAAATAAAACTGCACTTGAATTTGACTTGTAGCTTTTAAGACTACCAGATGACACTCCAATTTAGTGGAAACCATGCTTTTGGTTGAACCAACATCACTAAAACAGATGATTTGGTCATTTATCACCTGAAAAAATGGTGCTTCCTAATTTAGTTTCTATGCCACTGTCTTTTGGCAGTACCTGCCTACTCTATCAGAGGGACATAAAGATACCATGGCACTATTCGAAGAAAAGCAGAAGAGCTCTCCCATTCATCCTTCAAGCAATATCATTAAACTGATCATTGCTGCTTGTGAGGCCTTGCTGTGCACAAATTGGCTGCTGTGCTTCCATGCATTGTGTAAGAAAGCTTTTGAATCCCTTTGGAATGCCTGTTCAATAGTTTAAAGCTGGCTCCATACTGGTAACAGTTATAATTTTATTTAAGGATAGGTGAGACTTAATTTATTTGAATACATAATATTTGAGCAGCAGATTACAAAGAACAATTGAGAATTATATTAAGCGTTATTGTCCTTTGGGTATTAGGTGTGGTTGATTCCTCATTCCTTCTGCTCACAATCATAAATGCACCTGTTCAAATTGGTGCCCTTCCTGACCCTTCCATACTGAGAATGACCCAAACTTCCTTGGATATGCCCTGAAAACCAGAACTATAGAAAAATCCATCCAATCATATATCTTTCATACCCCCATTCTACCCAATAACGAGCTCAGCAAGGTCTATGGCCAGCAGGGACCTTGAGCCTCCCTTATCTGCTTTTTAGCCTGAGCTGTTCTGTTTCTCTTTCCAATGGTGACAGATGATGACGACATAATTCAGGGTTTGAATCAGAGTTTTTTTTTTATCATGCTTTAACCTAATTCTAACAGGAATAAGATCAAATGAATAAAACTATGAAGTGGAAATATTAGTATTAAACAATGGTTTAGTTTAGAGATACAGCACTGAAACAGGCCCTTCGGTCCACCGAGTCTGTGCCGACCATCAACCACCCATTTATACTAATCCTACACTAATCCCATATTCCTACCACATTCCCACCTGTCCCGATATATTTCCCTACCACCTACCTATACTAAGGGCAATTTATAACGGCCAATTAACCTATCAACCTGCAAGTCTTTGGCATGTGGGAGGAAACTGGAGCACCCAGAGGAAACCCACGTAGACACAGGGAGAACTTGCAAACTCCGCACAGGCAGTACCCAGAATCGAACCCAGGTCCCTGGAGCTGTGAGGCTGCAGTGCTAACTACTGCGCCACTGTGACGCCCATAAGTTTAGTAAAGCTTAATGCTAAAAATTAGTAAAAGGAATTTAATTGATTATGTTTTGACGGCTCACATAAATTTCAATTCCCCACAGACAAGAACCAGATAAAATTATAAGATTGAGACAACTCCAAGTCTCCCTTGTTCTTTCACCTAGCTATTTTTAAAAACAAAAACAAGGACAGTGCTGTCATTCACAAGGCCATTCATGATGCACCCAGCAGCTGCAGTCTGAAAGCTGTGAAATTCTGCAGAATAACAGTTATAACAAAAAGCTTGTGGTCATTTAACTCTTGCGATGCCTGATCCCTCAAAATATCCACAAAAGCCCATATTCTTACAATTGCCACCAAGTACATACATTCCAAACAACAGATTATGATACAAAGAACATCATAATGCATCATACAAAAAGCTATAGTTTACGATATCATCAATAAGTCATGGACTTAAGATATTCAAGCTTTCCCTTAACGCAGACCCATCTTGTGAATAATTCTTGCTCAGTATTATTTCTCCCTAGCCCTCAATTATCACAATCCAAATTCTATGTCCCTCTGCACTGCAACTTCAATTTAAATTCCTCTGACTGTTACCAGTATGCATAACTCTATCCTGATTGTTTCAAAGTCAGTTTCTCTTTGGAGTATCTCTCAATACCTTGATGATTTAAAAAATTGTCTCCCCCTCCTCAGCCACATTAACCATTTCATGTTGTGCTGTTGTCAAGTAACTGAGTATGACTGAGAACACTATTTCAGTGCAAATTTACCATGCAATTCCACAGATTAATTGCTTCACACATAACAAATCACATATGCACACACAAACACACATCAGTATCGCAATAACACACTGCACATGACATCTGATACCTGCCATTCTTGGGCCTTCAGTTGATCTTATCAAAATATCAGTGGCTGTCAGGAGATCTTTGCTCACCTCCTCCTGCATGGTCCCAATGTCTCTGTAGTGGTCAAACTATCAAATGTTGTTTTCTTAAAAAATTCATAGGCAAGGATCATCTCCAGGAGAAAATAATAAAATTTACTATTCTCACCTACACTTTTCTGACTTTCACTAGACTGTACATTGATACTAGATTGATATCTTTTGATGAATTGATTCCAGGTTCTTTATTCCAAATCAACTATGACAGTAGAAAAACAACTGGAAAAATTTCCAATTTGGTGGTGTGATTTTCCTGTCTCAGTCTTCTATCCTCAATTACTTCCTCTCATTACATTTTACACATTCCATTAATTACCATTCTAAGTCATTCATGAGTCCTGGAGGAGTTTTCCTGTCCAGGACAATATTAAAGATAGAAAACAGATTAAATGTTCCCACTTGGTCCAAGTTATTAACACATTTTGTTTGTTCTTTACTTTATTTCCCCAAAATAACCTGATATATTGTGCCTGAGTCCATTTTATAATTTTAATATATCCCAATTCTAAAGGGCAGTATTATTGAATTGACATGTTTTGTCAATGTTCAATTTTATTTCCCCCAAAAACTTACTTTTGTTACACAGCAATTAGAAAGACCATCTAGACTTCTTTCCACCAGTTTCTTTTAACGAAAATTTGATTATGGTGTTTTTACATTATGGACAGAAATGCTTGCAATTAGTTTGGAGGTAGCTTCCATATCTTCCCTTCTTGAGCACTCTGTCTCAGAAGATAACAAATGATCCTGAATAATTTAGGGCCAAGTCTTTGAAAGGGAAATCCTTTTGTCCAAATTGTCACCATTCTGTGATTGTCTGTCAATGTCTGCAAATAAGTTCTTAAATTCTAAAAGCTGCTTGCTCTCTTGCTATGGCATCAACATCCAGGCAGTCTGGAAATCCTTGATCATATGTTTAAAAGAAAAGCAGGGAATCCATTGTCACTCTGCTTAAGAGCCCAAGGGGTTAATTTGCCAAATCATAATTTCCTTCTATCAATTTAGAAACTTAAAATTTAATAATGCTCAAAATATAAATTTATATTCATCAATATAAAAGTTGTTGCTTGGTGAACCAGAAAAAAAGCTGACAGCTTTTAGGTTAACTTATTTCTATGTTTGTAAGATATTGTCAAACACAATTGCCTCATTTCACATAAGTTTTAAAAAACACTTCCCTGATTGAAAAAGAACCAAATGCCATTTTACTTTTTTCTCCAAGTCTTTGCAACTTTTAAAAGTTGTTCATGTTTTTATCCATAGGAATTGAAAATCCACTGAAACAGTAGAAATCATTAGTGAGATCATTATCAGCATTCAAAAAAAAAACTCAACGGAAAGACTGCATTTCAGATCAAACTCCAGGGGTCATGGGTTGAAAACAAATGAACTATTGCAACTTGTGACAACAGAGAAGGGACAGAATCTTCCCTTTTCTCCTTCTATGTTCCATCAAAGACCAATTTCGTGTTTTTTCCTCTCAAACTAATTTACAATTTCAGGTGTTTGCTACAGTCAATTATAACCAAGACATACTGATCACTCTTCTGAGTCCTGTTAAACAAGCCAATGTAATCAATCGGAAAATTTCTCCGCAGGCTATGGATAGTAGGACATGGCTGGAGATGATTTAACTTTGGGCCCAGGATCATACCTGAGGTAATAACTAATAACGGTATTCACTGTCTGATCTTGCTGCACTAGCTTTTGAACCGAGCTGTCACCTTTATGGTGTTCACTAGGGGTCTGACTTCAATGGACCACCTCATTACAAAGTAACTGCAGGACCACCCATTTACCTTGATAAAATGGCATGTTATTCTGTACTATATATACTGGTCTTTCTGTTAAAGGCATCTTTAGGTCACGAGCCCTCACCTTTGATGGCCACCTGAACTAATTTAATCCAAGGGTTCCCACCCTGTACCTCTACAAGATCTAAAGGGATTGTTGATGGAGCACTTAAACTAGGGGATGTGCAAAGGGTCAGAATTGGAGAAGTGCACAGATCCCAGAAGATTGTAGGGCTGGAGGACTTTGCAGAGGTATGGAGGAGCGAGGCCATAGAGGGATTTGCAAATAAATATTAGAATTTTAAAATTGAGGCATTGCTGGACTGGGAATCAATGTTGGTCAGTGAGCACAGAGTGACAAAGAAGGGTGATCATTTTAAAAGTTGTTTTTGCCCATGTCCCCATGGCTTGTCTTAAGTTATGAATAGTGATTTAAAAAAAAACTTCCTGTCAACCACATTGCAGAACGTTTCAAGAAAACATAGAGAAATTGTCATGGACACGAAAATGGGTGTCATTCCCGTTAGTCACGCGATCAAATGGCGGGTGGCCATTTTGCATAATGGAGGAGCGGGGCCAGACCAATGGCGGTGGGGAGATGTGAGACACTGAATATACCATCAGAGGAGAGGTACTGACGCCATATTTAAAGGCCTGTCAGCCCTGCTTACATTGCTTCCTTGCACTCATTTGCTGCTAGTTCGTCAAAACTGAGACCCATGTTGCAGTGACTCTGGATACTCCATCTCCTCTAGACAAACCCCACAAGATGGCAGAGGCAAGACAAGGGAAATGGAGGAGGTCCTCTTCCCTAGTGATGGCAAGAAGACATCCTCCCGCCTGACCAAGCAAGCCTGGGTGGAGATCGCTGACGAGGTTAGCAGTCATGAGTTACTCCCTGGAACTGGATACAGTGCCGCAAGAGGGTCAATGCCCTCCTGCATTCTACCAAGGTGAGTGCTCCACCCCTCTCTCCTTTTTAGTGATTGCAAGTGCCTACGCAGGAGAAATTGGGACATGGGGAGGGAGGCACGACAGCAGTGATGGTAGAGGGGGTTAGGCATCACCTCATCCTGACAGGTGCATGGCTGCATCTTGGCCACAGTTCACCCCACCATTAACTCCCTGAGAGCAGACATCAGCATGAGCTGTATGTGAAAGCCCAGCAGGGGGCAAGGAGCTGACACTAGCAGAACTGTCATGTTGATTTCTGTGCAAAGTATGACTATCTCCCTCTTTCCACTTGCAGGACTAGAGAGCCCACAACAGGAGGGAGACATCCCGGACTAGCAGAGGCATCCCAGATTTTCACCCTCTCTCCACAGCAGAGGAGGAGGCACTAGAATTGGCAGGGACACAGGATGGCCGCTTCATATCTGATGGAGAGACTGGAGTCTCCGTACAAGAGAGTGATGATTATCTTCCATCGACATACAGTTCACTTCTAGAGACCCACATCACATATGTTTGGCATGACGAGATCTGCACATCTAACTCACACATGTTTGTGTTCTCTCATTCAGGTCGGCGTCTGCAGGAGACTTAACTAGAAGGGAAAATGCCATCCACTTCTGAGGAGGAGGATCATTCAGAGGGTGTACTGTCCTATGACTCTCCTGCACCTTCCATCAGTGCAGATACTTTCACTTCAGTGGGTTTCTGCTCGGCTGTAGAATCATTGTCACAAGCTAGTGACAGCACCACACACGGGCTCAAGCAACTGGCTGAGGTTGAAATAGCCGGGACCACTTTATCTGCCCTACTTGTTGCATCCTCAGAAAACTCTAACAAATTGGTCAAACAGGATCTCCTTTTAGTAAAGCCATGCTGACTTGTTCTAATCATACTATGCTTTTCCAAGTGCAATGTTAATACTTCCTTAATAGTTTCCAGCATCTTCCCAATGACTGATGTTAGGCTAACTGGCCTGTTGTTCCTGTTTTCTCTCTTCTTCCTTTCTTGAAAAGCGATGTAACATTTGCCAACTTCCAATCTGACGGGAACATTCCTGAAACTAAGAAATTTTGGAAAATCATGGCCAGCGCATCCACTATCTCTTCAGCTATCTCTTTTTGAATCTTAGGGTGCAGGCCACCTGGTCCCGGAGACTTGTCAGATTTTAATCCCTCAAGATTCTCCAATACATTTTCTCGACTGATATCAATATCCTTAATTTCCTCACTCTTTTTAGCCCCTAGGTTACTGCCTATTTCTGGTATGGAACTTGTGTCTTCTACTGTGAAGACAGACACAAAATATTTGTTCAATACCTCTGCCATTTCCTCATTCCCCATGATGATTTCTCCTGTCTCTGCCTCTAAAGGACCAATGTCTATTTTAGCTACTCTCTTCCTTTTTATATACTTATAAAAGCTCTCCAATCTGTTTTTACATTGCTGGCTAGTTTATTCTCATTCTATTTTTTCCCTTTTTATCAACTTTTTGGTCACCCTTTGCTAGTTTCTAAAACACTCCCAATCCTCAGACTTGCTACTATTTTTTGCAAGACTATAAGCCTCTTTTAGTCCAATACTCTCCTTGACGTCCTGAGTGAGCCACGGATGGGTCTTTTTGGACGAGTTTTTGTGTTTGAACGGAATGTACATTTGTTGAACTTTTGAATTGTTTCTTTAAATACTGTGGCTACCAGAGCATGTCAGAGGCTAGGAATTCTGTGGTGCGTAACTCACTTCCTGACTCCCCAATACCTGTCCACCATCTACAAGGCACAAGTCAGGAGTGTGATGGAATACTGTCCACTTGCTTGGATGGGTACAGCTCCAACAATACTCAAGAAGCTCGACACTATCCAGGACAAAGCAGCCCGCTTGCTTGGTACCCCATCCACCGCCTTCAACATACACTCCCTCTACCACCGATGCACAGGGGCAGCAGTGTGCATCATCGACAAGATGCACCACAGCAACTCACGAAGGCTCCTTCAACGGCACCTTCCAAACCCATGACATCTACCATATAGAAGGACAAGGGCAGCAGATGCATGGGAACACCCCCACCCGCAAGTTCCCCTCCAAGCCACACGCCATCCTGACTTGGAACTATATCACCGTCCCTTCACTGATGATGGGTCAAAATCCTGGAACTCCCTTCCTGATAGCACTGTGGGTGTACCTACACCCTAAGGACTGCAACAGTTCAAGAAGGCAGCTCACCACCACCTTCTCAAGGGCAATTAGGGATGGGCAATAAATGCTGGCCTACCCAGTGATGCCCACATCTTATGAATGAATATAAAGAAAGACTTATATTTATATAGAATCTTCCACCACCTTAGGATGTTCCAAAGTGCTTTTCAACCAATAAAGTACTTTCATTTTAAAGTGCAGTCTCTGTTGTAGTAGTGGTAAATGCAGCAGCCAACTTGCATGGAACAATGAAATAAATGACTAGCTAATCTGTTTTAGGAATTGTTGGAGGGGTAAATATTGGTCAGGACACCAGGAAAACTCCCCTTCTTACAATAGCTGCATGGAATCTTTTATGTCCATTTGAGGGGGCAGTTAGGGCTTTGATTTGACATCCCATCTGAAAGATAGCACCTCCAACAGTGCAGCACTCCATCAGTACTGCACTGCAGTGACAGCCTCGGTTATGTGCTCAAGTCTGTGGACTGGGGCTTAAGCTCACAACCTTCTGTCTCAGAGATGAGAGCACTACCACTGTTATTATTAGCTGACATATTATTTAGTGCCTCCAAAATTCCCCCATCTGTCTGATTTGACAAAACCCTTCCCAATCTTTTTCCCTCCATTGTTTTTGCTGCTGTTGTAACATTACTACAAGTTTCTGCAAACAGGAAGCATTATGGAACACAGGCATTTAAAAATGCTCAGCAGCAGTAACAGGAATGTATGCTGTAAGTGGTGCCTTAGAATGCCTGAATAATATCATCATTGCGGCACTGTCCATTTACATAAATCTGAGTGTGAAGAGTGGTAGCGATGGAGAAAAAGATACAGAAGGAGGAGGTACAAAGAAAGAGACAATGTGGGAACTGGATTTTTAATGGATGGAGAACTGACAGGAGCTTGCAGCGGAAAATGGATGGATGCCACCGTCTCATTTTTTTGAATTATTTTCATCTACTTCTGGAACTTATAAGACAGGGGAGGAGATCTTTCCAATCTCCATAGTGAAGAGCATTCTACCCTTACAGCATTCTTGCTGTACCTTGCTATGGAATCAGAAAACATGGGAAATCAATACCACTTGGCAGAGGGAGTTCAAATTACCCCCATTGCTCCTGACAGGGATGAGTGGAACCAGGGATAAACAATGTCATCAGCAGTTCACATTGGCATCCTGCATTCTCCAGCACTGGATTGCTCCTTATTTTTCTGCCCTGTTCTTTCACTGACTGTAACCTCCCTTTAGAAATCCCACCACAACTCTTGACTCATTTTTGTTTCTCTTTTCTCTCCAGTTCAGTGTCCATCATTTTTCCCCCTTTGTCCTGGAAGCTCCTTTGAAATGTTTCTATTTGCTAAGTGCTCCAGAAATATAAGCTGTGTTCCTGCAACTGGTTCTGCAATTGTAACCCTTTTCTTGGACTTTTGCACACTCACAATGACTGCCATGAATGTTTAGTGGCATGACTGGACCTCGAAATCGGACACAGGTATCATGATGTGTGATATCCCATACCTGTTCAAAGTGATACAGACAGCACGTCAAACTTCACGCTGCCTGCTAATTATGATTGTGCCACGCAATCCAGTGCTAAATGCACTACTGAGTGGCTGCATGTCTCAGCAAAGGCTTAAGTTCCTGTGAGGCTAGCACCACTTAAAATTAGCCTGCACCACGTAAAGCTAGCCTGCACCTTTTAAAGGTGATGTGCATTCTGAATGCAGCAGGAGCTGAAACTCCTTGAAGAAATGTGGAAGACTTGGAGGAAGCAGCAGGAATAGCACAATAGGCCAGAGAGAGTGTCCCAAGGTTCTCATGCCACATTGGAGCCCTTGGTGCAGGAGGTAGACAGGCGGAGAGAGAACCTCTTCCCTCAGGGGGCCAGGAGGCCCTTCAGACAACTACTGAGACGGCAGTGGGAGCAGGTAGCCATTGTAATCAATGAAAGCAGTCTAGTCCCATAGACCTGGATGCAGTGCCCCAAGAAGTTTAATGACCTCACATAAGTGGTCAAGGTCAGTGAATGCATCCTTTCATACCATACCCTTCCAACTTCACCATTATTCTCACACACTGATCCATTCACCAGATCTCCATCACTCACCTACCAGCAATCTCCAGCAATCATGACTCATACTTCACACTCATCGGGCTGCATTTTGTTATCCTGCCACAGCTCACGGCAGTAAGTGCGCAAAATGGTGGTGGTCTCACCTGTGATGTTTTCGGCCGCACGCCGCAATTTCGCAACAGACGACCACTTAGCATAATGACGACGGCCGTCTCCCCAGTCATGTGGTGGGGGGAGGGCATTGGCGACGCTGTTTACGGCGCCTTCTGATGTTGGATGCAAAGTTCAACCTTCCCCCCCAACCCCAACAGTACCCACTCACAGAATTCCCTCCCACTTCCCCACCCCCCCCACCACCACCCACTTGTAGAGCTCCCCGCTTGAGCTTAGTGGCAATGTCTGATGTTGAAATGAATTCAACAGGAGAACAACGCATAACATACCTAAACTTTTCAGGCACCAAGGACTCCCGTCTCAGTGGCGCCTGCTTTTCAAAGATAGGAAAGTGAAGGCATGTGAGTGTCGCACATCATGCAGAAGATCGCGAATGCCTGATAGGATCCTGGCCAATTTCTACTAATACATGCAAAACCACCATTTTAACATATTTAAACTACAATCCCACCCGGCGGAGGTGCTGCCACGGAACTTCACCGCCTCCAAGAAAATTGGAACCTTTCAAGTCAATGGGGGATCCAACAGAGTAGAGGCCATGACAAAGGGTAGTCAACTTCATGAACGCTGGCAGTGCCATCTCGCCCTGCTCTGAGGCTGTGGGGCTTGTTCCAAGAGGTGGCACAGTTATGTGACCCCTTCCTTGGTGAATCACAGCTACAGTAACACAGTTTGCAATTTTGATTGAATACAGATATAGAAGAAAAACAAATTGATAACTTTAGCTGAAATGTGCTGGCTTTTTATTTCAAAGTTGTTCGGCATACGTGCATGAATATAGATGCATTCAGCGAGTTAGAAAATGAAAACCTTCCATATGGCCCCCTCTGTCATCATTAATGCTCTTATTGCAAAGATGCTGGAGGTTTTCAATTTTATAGTAACACATTAATAATTTGGCATCTGCTTCCCTGAAAATATTTGAGTTTTCTGTATCTAATTCAAAAGGGGCAAACAAAAGTTTGCAAGTGGGAGGAATTACATTCAAAATTTATTGCGACATCCTGAGTCAGCATTCAATTTTCTGAAAACCTTCCAAAAATCTGGCTTGAATATACCACTGTGATTTCCAGACTTTTAATTAGTTTACAGACAAGCATTTTTGAAGGGCAACAGCACATTTTAATTTGTTTTAGTGGCAGAACTAATTAAACTGACTTTACTAGTCATCAGCAATGTCCCTGCTCATGAGAAAACAATGGGATTTCAATCCTTATTGCAAAAATTGCCCTTCCTTGGTGACACTTGCATTTTTAACATGTTCAATCATAACAATAATAAAAATACCAGCATTAACATCATTCATGACGGAAAATAATGGGCAAATTTTCCCAGCCAAGTGGAGGCAGGTTCCGGATTGTGTGGGAAAGTCCCAGAATTGATGTTGGGTTGGGGTCCCGCATGATCCTACCTGGTTTGCCTCTAGGAAAGTTGTGGAGTCCAGTGTGGAGCCCCCATGGATCTGGCAGGAAAGCAATTGAGGTACTTTTAAAGGCAATTAAGAGCCTTTTTAAGCCTGGAATCCTTCTTTCCCAACAACGCACGGGTTCTATGCTGTGTCTCCAACTCCCCAGGTCGGAGAGGATGAGTGCATAGCGTAACTGATCACAGAGTGAAACTGACCTGATAGAAACAGTATAAAGAATGAAATCGGCAAGCCTGTTGTCAGCCACAGTGAAAAGCTTGTGCTGACAGGAGCTGTTCTTTCAGCCTAAAATCACTAATTCTGTTGGCAATGGTAAATTTGTGCAATTTATATCAATTGCTTTGGATACCACTGAGGGAATCTTATTGCCTGTAACATGGGATCTACATATTTAGTTTAGTTTAGTTTAGAGATACAGCACTGAAACAGGCCCTTCGGCCCACCGAGTCTGTGCCGACCATCAACCACCCATTTATACTAATCCTACACTAATCCCATATTCCTACCACATTCCCACCTGTCCCTATATATTTCCCTACCACCTACCTATACTAGGGGCAATTTATAACGGCCAATTAACCTATCAACCTGCAAGTCTTTGGCTTGTGGGAGGAAACCGGAGCACCCGGAGGAAACCCATGCAGACACAGAGAGAACTTGCAACTGAAGTTGTTTGGACCTCTGAGGAGGGGGTGCAACATGCTCCCACCCAGCAGCCACAGCAACAGGGAAAGTAGCAGCAGCAGCTGGCTTCCCCATAGCCACATGCAGCTGGATGGAAAATCGAGGTTGGACACAGGGCTGCACCTCGAAGGAGGCGATACCCTCAACACAGATTCTACAGTCCAAGGTCAATTTCCTCGACCTTTCTAAACAAAGGTGCCTTCAAAGGCTCAGGCTCCAGTGGCAGATGGTCGTAGACTTCTGCAGTGTCTTGGAAGACGATCTCTGCCCAGGAGGAGCAGGTGGCCATGCCTTGCCTGTGGTTGTCAAGGTGACCACAGCCCTCAATTTTTTCACATCCAGATACTTACAGGGATCAGCTGGTGATATATGGCTTTCCGCAGGTCCAGGGGCTCATAGACTCCACCCACGTGGTAATGAAGGTGCCATCAGACTCGCTAGGCATCTTTGTAAATCCTTTCATGTGCATCTGATATGTGACCACCACAAGAGAATAATGCAGGTCTATGACAAATATCCATGGAGCTGCCATGACTTGTTCATCCCTCAGCAATCTCAGGTTCTGCAGCTCTTCTTTCCACCAGACAACCTCAGCGGATGACTCCTGGGGGAAAAGAGATACCCACTCAAAACCTGGCTGTTGATCCCAGTGAGGGACCCCACCACAGACACACAGGAGACCAACAGCCACCTTACCACCAGGGCAACAATAGATCAAGCCATTGGCTTCCTGAAATTGAGGTCCTGCTGCCTTGACAGATCTGGAGGCGCCCTTCAAAATGCCCAGCAAGGATGTCCAGGATTGTAGTGGTCTGCTGTGCCCTGTATACGATGGCACTGTAGGGAGGATTGGATCTGGCATGGCCACCTGCTCCTCTTGGGCAGAGGTCTTCTCCCAAGGCACTGCAGACATCTATGACCACCTTCCCCTGGAGCCTGAGCCTTTGGAGGCACCGTTGTTCAGAGAGGAAGGTGGAGAGCGCCCAGCACCCTCAGAGGAGGAGGAACATCCTGACGTGCCATTGGTGCCTGCAACTGAAGACATGCCTGCTAACAAAGGCCTTGATGGCTTCATCCAGGCACACTTCACTTGAGAAGTGTGCCTGCTACATTCGAAGATTTCCCTCATGACCCCTGCACAAATTCCTCGCACCCTGTCACACCTGCAATCCTGCTCCCTACCTTCACCCAGCTTTCCATCACATTCAGTCTTTCCTCTTTATCAAGGTGGCTCATGCCATTCACTAGAATTAAATTGACCAAGTCAATTTAAGTAAAGGCTATGACAATGAGTAGTTCACATAAACTGATTCTTTTGTTCAAACAAAGAGCATCAATGGAACAGTAACAATGTAATAAGCATCCAAGTGATTCCCTTTTGCAACTAAGAACTTTTCCTCTTATGCTTTCTATTACTTCTATGTGGTTCAACCACTGTGGCTTCAGCTGATCTGGAGACAGACTGCTCGTTCCCCTGCCCTGATACATGAGATGACCATGGTGGATGTCCTCTGGGTTTTGAAGCCCATGAAGGCCCCGCAAATGACTGCACCTGAGTAGGAGCAGACTCTGTCATTGGTGCAGGAGGCAGTGTGTGCGGCTCTGTCAGAGGTGGGGAGGGCATGGAACAAGACATGGGGGCACCTTGAGAAGAAGCCCCACTGCCATCAGCACTTTTCCCCATCTCCCTTTTGAGGGCCCACCTGTACTTCCCTGCTAACCAAGAGCGGGAGAGCATTCGGTTGCATATCAGTGTGGCATTTGGCTAGCAAAGTTTAAGCCTCTGTAAACTGGCTGCCAGACTGTACAGGCCATTGGTGTGGCCAGCATGCACTCGCTGGCCTGCTGCATTCGACTCTCCATGAGGTTGACAACTCTTTCAATGGAGGTGGTCATCGTCACAAATGCCTGAGACATCATGGTACTCATGTTGGAGATGGGTGCCTCCATTTGCTCTCCAAGAATGCACACTGCTCTGGAAATGCTGACAAAAGCACACACATTTCTTATTGCTGCTCCCCAAGCACCTGCTTAGTGAATGACCCCCTAAGGCTCAGCATCTGTGTCCAGCTGAGCAGAGCTTGAGGTGTTCTTTGCCCACCAATGGGGACTCTCCACTGCTGTCCCTCCCTCCAACACCTGCTTCTGCTCACATGTGATGTGCTCCTCACCATATGCCACCCTACCTATGATAAGAAGCTGGACTCACTGAGGTGTGTGTATCTGCGCTGGTGGATGGTGCACAGGAGTCATGTGACAGCGAATATTCAGAGTGGAGGAGGGTGACTGTGAGGGATGGGTTTTAGTTTTAGTTTTAGAGATACAGCACTGAAACAGGCCCTTCGGCCCACCGAGTCTGTGCTGACCATCAACCACCCATTTATACTAATCCTACACTAATCCCATATTCCTACCACATCCCCACCTGTCCCTATGTTTCCCTACCACCTACCTATACTAGGGGCAATTTATAATGGCCAATTTACCTATCAACCTGCAAGTCTTTGGCTTGTGGGAGGAAACCGGAGCACCCGGAGGAAACCCATGCAGACACAGAGAGAACTTGCAACTGAAGTTGTTTGGACCTCTGAGGAGGGGGTGCAACATGCTCCCACCCAGCAGCCACAGCAACAGGGGAAGTAGCAGCAGCAGCTGGCTTCCCCATAGCCACATGCAGCTGGATGGAAAATCGGGGTTGGACACAGGGCTGCACCTCGAAGGAGGCGATACCCTCAACACAGATTCTACAGTCCAAGGTCAATTTCCTCGACCTTTCTAAACAAAGGTGCCTTCAAAGGCTCAGGCTCCAGTGGCAGATGGTCGTAGACTTCTGCAGTGTCTTGGAAGACGATCTCTGCCCAGGAGGAGCAGGTGGCCATGTCTTGCCTGTGGTTGTCAAGGTGACCACAGCCCTCAATTTTTTCACATCCAGATACTGACAGGGATCAGCTGGTGATATATGGCTTTCCGCAGGTCCAGGGGCTCATAGACTCCACCCACGTGGTAATGAAGGTGCCATCAGACTCGCTAGGCATCTTTGTGAATCCTTTCATGTGCATCAACCACCCATTTATACTAATCCTACACTAATCCCATATTCCTACCACATTCCCAGCTGTCCCGATATATTTCCCTACCACCTACCTATACTCGGGGCAATTTATAACGGCCAATTAACCTATCAACCTGCAAGTCTTTGGCATGTGGGAGGAAACTGGAGCACCCGGAGGAAACCCACGCAGACACAGGGAGAACTTGCAAACTCCACACAGGCAGTACCCAGAATTGAACCCGGGTCGCTGGAGCTGTGAGGCTGCGGTGCTAACCACTGCGCCACTGTGCAAGAGGACAATATGTTATGAGTGAGTGTTAGTGCTGTCTGTTGAGATGGAGATTTGAGGATGAGGCTGGAAAGAAAGGAATGTGTGTGACAGTGAGGTGAGTCAGTCAAAGGAGAGCTGGGCAGGGGAACACTAGGGCAGTGAGAGAGCAATGGTTGCCAGCTGAGAGTTGCAGGACACTCACCTTGTCAGACATCATGAGGTCATTAAACCTTTTCTTGCACTGGACTCAAGTCCATGGCATAACACTTCGGCTGCTGACAGCCTTCGCAATCTTTGAAGCCACACCTGCTTGGTGAGGCTCACTGGCCTCCTCCTGTTAACCTTTAGGAAGAGGACTTCTGCATGAATCATCATCTCCAGGAATAAGTCCATGAACCAGGGTGGGGTGCAGCCTTTCCATGTCTTCCATCCATGCTGCAGATCTTTGCTCCTTCACACTGGATTGTAGGCTGCAATCAATGTTGCCATTTTGAGTCCTGCCGAGGTCCCTTTAAATAGAGATCCTTTATTGCTAGTTTAGGTGTGTCATTCGCCCACCCTCCCTGATTGGTTGGGGAACCTGGAAGCGGGGTGATAATTCTATTGCAACCACAAGGTGCGCAAATGAGTCTGGTTCCTGACCTGAAAGTGGCCCCACCCTTCCGGCAGGGACTAAATGAAGAGGATTCTGCCTAACGTCCCTGTAAAGGACAAGAACGAACATATCCTTATTTATTCTGCTCATCATTTATGAACACAAACATTCTAAGGAAAGGCCTGGAAACCTGCCACAGCCTCTGACACTGAGCCTGCCAAAGTTTGTGGGGTCGAGGGGAAGGAGACACAACGAGCAAGCCTTTGGCAGGTCGGGGGCACATCTGGGAGGGGAGTCTCAAAGACAAAGAAGCTGGAAATAACAGTTTGTACTGCAGGTGTGGAGAGGTGGCTGGCTTCCTCTGCACCCTGTCACCAACCCCCCCGCACCCCCCTCCCCCCCCCCCCCCCCACACTCCACCGCTCTTCCAACCCCAGAAAAAGGAAGTTACTGCCCTTTTTTTCTTTTTGGGAGGCTACTTGCAATATTGGGTAGAAAAATTCCCACCTTATCTTTCAGGTCCAGGGCCCGATCGCAGACCAGACCCAAAGATGGGGCTTCCTTCCTTCAGTTGTCAAGGAGGTATTCTTGGGAAGGCCAGGCACACCTCTGCTTATGTTACACCACTTTCTGACTGGAGTATTTTGTGACCTAGGTAGCCTCTGTCCTTGTCCCTGCATCCTTATCTCAATGGCCTTTTAGGGACAAGTGAAGGATCTCACAAGATCAATCAGAACTCACGTGCAATGCTGGAACCAAGCATATCCGGCAGAGTTTGTGGAGTCCTGCTAAAATTACAGCACGGGTCATGGTCTGGTTGTGTACCTGATATGACCAAAATATTCTGTTTGAGACTAAAATCAAACATAACATTTTTAATTTGTCATCCTATCAAGTTACATGGTACTACATAGGATTTTACAGCACAGAAGCAGGCCATTCGTCCCAACAGATCTATGTGTGTGTATTCATGATCCTCATGAACCTCCTCTCACTTACTTCAACTCACCCTGTCAACATATCCTACTATTTCTTTCTCCCTCGTGTGTTTATTTAGCTTCTGTTTGAATGCATCTGTGCTATTGTCTCAACTACTCCAGATGGAAGCAAATCCACAAAGTTCTAAAGATTATTGCTCGTCCCTCACGCTTGCAATCCTGTTAACATAGCTGAGATTGTTTAGGAAATTATGGCACAAATATGTTGAAGCACCTACGTGCTTTGCTCTGTCTTTCGTTTATTTCTCTGCCCATTTCCTTACTTTCTGTTTTGGTGGTCTTGAATTTAAATAACGTGATATTATCATAACACATCATATGACATTTGCTTACTATTTCTGCAAAGGCACCAACCCATTTATTTTAAATAGATTAATGCCTTCATCAGTATAGCAATCAAATAAATTTCTGGCATGAGAATTAAATATTCAGTGGCAGAATTTACCCATTGTTCCTTCCTTTCTCTCCCTCCTTTCTTTGCCCCTCCCCACAGTTATCTGTTATTGTTTCTGTCAGAGTGTCTGCCTTTTCCCACATTTCTTGTCAATGTTTATGCATCTCTGTCCCTTTCTATGTCTTAGGGATAATTTTCTGGCTTTGTGCTACTGATTAAAAGCATACATTGGAAATATGGGTATCAAAGAATTTGGAGCAAAGGCGCAAAAATGGAGTTGAGGTGCAAATTAGTCGTGATCAAATTAAATGGTGGAGCAGGCCAGAGGGGCTGAATGACCTACTCCTGTTCCTAATGTTACTAAATGTATGTGCATACTGCTCACAACTGTTCAACCATTTAAAACAATGGTCGTAAAATCAATAGATGGCTGAATTTCTGATATATATTTTTTGAGTGGGCATTGCTCCTCACTGGCAGTGCACTGTTGGAAAATCACCTTTCTCCTGTCTATTTATCTCCATGTATAGAAAGATTAAGAGAAATGAAGAGATATTTAGCAATCAGAATCTAAGCATTTCATGTATAAAATCAGTAAGCTTCTCCACATGCAGCATTCCCATTCTTGGGGGTAGTCTGGGATTTTGTACTGCATTTATGCTCACTGTGGTGCAAAATCTAATTACGCTTTCAAACCATGAGATAACTTCCAGAGCATCAGTTCCATCTGGATTTATCCAAAATAATAAAGAAGTAAGACAACAGCTCCACTGTAATCAAGTAAATGATCATAAAGCCACATAGCTCCCTACATATCTTTACTGCTGACATGAATCTGACTTCCTGCTAACGATGCCTCAGTAGGCAGGTGCAAAGTATGTGTCCAGAATTTACAGGCTCCGCACACTTAGGCCTGTATTTTATGCAGGTGACGGGGTCCTGGTGCCGGACCTAAAAGACGAGGAGAACCCCACTTCCGAGAGCTGACGGCCAATCAGAAGACTGACAGCTCAGCAGTCCCAGCAGCTGGAGCAGTGGCCACCGCTGATTCTGCTGTAGGCCCGGGACCAGGAGCAGCCATGGAGCCTCAGACTGCAGGTAATTGGGAGCAGGCTCAATGGGACCAGATAGGCAGACCCCTGGCAAAGGAGGGGTAGGAAGTGGGTATTTGAAGGCGGTGGGGGTGGGGGGGGAGTGGCGGTAGATGGCACAGGGGCAGCCTTTGCCGCTGGGTCCCTCCATGGGCCAAAGACTGCCCAAGCAGGAGGGCCCCTCTCCCCAGCCCACAAGGGGGCTGCCTGGTATTAATGGAATGTCATCCCATGTGGCATGGCTCCCACCAACTGCTGGTAACATACCAGTGGCAAAGGAAGAGGCACTTAAGTGGCCATTAATTGGCCACTTAAGGGCATCAATTGGCCTGTGGGCAGGAAGGCTGTCCTCAGCTCTCCACCTTCTCTCACTATTTTATGGGCCCCCATATCACCCTGCCTATCCCTCGAGGGATGATAAAATTCAGTTCGTAGTTCCATGGCTTTTGAAAATCTAAATGACCCCACATTGGTCCAAGCTGACAACACCCCAGCAGCACTAAAACAATCATTATTGTTACATTGCTAAATTAAGATTTAAATCTTCACCAGTCATTCCCTATATGGGATAAAAATTCCTCTGGCTGTAATGCATCATGACATTGTAAATGCATTTGTGAAAATTCCTCCGTTTGTCTTTTATTTTTGCAAAAAATGAGAAAGGGATGATCACTTTGATGGGATTATACTATCGGCCCCCCAATAGTCAGAGGGAATTGGAGGAGCATAAATGTAGGGAAAACACAGATAGGTGTAGGAATTATAAGGTTGTAATAGTAGGTGATTTTAACTTCCCTAATATTGACTGGGACTGCCTTAGTGCTAAGAGATCAGATGGAGAAGAATTTGTTAAGTGTGTCCAGGATAGTTTTCTGAAGCAGTATGTGGATGGCCCTACTAGAGAAGGGGCTACATTCGACCTCCTCTTAGGAAATGAGGATGGGCAGGTGGTTGATGTGTCAGTGGGGGAGCACTTTGGGACCAGTGACCATAACTCTATTAGCTTCAAGATAGTTATGGAAAAGGATAGGACTGGTCCTCAGGTTGAAGTCCTAAATTGGGGAAACGCTAATTTCGATGGCAACAGACAGGAACTCTCAAAAGTTTAATGGGAGAGGCTGTTTGCAGGTAAAGGGATGTCTGGCAAGTGGGAGACTTTTAAAAGTGAGATAGGAAGAGTTCAGGGCTGGCATGTTCCTGTTAGAGGGAAGGGCAAGGCTGGCAAGTTTAGGGAACCTTGGTTGATGAGGGATATTGAGGGTCTGGTCAGGACAAAGAAGGAGGCATATGTCAGGTATAGGCAGCTAGGATCAAGCAAGTCACAGTGGCGCATTGGTTAATACCGCGGCCTCATAGCTCCAGTGACCCGGGTTCGGTTCTGGGTACTGCCTGTGCAGAGTTTGCAAGTTCTCCCTGTGACCGTGTGGGTTTCCGCTGCATGCTCTGGTTTCCTCCCACAGCCAAAGACTTGCAGGTTGATAGGTAAATTGGCCATTGTAAATTGCTCCTCGTGTAGGTAGGTGGTAGGAGAATGGTGAAGAATATGGGATTAATGTGGGATTCGTGTAAATGGGTAGTTGTTGGTCGGCACAGACTCAGTGGCCGAAAGGCTTGTTTCAGTGCTGTATCTCTCTATGACTCTAAGTCCCTTGAGGAGTATAGGGATGTCGGCGTGCACTTAAGAAGGAAATTAGGAGGGCGAAAAGGGGCTGTGAGATTTCCCTGGCACATAAGATAAAGGAGAATCCTAAAAGATTCTATAAGTATATTAAGGGTAGCTAGGGAGAGAGTAGGTCCCCTTAAGGATCAGTGTGGAGCCAAGGGAAATGGGCGAGGTCTTAAATGAATACTTCTCATCTGTATTTACTGTGGAGTAGGTCATGGAAGCTAATGAGTTCAATGGAGGGAACAGTGATATCTTGGAGCCTATCAACATTACAAAGGAGGAGGTGTTGGAGGTTTAGAAGCACATTAAGGTGGATAAATCCCCAGGGCCTGACCAAGTGTATCCTAGGATGCTATGGGAAGCAAGGGAGGAGATTGCTGGGGCCCTGGCAGAGATTTTTGTATCATCGTTAGCCACAGGAGAGGTACTGGAAGACTGAAGGATAGCTAATGTTGTGCCTTTATTTAAGAAGGGCAGCAGGGATAAGCCAGGGAACTACAGGCCGGTGAGCCTTACATCAGTGGTAGGAAAGTTATTGGAAGGGATTCAGAGAGACAGGATTTATATGCATTTGGAAAGGCAAGGTCTGATTAGGGATCGTCAGCATGGCTTTGTCCGTTGGAAATCATGTCTCACGAATTTGATTGAGCTTTTGAGGAGGTGACCAAGAGGATTGATGAGGGCAGGTCGATGGATGTTGTCTACATTGACTTTAGTAAGGCATTTGACAAGGTCCCGCATGGTAGGCTGGTCCAGAAGATTCGAACACATGGAATCCAGGGTGAGCTAGCCAATTGGATACAAAATTGGCTTGGTGATAGGAGGCAGAGGGTGGTAGTGGAGGTTTGTTTTTCAGATTAGAGGCCAGTGACCAGTGGTGTGCCGCAGGGATCGGTGCTGGGCCCTCTGTTGTATGTCATATATATTAATGACTTGGATGTGAATGTAAGGGGCATGATTAGTAAGTTTGCAGATGACACCAAAATTGGTGATATAGTGGACAGTGAAGAAGGTTGTCTAAGATTACAACAGGATATAGATCAACTGGGAAAGTGGGCAAGGGATTGGCAAATGGAATTTAATGCAGACAAGTGCAAAGTGATGCATTTTGGGAAGTTAAACCAGGGCAGGACATATACAGTGAATGGCAGGGCCCTGGGGAGTGTTGTTGAGCAGAGAGACCTTGGGGTGCAAGTACATAGTTCCCTGAAAGTGGCAACACAGGTAGACAGGGTGGTGAAGAAGGCGTATGGCATGCTTGCTTTCATCGGCCGAGGCATTGAGTACAAGAGTTGGGACATCATGTTACAGTTGTACATAACGTTGGTTAAGCCGTATTTGGGGTTCTGTGTGCAGTTCTGGTCGCTGCACTGCAGGAAAGATGTGATTAAGCTAGAGATGGTGCAGAAAAGATTCACAAGGATGTTGCCTGGTTTGGAGGGCTTGAGTTATGAAGAGAGATTGGATAGGCTGGGTCTGTTTTCCCTGGAGCGAAGGAGGCTGAGAGGGGACATGATCAAGGGGTATAAAATTACAAGACGCATAGATAGTGTAGCTAGCCAGAGCCTGTTTCCCATGGTAGGGGTGACTAAAACTAGAGGGCATAGATTTAAGGTGAGAGGGAGGAGGTTTAAAGGGGATCAAAGGGGTAAATTTTTCACACAAAGAATAGTGGGTATCTGGAATGAGCTGCCTGAGGAGGTGGTGGAGGCAGGAACAATAGCAACATTTAAGAGGCATCTGGACAGGTACTTGAATGAGCAAGGCATAGAGGGATATGGAATTAATGCAGGCAGGTGGGATTAGTATAAATAGGCATATGTTCAGCATGGACGCAGTGGGCTGAAGGGCCTGTTTCTATGCTGTACGACTCTGTGACTCTATGACTCTAATGTCATTCCTTTAAACAAAAGAAAAGCTTGCATTTATCTAGTGTCCTTCATGACCTCAAGATGCCCCAAGGTGCTTTACAACCAATGAAGTACTTTTTAAGTGTAGTCACTGTTGTAACGCATAAAACATGCAGAACATGTCCACAGTTTTTTTCTGGAAGTTTGAAACAGATGAAATCTTCACAAATGCATTCACAGTTGGCTGTGTTTCACAACTGGAAATGATCTTAACCAACGTAAATTTTCAGTGTTGATTAATTTTCCGTAGGGGATGTTAGGGAGAAGTCAGGCCTGGCATTCCTGCACAGACAGGGAGAGAAATTTGTAGGATAGTCACCTCTGGATGGAGGTTAAGAAGATCCTTTGAGCTCTTTGAAAAGTGATCTCTGAGCAGCTGGGCTGTCTATCATCTGAGCTAGGAATGGGCTGATATGTGACCCAAGAAGAACCAAGGGAAGGAAACATAAAAGGAGGGATTTCTTTTCAAAGAAATGTACATTTAATATTTAATAGATAGGCACAAAGTGTAAAAAAATGGCTTAAAACATAGCTTGTTATTTAAATGCATTTGCTGTGTCATCAAATAGATTTCCAGGAGACTAAAGATTTAAAAAAAAGCCTACAAAATTATTTCCTTTAAAGTATTGGAGATGTTATCAGTTTAAATTTGCCCCATCACCAAGAAATGATTAGGAAATCAAAATTTCTCATTTTAGCACCTGCTTCAAGCTATCCTGTAATAAAATATAGTGAAATTGTTATTGGATTGGAATAACCTTGGTCAAATCAAATTGTGTATGTTCAGGAAAAGGGAGTGAAACGTATATTAAATGAGTTAACTTAAATACTGTGGTGAAGCTTGAAATATGCATTTGATATTCTGCATCATTCATGCACTAAATTACACCGAACTGCCTTTTCTCATATGTTTAAAATATTAAAATTGAGAGAGACTCATCTGCATTGAGGTTTTAACTAAGGTGACAGTACTGTGTTGTCGAAGGGGTACACACAGTAAAACTTAAGATCAGTGTGACACAGCAGGGTGCCTATTGCTAAGCGACTGCCAACACATTCGTCAATATATTTACAAATGATGAATCTATTGCAACGTCAGGGACATAGTTAAATTAAGCATATATAACCGAGAAACTGAAATTTTGAAGGCAGTGATACAAAATTATATTTAGAAAACAACTTTGATTTATAGTTATATGATTGTTAGGAAAGATCTGAGCATATCATATCAAATTAATAACATTTATCCTGGGATCATAGTGGCAAATTTACAACCCTTGACAGTAGGCAATACATGTCAGAAATTCAGGCATCTTGCCAATGGTTTTCCTGACATTAATGAGGAGAAAATAATGGGCAGAGTGCACCCAAATTGCTTAGGATAAATTTTATGCCACCGCCCCCCCCCCCCCCCCCCTCACCTTTGAGATGGGTTTACAGGCGGGGGTGGGGCCCATAGAATTGCAACAGGAGGCAGGGAGCAGAGGGCTCGTCGCCTCCTCGTCACAACGCAATTTTGTCAGAGGTGGAATAGGGTGATGATTACCTTCGTACTCAAAGGCCAACTGAGGCCCTTAAGTGGCCAATTCTTCTTGCTGGTGCTGGGATTTAACCGGCGGCGGAGCGGCCTCCACCACGCGGGGAGGTCACCTAGTAAAATGAGGCAACCTCCCTGTGGGCTTGCAGGGGATGGGCCTCCTCTGAAGGCAATCTGTGGCCTACGGAGGGCCCCCGCCAGGAAAACCTGCACCAACCTGAACTGCCCCCAACACCTTGCACTAAATGCCCACCCTCCCACCACCCCTCACTAGGGCCTGCAGGTTCAGCGATCCCGACTCACTTACCTTGGATCCGGGCTCCAGCGCTGGGCCTGGGTCCAAGGCCTCTTGCAGTACCGTCAGTGGCCACCTCTCCCGGTGGTGCTGCCAATACTACTGAGCTGCCAGCCCTCTGATTGGCTGGCAGCTCTTGGAGGTGGGATTTCTGTCTTTCAAGGGACGGGGATTCTGGTACTAGGCTGTTAATTGGCCCAGCATTGTAGAATCGCTCCGTGGGGCTCCAGCTGTTCTATGTACTGCCAGCCAGAGAGAACCAGAGAGAGCCAGCAAGTTCACTGTCAGCAGCAGAGACTCATGAAATAACCCAACTCTTGACTCCCTCCCCACGCCCGCCCTGAATAATTATCTTCATTTTAGAAAATTTTACAGACCAATTTTGAATAAAATAGAGTAAAAAATTAACATTAGGTATGGGAGCAGGCCATTCAGCCCTTCTAGCTTGCTCCAGTTAGGCCATGGCTGACCTGCATCTCAACTCAATCCACCCACCTTTGCTCCATATCCTTAGATATTCTTACCAAACAAAAATCTATCAATCTCAGTCTTGAAAATTTCAATTGACACAGCATCCACAATCTTTCGAGAAGAGAGAGTTCCAAATTTCTATTATCCTTTGTGTGGCAAAGTGCTTCCTGATTTCACTCCTGAATATCTAGCTCTAAATTTATGATAGCCCCTTGTTCTTTAATATACTCATTAAAAGGATTATTTTCTGAATATCTACCCTATCAAATCCTTTTGGCATTTTGAATAACTCAATTATATCATCACTCAAACTCCTTTACGCAAACAAGTACAAGTCAAGTTTGTACAACCTGTCCTCATAATATAATCCTCTAAGCTTTATCATTCTGGGGTGATAAATATGATAAATAAGTAGCCTATTCAGTGTCCTTATACTTATAAGAGTATACTATAAGTATAAGTATACTACTTATAAGTATAAGTAGTCCTTATACTTACACACATAAAATACATCAAATCCTTACTTAAAATATTCCCCAAACCTCTTTGTAACTTCCTCCAGCTTTAATACCCTCAGAGATAGCTACACTCCTACAATTCTGGCTGCTTGATTTTAATCACTCCATCGTTGGCTGCCGTGCTTTCAACTGTGAGGGCCTAAGCTCTGGAATTTCCTCCCTAAACCTCTCTACCTCTCTTGCATCCTTTAAAATGCTCTTGAAAGCCTACCTCTTTGACCAAGCGTTTGGTCATCTGCTCTGATATCTCTCTATGTGGTTCTGTGTCAATTTTGTTTGATAATGCTCCTGTGAAGTGCCTTGGAATGTTTTACTATGTTAAATGCTCTATATAAAATGCAAGTTTTGTTGTTAATGTAAAATGAACAGGAAATAAACAGCGATGCAGTCAGCATCTGGCAGAAAAAGAGAAGTTAATAATTTGAGTGGTATCCTTCATCCAAAGTAGGTTATTCTCTTTCAGATGCTGAAAGCTTTTTCAGTTGTTTTCTACAGACTTGCATAATTTGGAGATCTTTTCCTCACAGCTGTTGAGTTAAAACAACTAATTCCATTTTTATTTTAATAACATAAGAGTTACAGAAGAAGAAAATGTCATTCATTATCCAGCTTCCTTCGTCCGCCTTAGTGCTACGTCCAAGCCAAAGGCCGGCAGCCATAATTTCAAATATCTTTTGATTGAAGGCTGTAATATAAGGCTTAGCTTTCCTGATATAAGACCACTGCTCAATGTTGTACATTTCCATCGTCCTATTATAAAATGAAAATGTAGAAATGCACAGCAGCTAAATTAGAAACTGTAAAGGCAAGAGAAAGGTTAAGATGTTTTGTGTTTGTACCTTTTCACAGATGCTAACTGACCTAGTGTGTATTTTTTGCAATTCCTGTTTTAACTTCAGATTTCCTGTTTATCATTTGTATCTTTCTGTCACTATTGCTATGAAAGTGATTCTGTTTTTGTTAAAGTATTTTTTAAGGAATTTATAGTTAAACTGAATAAATGTTGGACCAGTTTTTTTTTAAAAAGAGAGGAATTAAGAGGACACTGAGGGAGCCAGATTGGCAACAATGTTACTGGTTGGCACATGACTCAAGTTAAAGATAGAACAGAAACCCTGGTAACAAGGGAAGAGAAGTGGCAAGCGTCCCTTGATTGGACAAACCCAGTAGCAGCAGGAAGGGCAGAAAACTGACAAATTTTTTTGGTTTTTGGTCAGTGTGTGTTTTACCTTCTGGAGTGAGATGTAGTCAAGTCTGCGGTTGAAATGTCAAGGAAGGACAGATGACCACCACCCAGCTCGCTTTCCAGCAATTCCATAAAAGACTCTGTGAAGTCCACTGTGTTGATTCATCTCTTCTCCTGTCTCTGAAGAAAGTGTGCTGAAATTAATTCTTAACGCCGCCTGAAAAGAACTGTTGTAAAAGATCCCAGTGACCTGTCTACATGTACTCAGCAGTTAGACTGCATGCCAGTTCTGGAACAACACATCTTCTCTGTTGTTTTCTTTAAAAACGAACAAGAAATCTGCCAACAATTTTTTTTTTGTCTGTAACAGAGTTCTGAATTTATAAAAATCCCTTTTATATTTTTTGCGGTTAACCAATGTATGTGTGTGTGTGTGTATGAGAGAGAGTATGAAGGTGCTAAGGTAAAAAAGGAACTTTAAAATTTAAAATCTGTGTGCTCATGTTTTACTTCATTACTGGTTAAAATTTGTTTTATAATAAACTGATATTTTTGTTGTTCAGTAAAGAGACCTAGTAAGTGTGTTCTATTCTGGGAAAAATAAAGTATATGATGGACTATCAGTCTGTGGGAAAATGTAATAATATGTTGTGACCTGTGGAGAAGTAGGACTAGAATAAACAGTGCACTCCTCTTGCCTCAGTTGGAACACCATATTTATTTATCCTATCTTGAATGAATTTTATGAATTTGTATTCCCAGCACAGGGCTTTACTCCCTGTAAACACATACTGGAAATTCATGCATGGAGGTTCATGGGCCCTGCTAACCTCTATGTCTAAAGTTCTAACATGTTGCTAGACCTTGTTGTACCAGCAGCACAAATTCTTAAAATTTACCCAGACATCCTCATCTGATTTATTTTGAGCTACTGATCCCACCAACTCTTTTTTTCTTGTCCTGACAAGTTGAGCACTTGGTCATTCTTCATGCATTGCAACCAAGAGAGTATCTAACTCTCTCCTACTAGATAATGCAGAGTTTGCATTATCAAGAGCACTTCATAAATAATTTAAAGGAAAGGTTCACAGCGATTATATTTGTGAATCTTACTGCAGTATGTGACAGTTCCTCAGTTAAAAAGTTAAGTTAAAACTTTCCTGTGCATGCTAGTTTGTTTTTGACTTCATGAACCTTCTTAAAAATGTTACACAAGCATCATTATTTTTCAGACCAGCAGTATCAGTATCAATGGTGGGATTTGCCTGTGCAAGAATTGTAATGTTTGCTGCCCATTGCTCTCACCAAATCACCAATGGAAATATTCCTGTTTCAATCTTCCAGTCTGTATGCCTGAATAACTTACTACCATTTAATCTTTGTATGAGCTTAATTTAACATGGATCCAGCATATAAAAAATGGCCTTCAGTTGTCCCCTCAAATATGCTGACTTTTGGGCAGAAAGACCACCCCGATGTTTTTGGACAGCACCACATCTTTACAGAAATATAGGGCTGAATTTTATTGCGGCACCACCGTCTGCAGCGGCGCCCTTTGAACTCAGCGCAGTGCCCGCATTTAGCGGCCGCCACAGAGCCCCCGTGATATTACGCACGGGGGCTCATTAGCATCACTGCGCCAAGCCTCCCCCCTGATATTATGTGGGGAGAGGCGGGACATTCGGTGCAGTGAGAAACCCTTTGATAGTTGTGCAGCAGGTGCTGGGGCCCTATTTTAAGCGCCCCAGCACCTGCTTCCTGACAGCTGTCAAAGAATACTTACCTGACTACTGAAGAGTGGGGCTGCTGTCAATATGGCAGCAACGCAGAAGGTGCTGCAGAAATCGAGCAGGTCAGGCAGCCTCTGTGGAGAGAGAAGCAGAGTTAACTTGTCCAAATTCACAGACCTGAAAGTTAACTCTGCTTCTCTCTCTGGACAAATGCGGCCTGACCTGCTGATGACCCCAGCACGTTTTGCTTTGCTGCCACATACTTACCCTGCTGTGCCCCAGTGTCCTGTCAAGTTGCGATCCTCTTCTTCTACTCAAGTGTAACATTCCTTCTGGTAGGCGTGCTGCACCTGGGTGAATAATCTTAAATTTGCACATTCCAGGATGTGAGACTTTGCATCCTCATTGGCTACAGGTGAGGTCCCAGAGGACTGGAGAATAGCCAATGCTGTTCCTTTGTTTAAGAAGGGTGGCAAGGATAATCCAGGAAATTATAGGCCGGTGAGCCTTATGTCAGTGGTAGGGAAACTATTAGAGAGGATTCTTCGGGACAGGATTTACTCCCATTTGGAAACAAACAAACTTATTAGCGAGAGACAGCATGGTTTTGTGAAGGGGAGGTCGTATCTTACTAATTTGATTGAGTTTTTTGAGGAAGTGACGAAGATGATTGATGAGGGAAGGGCGGTGGATGTTGTCTATATGGACTTTAGTAAAGCCTTTGACAAGGTCCCGCATGGCAGACTTGTGCAAAAGGTGAAGTTACACGGGATCAGAGGTGAGCTGGCAAGATGGATACAGAACTGGCTTGGTCACAGAAGACAGAGGGTAACAGTGGATGGGTGTTTTTCTGAATGGAGGGATGTGACTAGTGGTGTTCCACTGGGATCAGTGCTGGGACCTTTGCTGTTTGTCATAAATATATAAATGATTTGGAGGAAAATGTAGCTGGTCTGATTAGTAAGTTTGCGGACGACACAAAGGTTGGTGGAGTTGCGGATAATGATGAGGATTGTCAGAAGATACAGCAGAATAAACATCGGTTGGAGACTTGGGCGGAGAAATGGCAGATGGAGTTTAATGTGGACAAATGAGACGTAATGCATTTTGGAAGGTATAATGCAGGTGGGAGGTACACAGTAAATGGCAGAACCCTTTGGAGTATTGACAGGCAGAAGAGATCTGGGCGTACAGGTCCACAGGTCACTGAAAGTGGCAACGCAGGTAGATAAGGTGGTCAAGAAGGCATTCGGCATGCTTGACTTCATCGGTCGGGGCATAGAGTATAAAAATTGGCAAGTCATGTTGCAGCTGTACAGAACCTTAGTTAGGCCACACTTAGAATATTGCGTGCAATTCTGGTTGCCACACTACCAGAAGGACGTGAAGGCTTTGGAGAGGGTACAGAAGAGGTTTACCAGGATGTTGCCTGGTCTGGAGGGCATTAGCTATGAGGAGAGGTTGGATAAACTCAGATTGTTTTCACTGGAACGACGGAGGTGAATGGGTGACATGATAAAGGTTTACAAAGTTATGAGCGGCATGGACAGAGTGGATAGTCAGAAGATTTTTCCCAGTGTGGAAGAGTCAGTTACTAGGGGACATAGGTTTAAGGTGCGAGGGGCAAAGTTTAAAGGGAATGTGGGAGGCAAGTTTTTTACACAGAGGGTGGTGAGTGCCTGGAACTTGCTGCCAGGGGAGGTGGTGGAAGCAGATATGATAGTGACGTTTAAGAGACATCTTGACAAATATATGAATAGGAAGGGAATAGAGAGATATGGGCCCCGGAAGTGCAGAAGGTGTTAGTTTTGGCAGGCATCAAGATCGGCATAGGCTTGTAGGGCCGAATGACCTGTTCCTGTGCTGTACTGTTCTTTCTTCTTTGTAAAAGGTATTACAGAGAACACACTGACACAAATGGGAATGCACGGGTGTCACAGCAATGTAAATATGTCTTTCACTAAATGTTCCTCACCAACATGTGTGTCCTTTTCTCTGTGTGAATGATGTGTGCCAGCATGTCACGCCAATATCACATCCCTTTGCACTGTTGGCCCTTCAGAAGAGCCAACTTCTGCAATAACATCATTGCCATGCCACCATTACTCATGAGCATCTCTATGGATGCAGTGACATGGATATTGAATCAGTCAGCTGCTGCCTCTAATGGTTTACACAGGGATGCTGCAGATGTGGACTGCTGCACAGCAGGTGAGCAAGGGTGATGTGTGCCTTGCAGAGCTCATGTCGGTTCCTATAGAGCAGACAGCCTTTGTCTGATAAGCCACTTCCGTACATCCCTAGCTCACTGCTAGCCCTCCGTGCAGGGCCTGGGTGCCATCTGCCCTCCCTTGCGTCTTTCATATTGTAGGTCCTCAGCGTCTTTATAGTCCGAGGAGGAATCCTGTTCACGTCTCTCCTCATCATGCCAGGCCTATTGGGTGCATAGTTGTGCAGAGCAGTAAAGAAAGGAGCTGGCCTTTTTGGCCCATAGGACAGGGCATCACCCTATCCATACAGGCATTGGAGGCGCTCTTTCAGCATGCCGAACTCCTTCTCAATGGTGGCTCAGGTAGCTCAGTGACTGGCGTTGTATCTCTCCTCTGCAGCAGTAGTGGAGTCTCTCACTCGTGTCGGGAGCCATGTCTGCAAAGGATAACCTTTATCTCCAAGAAGCCACCCCTCCATCTGAGCCAGTTCAGTGAACAGCGGCGGCAGCTGGGACTGGTGCAAGACCCAGGTGTCATGGCAGCTGCCTGAGAAGCGGTCATACATTTGCTGCAAGCATCTGCGGTGATCATACGCTAGCTTCACCGAGATTGAGAGGGCTCCTTTAATGGTGACATCTGCAGGTGGTAGCCTGGCAGTAGGCCTGATGGCCACATGAGTACAGTCTATGAACATCATAACCTATGGTTCTCCGACAATGGTGCCAGAACCAATGGCCCTCTGGGCCTGACTGTGAAAGCCTGTCCTGAAGTGGACACCCTCACTGGCCCTCCGGTGCAGGGCTTTGGTGACCTCCCTGATGCAGCGGTGCACTGCTGACTGTGTGACCCCACAAAGGTCTCTGGTGGGCCCCTAAAAGGCTGCAGAGGCATCAGGCTTGAGAACCACTGCCACTATGAGGAACAAAGGCAGGGGATGTCCACCGGAGCCCATGGGCTGCAGGTTATCCTTGAGCAGGGCACAGAGACATGCCACCACCCTCTCTATATGAGCAATCTCCTCTGACAGTGGTGCTTTGACATCCGATGGCATGTCATGTGGGGTCTGTAGATGCACGGCAACTGTAATGGCAGGCTCCCCTTTGGGGCTGCTGCTCAGGACCTGGGCCTCTCCGTGGATCACACCTGCCTATTGCTATTGCCTCTGGCACATGCAGATCCTCACGCGCAGAGGATCATACAATGTAGGATGAGCCATACCCAATTCAAAGAACAAAGAAAAAAGAACAAAGAATAGTACAGCACAGGAACAGGCCATTCGGCCCTCCAAGCCTGCGCCAATCTTGATGCCTGCCTAAACTAAAACCTTCTGCACTTCCGGGGTCCGTATCCCTCTATTCCCATCCTATTCATATATTTGTCAAGATGTCTCTTAAACGTCTCTATGGTACCTGCTTCCACCACCTCCCCCGGCAACAAGTTCCAGGCGCTGACCACCCTCTGTGTAAAGAACTTGCCTCCCACATCCCCTCTAAACTTTGCCCCTCTCACCTTAAACCTATGTCCCCTAGTAACTGACTCTTCCACCCTGGGAAAAATCTTCTGACTATCCACTCTGTCCATGCCGCTCATAACTTTGTAAACCTCTATCATGTCGCCGCTCCACATCCGTCGTTCCAGTGAAAACAATCCGAGTTTATTCAACCTCTCCTCATAGCTAATGCCCTCCAGATCAGGCAATATCCTGGTAAACCTCCTCTGTACCCTCTCCAAAGCCTCCACGTCCTTCTGGTAGTGTGGCGACCAGAATTGCACGCAATATTCTAAGTGTGGCCTAACTAAGGTTCTGTACAGCTGCAACATGACTTGCCAATTTTTATACTCTATGTCCCGACTGATGAAGGCAAGCATGCCGTATGCCTTCCTGACTACCTTATCCACCTGCATTGCCACTTTCAGTGACCTGTGGACCTGTATGCCCAGATCTCTCTGCCTGTCAATACTCCTAAGGGTTCTGCCATTTACTGTATACTTCCCACCTGTATTAGACCTTCCAAAATGCATTACCTCTCATTTGTCTGGATTAAACTCCATCTGCCAATTACATGTGATAGATAATGTTGAACCCTGCATGTATTCGAAGGTTCCTAACAGGGCATGGATTGGTGTTGACAGGTACATCAGCGGCTTTCCTGAATCAACTATGTGGTGTGCCATCACTCAGAGTGGCACAACATGACCACATCAAGATCCTACCAGGTGAATAAATTGCACCCACCATCCATAAATCCTTAATGCCCCTGCCATTTTTGGCACCCTCCCCACACACAGGGTGCCTAGCGTGCCATTGCCCTCTCACAAACGCAGAGCGTACACTGTTAACAGAGGGATGGTACACGGTACCTCCCTTCATGCTAGCACAGCTTTCCCTCCAGTAATCCCAGAACCCCTCCCTTTCAGAATGCAGAGTGCGACCCCTGTGTATTCCCCCCTTCTCCCTTTAGGAATGCAGAGTTACACCCCTGCATATTCACCCTCCCTCCACCCTTTCAGAATGCAGAGTTAGACCCCTCTGTATCTCCCCTCCCTCCTCCCTTCCATAATGCAGTGTGAAGACTTGACGGCTTTTCAGATCATGAATGGGACGGCACGTGACGGCTGCCCGTTCAACAAAAAATCCGGCAGTGTCGGTGGAGAGGCGGCAGGCTGTTTGCTCAGCATAGGTAAGTAATCATTACCATATGTTGATTGTGGTGCCTCCGCCATGCGACGAGGGGATCGCACCGAGATCCCGCCGCCGTTAGTAAAATGCGACAGGACCATCTTGAAGTCGCGGGTCGAGGCAGGCCTCTACCCGCAGCATTTTACCGGCCCTCCCATGCAATTCGCGGCTTCAAGGGCCAGTAAAATTCAGCCCACAAAACATCGAAAATAGGAGCAGGAGTAGGCCATTCGGCCCTTTGGGCCTGCTCCGCCATTCAAAAAAGAACATGGCTGATCGTCTAATTCAGTACCCTGTTCCCGCTTTCTCCCCATATCCCTTGATCCTTTTGGCATTAATATATATATCTATCTCCTTCTTGAATATATTTAATGTCTTGGCCTCCACTGCCTTCTGCGGTAGAGAATTCCACAGGTTCACCACCCTCTGAGTGAAGAAATGTCTCCTCATCTCGGTTCTAAATGGCATACCCCGTATCCTGAGACTGTGACCCCTGGTTCTGGACTCCCCAGCCATCAGGAACATCCTTCCTGCATCTAGCTGTCTAATCCTGTTAGGATTTTATAGGTTTCTATGAGATCCCCTCTCATTCTACTAAACTCCAGTGAATATAGGCCGAGTCGACCCAATCTCTCCTCATATGTCAATCCTGCCATCCCAGGAATCAGCCTAGTAAATCTTCTTTGCACTCTCTCCATGGCAAGAAGTTAAGAACATCCTTCCTCAGATTAGGAGACCAAAACGGCACACAATACTCCAGATATGGCCTCACCAAGGCCCTGTATAACTGCAGTAAGACATCCTTGATCCTGTACTCAAATCCTTCTGCAATGAAGGCCAACATACCATTCACCTTCTGAACTGCTTGCTGCACCTGAATGCTTGCTTTCAGTGACTGGTGTACAAGGACACCCAGGTCTCATTGCACCTCCCCGTTTCCCAATCTATCACCATTCAGATATTAATCTGCCTATCTGTTTTTACAACCAATGTGGATAACCTCACATTTATCCACGTTATACTGCATCTGCCATGCATTTGCCCACTCACCCAACTTGTTCAAATCACATTGGAGCCTCTTTGCATCCTCCTCAAAGCTTACTTTCCCCCCTGTCTTTGTGTCATCTGCAAACTTGGAAATGTTAAATTTAGTTCCCTCACCCAAGTCATTAATATATATTGTGAATAGCTGGGGCCCAAGCACTGATCCCGGCGTAACCCACTAGTCACTGCCTGCCACCTAGAAAAAGACCCGTTTATTCCTACTCTCTGTTTCCTGTCTGTCAGCCAATTCTCAATCCATGCCAGTATATTACCCCCAATCCCATGCGCTTTAATTTTGCATCCTAACCTCTTATGTGGGACCTTTTCAAAAGCCGTCTGAAAATCCAAATAACCACATCCAGTGGTTAGAGTCACAGAATCATACAGCATAGAAACAGGCTCCTTGGCCCACTGCGTCCATGCCGACCATAATGCCTATCTATACTAATCCCACCTGCCATGCATTAATTCCATATCCCTCTATGCCTTGCTCATTCAAGTACCTGTACAGATGCCTCTTTAATGTTGCTACTGTTCCTGCCTCCACCACCTCCTCTAGCAGCTCATTCCAGATACCCACTATTCTTTGTGTGAAAAATTTACCCCTTTGATCCTCTTTAAACCTCCTCCCTCTCTCACCTTAAATCTATGCCCTCTAGTTTTAGTCACCCCTACCATGGGAAACAGACTCTGGCTATCTACCCTATCTATGCCTCTCATAATTTTATATACCTCTATCATGTCCCTTTTCAGTCTCCTTCGCTCCAGGGAAAACAGACCCAGCTCTATCCAATCTCTCTTTATAACTCAAGCCCTCCAAACCAGGCAACATCCTTGTGAATCTTTTCTGCACCCTCTCCAGCTTAATCACCTGTAGTGCGGTGACCAGAACTGCACACAGTACTCCATATGTACTTGCACCCCAAGGTCTCTCTGCTCAACAACACTCCCCAGGGCCCTGCCATTCACTGTATATGTCCTGCCCTGGTTTGACTTCCCAAAATGCATCACTTCTCACTTGTCTGCACTAAATTCCATTTGCCAATCCCTTGCCCACTTTCCCAGTTGATCTATATCCTGTTGTAACCTTCGACGACCTTCTTCACTGTCCACTATACCACCAATTTTGGTGTCATCTGCAAACTTACTAATCATGCCCCCTACATTCACATCCAAGTCATTAATATATATGATAAACAACAGAGGGCCCAGCACCAATCCCTGTGGCACACCATTGGTCACCGGCCTCCAATCTGAAAAACAACCCTCCACTACCACCCTCTACCTCCTATCACGAAGCCAATTTTGTGTCCAATTTGCTAGCTCACCCTGGATCCCATGTGTTCGAACCTTCTGGACCAGCCTACCATGCGGGACCTTGTCAAAGGCCTTGCTAAAGCCATTGTAGACAACGTCCATCGTCCTGCCCTCATCAATCCTCTTGGTCACCTCCTCGAAAAACTCAATCAAATTCGTGAGACATGATTTCCCACGCACAAAGCCGTGCTGACTATCTCTAATCAGACCAAGCCTTTCCAAATGCATATAAATCCTGTCTCTCAGAATCCCTTCCAATAACTTTCCTACCACTGATGTAAGGCCTGTAGTTCCCTGGCTTATCCCTGCTGCCCTTCTTAAATAAAGGCACAACATTAGCTATCCTCCAGTCTTCTGGTACTTTACCTGTGGCTAACGATGATACAAAAATCTCTGCCAGGGCCACAGCAATCTCCTCCCTTGCTTCCCATAGCATCCTAGGATACACCTGGTCAGGCCCTGGGGATATATCCACCTAATGCACTTCAAAACCTCCAACACGTCCTCCTTTGTAATGTTGATATGCTCCAGGATATCGGTGTTCCCTCCCTTGAACTCAATAGCTTCCATGACCTTCTCCACGGTAAATACTGACAAGAAATATTCATTTAAGACCTTGCCCATTTCCCGTGGCTCCACACATAGATTGCTACACTGATCTTTAACGGGACCTATTCTCTCCCTAGCTACCCTTTTACTCTTAATATACTTATAAAATCTTTTAGGATTCTCCTTTATCTTATCTGCCAGGGAAATCTCATGCCCCTTTTCGCCCTCCTAATTTCCTTCTTAAGTGTAGTCCTACATCCCCTATACTCCTCGAGAAACTCGCTTGATCCCAGCTGCCTATACCTGACATATGCCTCCTTCTTTGTCCTGACCAGACCCTCAATGTCCCTCATCAACCAAAATTCCCTAAACTTGCCAGCCTTGCCCTTCCATCTAACAGGAACATGTCAGCCCTGAACTCTTCCTATCTCACTTTTAAAAGCCTCCCACTTGTCGGACATCCCTTTATCTGTAAACCGCCTCTCCCATTCAACTTTTGAGAGTTCCTGTCTGATGCCATCGAAATTCGCCTTCCCCCAATTTAGGACTTCAACCTGAGGACCAGTCATATCCTTTTCCATAACTATCTTGAAGCTAATAGAGTTATGGTCACTGGTCCCAAAGTGCTCCCCCACTGACACATCAATCACCTGCCCATCCTCATTTCCTAAGAGGAGGTCGAGTGTAGCCCCTTCTCTAGTAGGGCCATCCACATACTGCTTCAGAAAACTATCCTGGACACACTTAACAAATTCTTCCCCATCTGAGGCATCTAGGCAAATACATGAATAGGATGGGAATAGAGGGAGACGGACCCCGGAAGTGCAGAAGATTTTAGTTTAGACAGGCATCAAGATCGGTGAAGGCTTGGAGAGCCGAATGGCCTGTTCCTATTCCTGTGCTGCACTGTTCTTTGTTCTTTGTTCTTTGATCCCTTAGCACTAAGGCAATCCCAGTCAATATTAGGGAAGTTAAAGTCACCTGCTATTACAACCCTATAATTCCTACACCTATCTGTTATTTCCCTACACATATGCTCCTCCAACTCCCTCTGACTATTGGGGGGTCTATAGTATAATCCCATCAAAGTGATCACCCCTTTCATATTTCTAAGTTCTACCCATATGGCCTCGCTGGACATTCCCCACAGGATATCCTCTCTAAGTACTGCCGTGATGTCCTCCCTAATCAATAGTGCAACTCCCCCTCCTCTCTTTCCTCCACCTCTGTCACACCGGAATGATCGGTACCCCGGAACATTGAGCTGCCAGTCCTGCCCATCCCTCAACTACGTTTCCGTAATAGCTATAATATCACAATCCCATGTACCGATCCATGCTCTGAGCTCATCTGCCTTACCTGTAAGGCTTCTTGCATTAAAGTATATGCAATTTAGCCTATCAGACCTTCCACTCTCCCTGTCCTGCCCCTGCCCGGCCTGTCAACTGGACTTGCTTGCTTCAACCTCTACATTTGCCTCAACTATCTCATCGGAGAGACTACTACTTTGGGTCCCACCCCCCTGCAAGACTAGTTTAAACCCTCCCGAGTAGTACTAGCATACCTCCCCGCAAGGATATTGGTCCCCTTCCAGTTTAGATGCAACCCATCCATCTTGTACAGGTCACCTCTGCACCAGAAGAGATCCCAATGATCCATGCCGCTGAAGCCCCCCTGCTTCAGGTTCTCCCTTATCTATTCCACTTGTTACATCCTCGAAAAGCTCCAGTAGATTTGTTAAGCATGATTTCCCTTTGCTGACTTTGCCCAATCCCGTTTATTCTTTCCAGGTGTTCTGCTATCACATCCTTTATAATAGTCTCTAGCATTTTCCCCACTACTGATGTAAGGCTAACTGGTCTCTAATTCCTGTTTTCTCTCTCCTTCCTTTTTTAAATACTGGTGTTACATTTGCCATCCTCCAATCTGCAGGAATTGCTCCAGAGTCTATAGAATTTTGAAAGATGACCACCAATGATTCCTCTATTTCCAGGGCCACTTCCTTAAGTACTCTGGGATGTAGATTATCAAGCCCTGGGGATTTTTCAGCCTTTAACCCCATTCATTTCCCTTCCACTATTAGGTTTACTAATACTGATTTCCTTCAGTTCCTCCCTCTCATTAAACCCTTGGTTCCCTAACATTTCTGCAAGCTTATTTGTGTCCTCCTTTGTGAGGACAGAACCAACGTACGTGTTTAATTGTTCTGCCATTTTTTTGTTCCCCATTATAATTTCCCCTGTTTCTGACTGTAAGGGACCTACATTTGTCTTCACTAATCTTTTTCTTTTCACATATTTGTAGACGCTTTTACAGTTAGTTTTTATGCTCCCCGCAAGTTTACTCTCATACTCTATTTACCCTTACTTAATCAACCTCTTTGTCCTCCTTTGCTGAATTCTGAACTGCTCTCAATGCTCAGACTTGCTGCTTTTTCTGGCAATTTTATATGCCTCCTCTTTGCATCTAATACTATCCCTAATTTCTTTTGTAAGCCATGGTTGAGCTACCTTTCCGGTTTTATTTTTGCACCAAACAGGAATGAATAATTGTTGTATTTCATGCACACGTTCTTTAAATATTATCAATTGCCTATCCACCGTCAACCGTTTTAGTAAAGTTCCCCAATCTATCCGAGTCAACTCGTGCCTCATACCTTCGTCGTTTCCTTTATTTAGATTCAGGACCCTAGTTTCGGATTCAACTACTTTACTCTCCATCTTAATGAAGAATATTATCATGCTATGGTTGCTCCTCCCCAAGGGACCCCGCACAACAAGATTGTTAATCCTTTTTCATTGCACAATGCCCAGTCTAGGATAGCCTGTTCTCTAGTTGGTTCCTCAACTTATTGGTCTAAAAAACCATTGGACACACTCCAGGAAATCCTCCTCCACAGTATTATTGCTAATTTGGTTTGACCAATCTATATGTAGGTTAAAGTCACCCATGATTGCAGTTGTATCCTTATTGCTTATTTGTTCCATTAGTCAGATAATCATTTTATGGGCAGGCAGAAGCCTGTAGTCATGCAGGCAGCCTAGAGGGATCACTTCAAGTCTGGAAACCAGGTTTTATAATTTGCATCTCATTGTGCGTAAAACAGTTACATAAAATCTAATAATGTTTTTAATCAATGCAATAAAACTTCCTAGAAAAACATCTGTGTGCAAAGCATCACACATTTATTGTCAGACTAAAAATTCTTTGTTGTGACAGAAACCACTATGAAATATGGTAATATTGGTGTCTCTGGATGGACATGAGCTAAAGGTGTAAAAATACTTAGTGTTGATAGATTGGCAAAATTGCAGCCTACGTTTCATAAGCTGTATGGGATAGCTTGTGTTTTTTTGATTTGTTCATGGGATGTGGGCACAGCTGGCAAGGCTAGTATTTGTTGCCCACTCCTAATTACCCTAAAGAAGGTGGTGGTAGGTAACCTTCCCGGTAACCAAGTTACAGCCAATCCCACTAGTAAAATAAATAAAAATAATGAGTACATCGGAGAATTTATGTTGTACAATCCACACATATATGGAAGCAACATTGCAACAACAACAGCAATTTGCAATTATATAGCCTTTAACACAGTAAAAAGTTCAAAATGTTCACAGGAGTATTATTTAAACAAAATTTGACACCGAACCACATAAGGAGATAATAAGATAGATGATCGAAAGCTTGGTCAAAGAGGGTTTAACACAAAAGAAAACTGCGGTTGCTGGATATATGAAATAAAAACAGAAAATGCTGCAATTACTCAGCAGGTCTGGCAGTATCTGTGGAGAAATACAGTGAAGGGTCATCAACCTTAAACGTTAACTCTGTTTCTCTCTCCATAGGTAGGTTTTAATGATTGTCTTAAATAAGAATAAGTATTGGAGAAACTGAAAGGAGTAGAATCTGAAAAATCTTCAGGACCTAATGGCCTACACCCTAGGGTTCTAAAAGAGATAGCTGCAGATAAAGTGGATGCGCTAGCTGTGATTTTCCAAAATTCCTTAGATTCTGGAATGGTCCCATCAGATTAGAAGTCGGCAAATGTCACACCGCTTTTCATGAACAGTGGGAGAGAGAAAACAGAGAACCACAGGCCAGTTAACCAACAACGGTTGTTGGGAAAATGCTGGAATCTATTATTAAGGCAGTCTTAACAATGCACTTAGAAAAGCCCAGTATAATTAGAACAAGTCAACATGGTTTTACTGTATGACAAATTTATAAGAGTTTTTTGAGGATGTAACTAGTTGGGTAGATAAAGGGGAATTAGTCGATGTAGTATACCTGGATTTCCAAAAGGCTTTTGATAAGGTGTCACACAAAAGGTTAATAGGCAAGATGAGGAGTTGGAGAGAATATAGATGATAGCTAAACGGACAGGAAGCAACAAGTGGGCTGAAATGGGGCGCTTTCGAGTTGGCAGGCAGTGAATACTGGAGTGCCGCAAGGATCAGTGCTGGGACCTCAGCTATTTACAATCTATATTAATGACTTAGATGAAAAGACAGTGAGTAATGTACCTAAGTTTACAAAGGTTGGTGGAAAGGTATGCTGTGGGGAGGCCACAGAGAGGCTGCAAAGAGATATAGGCAGGTTAAGTGAGTGAGCAACAAGAAGGCAGATGGAGTGTAATGTAGGGACGTGTGAAGTTGTTCACTTGGGTGGTAAAAATAGAAAAGCAGAATATTTTTTAAAAGGTGTGAAACTGGCAAGTGTTAATGCTCAGAGAGACTTGGGTGTGCTTGTACAAGGAATGCAGAAAGTTAACATGCAGGTAGCAAGCAATTAGGAAGGCAAATAGCATGTTGGCTTTTATTGCAAGGGGATTGGAGTACATATACGGAGGTATTGCTACAATTGTACAAGGTTTTGGGGAGACCATATCTGGAATACTATGTGCAGTTTGGATCTCTACATTTTTTTTTATTTGTTCATGGGATGAGGGCAATATTTATTGCCCATCCCCAAATGCCCTTGAGAAGGTAGTGGTGAGCTGCCTTCTTGAACCACTGCAGTCCATGTGGGGTAGGTACACCCACAGTGCTGTTAGGAAGGGAGCTCCAGGTTTTTGACCCAGCGACAGTGAAGGAATGGCAATATTGTTCCAAGTTAGGATGGTGTGTGGCTTGGAGGGGAACTTGCAGGTGGTGGTGTTCCCATGTATCTGCTGCCCTTGTCTTTCTAGGTGGAAGAGGTCACGGGTTTGGAAGGTGCTGTTGAAGGAGCCTTGGTGCATTTCTGCAGTGCATGTTGTAGATGGTACACACTGCTGCCACTGTGCGTCGGTGGTGAAGGGAATGAGTGTTTGTGGATGGGGTGCCAATCAAGCGGGCTACTTTGTCATGGATAGTGTCGAGATTCTTGAGTGTTGTTGGAGCTGCACCCATCCAGGCAAACGGAGAGTATTCCATCACACTCCTGACTTGTGCCTTATAGATGGTTGACAGGCTTTGGGGAGTCAGGAGGTGAGTTACTCACCTCAGGATTCTAGCCTCTGACCTGCTCTTGTAGCCAGGGTATTTATATGGCTACTCCAGTTCAGTTTCTGGTCAATGGTAGCCCCTAAGTTGTTGATCGTGAGGGATTCAGCGATGGTAACGCCATTGAATGTCAAGGGGAGATGGTTAGATTCTCTCTTGTTGAAGATGGTCATTGCCTGGCACTTGTGAGGCATGAATGTTACTTGCCTTAGCCTGGATATTGTCCAGGTCTTGCTGCATTTCTACACGGACTGCTTTAGTATCTGAGGAGTCGTGAATGGTGCTGAACATTGTGCAATCATCAGCGAACATCCTCATTTCTGATCTTATGATTGAAGGAAGGTCATTGATGAAGCAGCTTAAGATGGTTAGACCTCGAACACTACCCTGAGGAACTCCTGCAGTGATGTCCTGGAGCTGAGATGATTGACCTCCAACAACCACACCCTTCTCCCTTTGCGCTAGGTACGACTCCAACCAGCAGAGAGTTTCCCCCTGATTCCCATTGATTCTAGTTTTGCTAGGGCTCCTTGATGCCATACTCAGTCAAATGCTGCTTTGATATCAAGGGCAGTCACTCTCACCTCACTTACATACTTGCATTGGTCCCTGGGATGAGGGGGTTGTCCTATGATGAGAGACTAAGTAAATTGGGCCTATATTCTCTGGAGTTTAGAAGAATGAGAGCTAATCTCATTGAAAAATACAAGATTCTAAAGGGGCTGGATAGGTTAAACACAGAGAGATTATTTCTGCTGGTCGGGGAATCTAAAACACGGGAGCACAGTCTGAGGATAAGGGGCCAATCATTTAGGACTAAGATGAGGAGAAATTACTTCATTCAAAGGGTTGTGAATCTTTCGAATTCTCTATCCCAGAGGGTTCTGGATGTTCCATCATTGAATACATTTAAGGCTGAGATAGACAGATTTTTGGTCTCTCAGGGAATCAAGGGATATGGTGAGCAAGTGGGAAAGTGGAGTTGAATCCTAAGATCAGCCATGACCGTTTTGAATGGCGGAGCGGGCTCGATGGGCCATATGGTCTACTCCTGCTCCTATTTCTTGTGTTTTTGTGGAATAGGAAAAACTGTTTCCAGAGGTGGAACCTCCTGACACACCCACAATATGCCAGCAAAGATACTAAAATCTAATAAAGAAGAGAACAATGCAGGAAATTCCACCAACCCTTTAAACACTCTCCAGTTCCCGTGAATTAGGACTTTTAATACATCGGTTGGAAACCTATATTAAATTTTCAAAAAGGAAGGCTGGAATCCTACCTTTATCTTTTTAAAAACTGGCAGCTAAGAGGGCCACCGCAATTTGCAATTGAAATACCTCACATTTCAGGACATCAAAGTGGAGACGCCTGTCTAAAAAGCTTCCATCCAGGACAATGGTTTGGATTGTCGAGTAAATTATCCAGTATCACCCTTGTTAGCAGGATATTCAAAGCTATCTTGGAGCATTCTCTAGTGGAGACATACCTTCAGGCGGTAAATATTGAAACAATACAACCTGAGAGTGTTTTGGGATTCTAAGACTTTAGACCTCATTTAAAAAAAAGATACTGAGGGAACCGGATGACAGTCTCCCCAGTCTGTGTGAAATTGGAGTTTTTTATTACACACAGCAGACAATCTTTGAGAGCTTACCAGTGCTTACAAGTACGGCTTTCTGTCTCTCTCTCTCCCTCTCTCTCTCTTTCTCCCAGCCAAGTTTTGAAATGTGACTACAATTGCGGAACATCTAAGTCTACCATTGCTACAGTAAGAGACCCCGGGGAAGAAAGCCACCTCCATCACTATCCAAGAAAACCCTGAATCAGGTGGGCCAGCTGCAAAGTGCACTTCTACCTGCCGGAGATGTCAAGATCACCACTTCAGCCAAACGACAACTGAATTACCAGACCCCACAGGATGTATATTATTTTTTTATTTGTTCTGGACTCTAATCCAACCCAAACTATTCCTTACCACTCTGTAACCTATTTGTGTGTGTGTGATTCTCATGTGTGTGATTCCTGTGCATGTGTATGTGTGAAAGTTGGAGCGTAGTTTTATTATTTTTATTTAGATCGGGTTTAGATTTTTAAGTACAATAAACTAACCTCTTTCTTGTTTAAACCAAAGAAAACCTGTCCGATGGTCTGCAGCGCTGAGGTATTAAAGCATTGCAGGTGGAGGTTAGAAAAGGAAAGGCACATTGGAAAGAAACCAAAAATGAAGAATGGAAAGCAACAGGATTTGGGGAAGGGTCAAATAAAATAGCTCTAAAGAGCTTATTTGAATGAAATAGGGGCGCTGAGAACCAGGAGTGTTTGTTGAGTGAATGTGGCACCAATACAAGGCTGCATTCCCTGCTGTAGATAGGGATGATCTAGAGCCAGATGGGTTCAATATCTTACTGGAGGAGTTGGGAATCAAAATGGAGCAATTAGTGACATGTACGATCCTACAGTCTAGACCTTCAGTGAGACTCGGGTACTGGGATGCTTAACCTGTAAATATGAGCACATAAGAACGAAACATGGAACAACTAGAATGCATAATATGAAGCAGAGACACACACTGTAACCTGGAAAAATGAGAGGTCACAAATCCAACCAGAGCTTTGAGACAGAAAGCAGCTCTGGACTGCTTGACCTATGGAAAAGGGAGAAAAGCATTCTCAGGATTGCCAAAGTGACAACAAATAGGTAACATTATCAATAGAAGGAGGGGTGAGAAAAATCTGACTGTCTGATAAATGTTCTGAGATAGAAAGTAGAATCCCTGAGAAAGAACTTGGACACGGCAAATCTTTCTCTTCCACAACATTTCCCTCCAACCCACAGTGCACATATAAACATCACCATCATGATAAACAGCTCAGCCCAGCCTCACAAAAGTGAGGAGAATAGGGCTTGATGGTGTATGTCCAGTCAAGGGGGCCCTGTATACAATGCATTGGAACACTTATGGACAACCCCATACCAACGCATGGATCAGAGGCCACCCAAAAGTATTGCTAGTAGATAGTGGCTCAAGGAAGCCAACCAGTACAAGAGTGGGACATACTTCTTCTAATAGCCAGATGAACATCTCAAGGGCAGGTGGAAGCACACAGTCATGCAGACAGCCGAGAGAGGGATCATTTTGGGTGAAACAAAGCTATATTATTTGCATGTAATTTTGTGATTTACTATAACAAGGTAGACCAGCTATATAAAACCTCCGAAGAAGGGTCACTGACCCAAAACGTTAACTCTGCTTCTCTTTCCACAGATGCTGCCAGACCTGCTGAGTGGTTCCAGCATTTCTTGTTTTTATTTCAGATTTCCAGCATCCGCAGTATTTTGCTTTTATATAAAACCTCATATTGTTATTAGCCAATGTAATAAAGCTTGTTATTAGAAAAGCTACTCTTGTGTGACTATAAGTGATATAGTTGTCGCTCAACTAACAACATTTTGTTGCAACAGGAACAACTAAGAAATCCACTACCAGAACTGAACAAAAAGGAAACCAGTATATAAGCCCTGTATGCACATAGAAACTGCAGTATAGCTGGTTTATTTTGATGTTCCAGTTAATGATTTTAAAAGTTAAATGTTTTTCCAATTACTTTTTAAAATGTATTCATTCGCAGAAAGTGGCCATCACTGGAAAGGACAGCATTTACTGTTCACAACTAATTACCCTTGCGAAGGTGGTGGTAATCAATCTTCTTGAACTGCTGTCGTCCATGTGGTGAAGGTACATCCACAGTACTGTTAGGGAGGGATTTCCAGCATTTTGATCCAGTGGTGATGAAGGAACGGCAATATATTTCTAAGTCACAATGGTGTGTGACTTGGAGGGGAACTTGGAGGTGATGGTGTTCCCATGCGTTGTTGCCTTTGTCCTCCTAGGTGTTAGAAGCCGCGGGTTTGGGAAGTGCAGTCGAAGAAGCATTGACGAGTTGGTGCAGTGCATCTTGTAGATGGTACAAATAACAGTCATGCTGCACCAGTGGTGGAGGGAGTAAATGTTTAAGGTGGTAGATGGGATGGTAATCAAGCGGGTTGCTTTGTCCTGGTTAGAGTGTTGTTGGAGCTGCACTCATCCAGGCAAGAGGAGAGTATTCCATCACGCTCTTGATTGATGCCTTGTAGATGCCAGTGTTGTAGCTGTACTGGAATACTAGGGCCATGGCTAGTTTTGGAGCACAAGTCTTCAATACTACAGCCCAGATGTTATTGGAGCCCAAAGCCTTTGCTGTATCCAGTGCTCCTAAATGTTCCTTGATATCACATGGAGTGAATAAAATTGGCTACTGACTGGCATCTGTGATGGTGGGAACCACAGAAGGAGGCCAAGATGGGTCATTCACTTGGCATTTCTGGCTGAAGATGATTGCAAATGCTTTAGACATATCTTTGCACCCAGATGCTGGGCTCTGCCATCATTGGGGATGGGTCTGTTTATGAAGCTACCTCCTCCTGTTAGTTGTTTAATTGTCCACCACATTGTCACTGCAGAGCTTTCATCTGATCCATTGGTTGTGGATCGCTTAGCTCTGTCAATAGGATACCACTTCCACTGTTTAGTATGCACGTAACCCTGTATTACGTGGATTCATCAAGTTGGCACCTCATTTGTAGATAGGCCTGGTGCTGCTCTTGGCATGCACTTCTACACGCTTCATTGAATAAGGGTCGGTCCCCTGGCTTGATGATAATGGCCGAGTGAAGGATTTGTCAGACCATGAGGTTGCAGCTTGCAGTGGGAAATAGTTCTACTTCAACAACTTATTTATGATGCTGAGTATTAGATCACAGTAAGAGTGGTTGCATAAAATTATTCGGTGTAACCAAACAAATGCTACCAATAGTAATATTTCATTTAATAAAATATCTTGGTGTTAGAATCAAGTTAGTGTTCCACCTATCTCTCTATCTGTTTATTGCAGTCGGTGATGACCCCCACCCCCCACCTTTGTTTTCAATGGAACTGTTCTCTTTGCTGATGGATTTGTTGCCTTTGTGATCCCATCATACATTTTTTATTCTTTTGTGGGATGTGGATGTCACTGGCTCGGCCAGCATTTGTTCCCTATCCCTAATTGTCCTTGAGAAGATGATGATGAGCTGCCTTCTTGAACTGCTGCAACACATTTGGTGTAGGTGCACCCACAGTACTGTTAGGGAGGGAGTACCAGGATTTTGACCCAGCGACAGTGAAGGAATGGCGATATCGTTCCAAGTCAGGATGGTGTGTGGCTTGAAGGAGAACTTGCAGGTGGTGGTGTTCCCATGAATCTGTGTCCTTGTTCTTCTAAGTGGAAGATGTCGTGAATTTGGAAGGTGCTGTCAAAGAAGACGTGATGAGTTGTTGCAGTGCATCTTGTATACGGTACACACTGCTGACACCATGCGTCGGTGGTGAAGGGAGTGAGTGTTTAACGTGATGGATAGGGTGTCCATCAAGCGGGCTGCTTTGTCATGGATGTTGTTGAGCTTCCTAAGTGTTGTTTGAGCCACACTTGTCCAGGCAAGTGGAGAGTATTCCATCACACTCCTGACTTGTGCCTTGTAGATGGTGGACAGGCTTTGGGGAGTCAGGAAGCGGGTTACTCTTTGCAGAATTCCCTACCTTTGCTCTTCCAGCCACAGTATTTATATGGCTACTCCAATTCAGTTTCTGGTCAATGGTAACCCCCAGGATGTTGATAGCGGGAAGTGCAGTAGTGGCAATGCTGTTGAATGTCAAGGGGAGATGGTTAGATTTTCTTCTGTTGGAGATGGCCATTGCCTGGCACTTGTGTGGTGTAAATGTTACTAGCTCCTAGAGTTCCTTGTGTCAGAGGGCACCTGAATATTCTGTCAAAGTTGTAACCAGTAGTCACTGACACAGCACCTAGCAGTCTGTTGGACTTTCCTTCCAGCAGTTCTTAGTACATTCAGAGTCTTCTCGGCCGGATCTCTCTTGTAATTAATGAAAGCAGATCACTTGACTTCAATGACAGGTTCCATTACAACGATGTTAGCTTTGAACTGGTTAGCATTTTTCTGTTCTTGCTTCCTGTATGTTGAGAGTGCAGTATTGTAAATGGTATCTCAAAGCATGTTCCATTTTGCTTCTGCCCTCTGTGGGAATGCCAGAGAGTGCCTGTTCAATGGAGTGGAGACATTGTTGTTTCTTATCTAGGTAGGCAGTATGGCTGATATTGATATGAGGATGGCCTTTCTGCTTTGAATGGAAAAGCTTCAAGGGTTGTATCCTGTCCCTGGTGCACTCCAGAGAGTGATCTGAGTGATTAGAGAGTGAGACTGCTCCACTGAAAACAAAGGCAGGGGAAGTCATCATCAACTGCAATAAACAGATGAAGAGATGGGTGGAACACTACCTTGAGTTATACTCCAGGAAAAACACCATCACCAAGGAGAAAGCCTGCCTGTCATTAAACAGCTGGATGCCAAACCCACAGTGAAGGAGATATTGACTCACTTGTCATTGGCAAAGCTCCAGGTGATGATGTTATGCCACCTGAACATATCAAGCATAGGAAACCAGCATTCCTGCAGCATTTGCACCAACTTCTCTGTCTCTGCTGGAGGGAGGGGGCAGTGTCCCAGGATTTGCATAGTGCAAAGATTGTGACCTTGTACAAGAACAAGGGAGACCACTATGATTGCAACAATTATCACGGCATCTTCCTGCTGAGCTGTAGCGTTGTGCCGTGTTTTAAAGTCTTCATTAAAGATAACCGTTGACTTTACATGCGGATTCAACACAACCACTAACTATTGTCTTACTTATTTACATTAGATGATTTTAGGTACAGGTCTTCCCTTTTTGGTGTGTGTCTGTTCTGTGTGCCATGCACTGAGTGAGCCTCCCAAAATGGTGTCTCCTCCTTATATTTGCCTGATGACTTCATCAGTTGCATCAGTGACCTGATCTCTTAAAGGTACGGTTCCTTAAATGTGAAGTCACCACATTACATGAGCATCATTGGAAAAGTGTTTACCCATGTTGCCCTTGTCAGACTGCAGATCTTGGCTGAATGCATCTATGCTGAATCCCAGTGTGGTTTCAAAACTGGAAGATCCATAATTGTCATGATCGTCTCAGTCCAGCAGCTGCATGAGAAATGCTGTGAACAAATGAGACCACTATATCTTGCCTTTATTGACCTCACCAAGTCATTCAACCATGTGAGCAAAGGCAGACTATTTAAGCTGTTGAAGAAAATTACCTGCCCACTGAAGTGCTCAGTGTGATCTCCTCCTTCCATGACAAATGGGGGTAAGGTCAGCTATGACAGGGCAACATCAGAACCCTTCGAGATTCAGAGTGGGGTCAAATAGGATTGTGTTCTGACTCTGGCACTCTTTGGCTTATTCTTTTCTTTACTGCTGTTTTATGCCTTCAGTTCATCTATGGAGAGTGTTGTACTTACGTACCGGAACTGACGGAAAGCTGTTCAGCCTTGCCATCTGAAATCCAACACAAAAGTGTGCAAGTCCTTATCAAAACATTGCTCTGTACTGATGATGCCGCACTAGCAAAGACTCTCTCACGCCTGTAAAGAGTTTGGTTTGAACATCAGCATCATACAGTCACAGAGTCATAAAGTCGTACAGCATAGAAACAGGCCCTTGGGCCCACCGCGTCCATGCCGACCATAATGCCTATCTATACTAATCCCTCCTGCCTGCATGAATTCCATATCCCTCTATGCCTTGCTCATTCAAGTACCTGTCCAGATGCCTCTTAAATGTTGCTACTGTTCCTGCCTCCACCACTTCCTCTGGCAGCTCATTCTAGCATCAGGAAGATGAATGTCATGGTCCAGGACGGTGCCATATTGCCATCAATCAGCATTGATTTGTGATGCTGAAGGTTGTTGATAGCTGCACAAATCTCGGTTCGACAATCACCGGCAATCTGTCACTTCATGCTGAAATCAACACGTGCATTACAAATGCTACAGCTGTTATGTCCTAACTGAGTAAGAGAGTGTGGAACAACAGCAACCTGATGGAGAACAGCAAATTGTGAGTCTATCAAGCCTGTGTCCCCAATGCACTCCTTGGCTGTAGTGAGATCTGAATAACATATGCTCGGCTGGAGAGAATTCTGAACTATTTCCATCTTCGCTATCTCAGATGTAAATTGGCATTTCTTGGCAGGACAAGGTCATCAACTCAGAGGTCTTGGAGCATGCTACTTCCGTCAGCATATACTCATTACTAAGCCAACAATGTCTGCGATACGTGGCCATGTTCATCAAATGGATGACGGCCAGATACCCAAAGATCTTTTGTAAGGTGAACTGGCCACTGGATCACAACCAGCTGGATGTCCATGCCTCTGCTACATGGACACTTGCAAGCAAGGTATGAAGATGGCAGACATCGACAATGACAACTGGGAAACAGTCACCAATGGCTGGCACTTCTGGAGGCTGACTGTTTGGAGGGACATCGAAAGAGGCAAGGAGAAACAGAAAGCTCAGCTGGCTGAGAAGAGGGCCCAGCGAAAACAGAGGCTGGCGAATCTTGCAGCTTTTTACTACCCTTTCTTCATCTGCAGTAAGTGCAGCAGAGATTGCTATGCCAGAGTGGGGCTCCTGAGCTACACCAGGCAAGGTTTAACATCGTCTTACGAGGCGGAAGGCTGCTTGCTGTTAGATTATTTAAATGTAAATGTTTTTTATTTTATAGGATGCATATAGTTGCATAGATTTGGAGACTTGTTCCCAAAGACAGATATGCCAACCTATGCAGCGATTTCTAAACTTAGTTTTTTTTTCTAAAATGGAAATAAAGTGCAATCTATTTATTACTACATCAGTTATTTCTTGCATACCTCTCTGGCCCTGAAATTACACCATGGGATACCAGCATAAAACACTTAATGCATTTATTTGACTATTTTATTGGACGTGTTAACTCATTTGAAATAAATATGTTATTGCCTATAGGAACAGGAGTAGGCCATTCAGTCCCTTGAGCCTATTACGCAATTCACTTAGATCTGTATCTTAATTCCATCTACCCATCTTGGTTCCATAACCCTTAATATCCTTGCCCAACAAAAATCTATCAATCTGTTTTGATATTTTCAGTTGACCTAGCCTCTCGGGCCTCAAGGGGAGAGAATTACAGATTTCAAGTTTGTGTGAAGAAGTGTTTTTTTGACATCACCTGTGACATCAAAAGCTATAAGCATCCATATGTTGTATCTTGCCATGTAATTTCAAGAGCTAAAGCTCGGATTTTGCGGTAGTAAGAACAATGAAAGTTTCAATGTTTGCTGTCATTACTTCTCTGAACTGACAGCAACTTCTGGAGTCTACACATGCACATTTAAACGTGGAAATTCAGAAATTGCTTCCAATGATTCTACAGTTCTTCATAGGGTATATTGTTGAAGTATACTTAGACTGCAATCAAGTGGAAATATTTCCTCTGATGAGAATCTGCTCTTTTATGCTATTAGTCTCACTGTAAAATCCCCTGGAAAATTTACACCTTGTTGAATGAGGTGTAACTGGTCTTTTAAAGGCATGCTAAGTTCATAATTACTGCTGAACAGCATCATTAGCCCTGAAAAACTAATTTGATATTTTTGGAATGTCGAATTTCTCCATTATGATAAAGAAATTCCATATATTTAAAAAAAAAAAATTTTTCAATGATTTGTTCATAATATTTCTGCTTGTACCTTAATCCCGTGTGTATGCCCAAATCATTTATTCCACTTTCCATAAAATTTAAAGTATTTTTTTGGCTGTGAGACTACTTCAATGTGATTGGCTGCTTACCTCATTTGTTGCTGGATGAAATCAGTGTCGGCGGCAAGATACAACCTGCACTAGTGATCGTTAAAGGGGCAGGGATCCAAATTGGAGGTAAGGTAATCTTTCACAACTTTTTATATTGGAAAGTGTCCTGAAGTATCAGCAGAAACTTTGTTAACCAGTTGCATTAATTATCAATGCGGATTTAACATTTAAGTGTAAAATATTCCCCTTTGTATTGGGCTCAAAATAACAATCAACTGTAATATTATTCACTTGCAGCTTGCATATTGGATAGCATTCCCAATTTAAGTATTAACTGTAACCTTACTCCCTTTTGTGTTGATTATTGAGCCCAATTAACAATAAACTTTATAGCCCATGCACCTACTATCATTTAATTAGGCAGGTAACTCATTTATTTAGCCAGTGTATACTTGTATTACATATTCAAAAGTACATTTCCCCCATGTATTGTTCTGAAGAAAAAATTAAAAAGTAATGGTAACATTCTTCTTTGGCTTATGAGTTATCAAGTCCGATTTAGCAATTAACTGTAGCTTGACCCCAATCAGAGAAGACTACCAGTAACTGCCCCAGTGAGACATTTCTATTCCCTACTGTAATATAATTGAGAACCTACTGAATACAACAGTCTATTCAAGGATAAAATGTACAAATTTATGATATTTAGTAGCAGATAATTGCTAAAATTGCTCCTTGTAACTAATACACAAAGGAATACCATAGCAGTTTAATGCTCTGTTTGGGTTAATAGCCAATATACACGGGAACCAGGTTACAGTTGTCCTCAATAAAAGCAAAATACTGCGGATGCTGGAAATCTGAAACAAAAACAAGAAATGCTGGAATCACTCAGCAGGTCTGGCAGCATCTGTGGAAAGAGAAGCAGAGTTAACGTTTCGGGTCAGTGACCCTTCTTCGACCCTTCCGAAGAAGGGTCACTGACCCGAAACGTTAACTCTGCTTCTCTTTCCACAGATGCTGCCAGACCTGCTGAGTGATTCCAGCATTTCTTGTTTTTGTTACAGTTGTCCTCAAATTGTGCTTGGGAACCAATACACTGGGGAATAAAATTACAGTTAAGGTGTATCTCTGAGACTCAGTTTCACTTTGTATCTGGTAATTTGCATGGTACTTGCATATTGTTAACTGAACACGAGGTGGCCAGCTGATGGAGTAAGCACATTGCAGCAATTATACTCCAAGGTCCTACCAAGAAATGCCGAGAATATGTCTGAGACAGTGAAGGTGGAAATTGTTCAGTCTTTTCTCCTGCCTAGTGTATGTCCATGCTCACTACTGTAGAAAAGCGTGGGTGAGAGATTGGGCTCTGAAGCTCCTGTTTTGTAAGGTACTATGCGGCCTTCTAATGGTGGAAAAAGAGATCTAAGATGTACATGCATACAGTAAAGGGATTTGCATATGCACATTGAAGGACTGCTGGCAGCTTGTAGATCATAACGCCAATCAGTGTGCAATGTTGATTTGATGCCAGCACTTCATTTTTGTCATGCTCCAGCTAATGCTCTGGCTTAAACGCGCACAGCTGAACATGAGGTTATATGATATAAAGGACCCACCATCAACAGTATTGAAAGGAATCATGAACCACTTATAGGTTAGTTGGTCGATTATTTTTCTGGCTGTTGGTCCAATTACACACATGTTTGGAGCTTTGCTATACTTATCGAAAGTTTGAATGGTTTGTTGGGGGTGGCCTGGCTGGTGCTAAAGTACTTTTATTGAACATTTATAAATTTGTGCTGAAATAATTTGCTTCCAGACATGGATGGCCTGGCAGGCCTTCCTCTTGCCATTGAGCATGACTAGGAGAATGGAACAAGGTCACATAAAGCAGGACAAGCTGCTGGAAGAGGGAGGTGGAGGAGGGGGAGAAGGGCTCCTACCAGATGGGCAGAATCTTATAAGCACTAATGTCAGGACCATTTGTGGGCCGCGACCCTGTTGGTGTCTGCTGGCTGCACAGAGTCACAATAATGTGGGAGACCGCCAATTAAGAGGCAGCTCTGCATTTGCCATCCAATTAAGGATGATGGGTAGGATCCCAAGGTAGGAGTCCCAATAAGAGGGTCCACAATGCTGGATGGCCGGCAACCCCACTCGGAAAGGTGGGTGCTGCTGAGGCAGGAAAGGGACTGCAAGGTCACGTCAAAATTGAGGTGCTCTCGGAAGCCTGCTGCAAACTTAAAATTAAACAATGCCCACAACTGTCAGGGCCATCAGTGTGAAGGGGGAAACCCCTCCACAGGATTGATATTGCCTGTGCCTGTGGCCTTTTTGTCCGAGCAGCTCCGTGTTTGGGGTATTGAGAGGGGGCTCCGATGGCCTCCCAACTTGCCACCGGGAGGTTGCCTCCAGGTAACTGCTGAGCTCTGGTCTCAGTGAGGCGAGTGGGGGGGTGGGGGGCGGGACCTGTTCAATACTGGGCAAATGCTGATGGGTTCTGGAAATTGGCCCAAAGTGGGGCCTTAATTTGTCTAATGGGCTGCCTGCCTCTATGGAATGGGTTGTTAATTCTCATGGCCGAGAAACTTGCCCAGAGGTGGGACAGCATCAGGGAGCTGACACAATGCTCTGCTCTCAAACATTTCCCTCCCCCACCTCCAAAGCCACCTCCAAGGGCCTGAAAATATTCCATATCTACCGAGGGTCTTAAGGAAAAAATTCTCTTACTTCAACCAATTGTTGAGACATCTTGACTCCACTAAAGATGCCATAACTGAAATCTGCCAGTGCTGCAGCTACAAACACAACCTCAAACCAGGCCGAGGACAGAATTGCTTTTTGTTGTGACTCAGTTGATAGCACACTCATCTCTGAGTCATAAGTGGGTTTGAGTCCTATTCCAGGGCTTGAGCACAAAAATCAAGAGGGAATGCTGCACTATCAGAGGGTGATGTCTTTCAGATCCAAAGACTTGCAGGTGATCGGTAAATTGGCCGTTGGAAATTGCCCCTAGTGTAGGGAGGTGATAGGGAATATGGGATTACTGTAGGGTTAGTATAAATGGGTGGTTGTTGGTCAGCACAGACTCGGTGGGCCGAAGGGCCTGTTTCAGTGCTGTATCTCTAAATAAAAAAAATTAAAAATAAATAAGGCATTAAATCAAGGATAATAAAAGCAAAATACTGCAGATGCTGGAAATCTGAAATAAAAACAAGAAATGCTGGAAATACTCAGCAGGTCTGGCAGCATCTGTGGAGACAGAAGCAGAGTTAATGTTTCAGGTCAGTGACCCTTCTTCAGAACTGGCAAATCTTAGAAATGTAAAAGGTTATAAGCAAGTAAAGCGGGGTGGGGCAAGAAATAACGAAGGACAAGGTGTAGCTAGGACAAGGTCACAGAATAGCTGACCAGAAGATCATGGAGTAAAGGCAAACAATATGGTAATGGTGTGTTGAAAGACAAAGCATTAGTACAGATAGGGTGTTAACGGACTAAAAATTGAACAGCCGCATGTACAAACATGAAAAAAAAAACAGTGGGTAAGCAAACTGAACAAACTAAGATGAAATAAAATAAAATAAACACAAAAAAAATTTTTTTTTAAGGAAAAAATAAAAAAAATATCTAAAAATGAAAGTAAAATGGGGGGCCCATCATGCTCTGAAATTATTGAACTCAATGTTCAGTCCGGCAGGCTGTAGTGTGCCTAATCGCCTACTTAAATCAAGGCTCCATCTGTCCTCTCAAGTGGACATAAAAGATCCCATGGCACTATTTCATGGAAGAGCAGGGGAGTTATCCCTGGTGTCTTGGCTGATGCACTTTGGGAGGAACTTGTAAAGAAAGACAGACACCAAGATGGCCACATTACATGTTTAATGTGTTCATCACACACTGGGCATGTTGATAACAAAGAAACACATTATAATACTTCCCCCCTTTTAAAATAAAATCATAAACTATTTACACGCATACTAACTATACAACTTCAAAAATAAACAAATCTTTGAGAATATGCACACTTGGCAAAATAACAACTGACTCTTTTTTCTTAAACAATATCGATAAAGCAAGTCTGACAACTGGTTTAAGAAACCTTCTTGATCTTTCACAGGTTTTGATGTAGAGTCGGGTTTTGGACTGTCTGGTTTCAGTTCAGGACTTACAGAAGATCTTATTTCTTCTTCTGAAACTGGTACTTAACATACCGAAGTCTGAACTGGTTCACACTCTGGGATCATGTGATCCACATGGACTTTTTGAAATGGTTGGGTCAACCATGACCATGACTGCAAAGCAGTTTTAGGCTGCTTGTTTCTACAGTTTTGACAAATGGTACATTTGCTAACCAATGATTCCAGATCACCATCTAGATCAGGTCATTAAACAAAACTTCTGGCTATGAATTTCATGTCAACTATACCCATGTGTTCAGTAAAAAGTTCTGCCAGAATCTTGTCTCTTAGAGAACTAGGTGCTACCACTCTGTGACCCCACTTAATGCATCCCGGTTCACATAATGGTACGTTATGTCGATTGTGGAATGAACATACAACCACACGGACATACAAATTGGGAGCAGGAGTAGGCCACTCGGCCCCTTGAGCCTGCTGTGCCATTCAACTAGTTCATGACTGATCTGATTGTAACCTCAACTCCACATTCCCACCTACTCCAATAATCTTTCACCCTCTTGCTTATCAAGAATCTATCTACCTCTGCATTAAAAATATTCGAAGACTCTGCTTCCACTGCCTTATGAGGAAGAGAGTTCCAAAGACTCATAACCCTCTGAGAGAAAAAAAATTCTCTTCATCTCTGTCTTTAAATGGGCGACCCCTTATTTTTAAACAGTGACCCCTAGTTCTAGATTCTCTCACAAGAGGAAATATCCTTTCCACATCCACTCTGTCAAGACCCCTCAGAGTCTGACATGTTTCAATCAAGTCGCCTCTTACTCTTCTAAACTCCAGTGGATAAAAGCCTAGCCTGTCCAACCTTTCCTCATAAGACAACCTGCCCATTCCAGGTATTAGTCTAGCAAACCTTCGTTGAACTGCTTCCAACGCACTTACATCCTTCCTTAAATAAGGAGACCAATATTGTACACAATGCTACATTGGTGATGTGGTCTCACCAATAACCTGTATAACTGAAGCATAACCTCCCTACTTTTGTATCCAATTACCCTCACAATAAATGATAACATTCTATTAGCTTTCCTAATTATGTGCTGTACCTGCAAACTAACCTTTTGTGATTCATGCATTAGGGCACTCAGATCTCTCTGCATTTCAGAGCTCTGCAATCTTTCACCATTTGGATAATATGCTTCTTTTTATTCTTCCTGCCAAAATAGACAATTTTACATTTTCCCACATTATACTCTATTTGCCAGATTTCTGCCCACTCACTTAACCTATTTATATCCCTTTGTAGCCTCCTTACATCCAATTCTTTTCCTACCTATCTTTGTGCCATCAGCAAATTTAGCAACCATACCTACGGTCCCTTCATCCAAGTTATTTCTATAAATTGTAAAAGATTGAGGCCCTAGCACTGCTCCCTGTGGCACACCACTGGTTACATCTTGACAACCAGAAAATGAGCCATTCATGTATACTTTCTGTTTCCTGTTGGCTAACCAATCTTCTATCTATGCCAAAATGTTACCCCCTACATCATGAGCTTTTATTTTTCACAATAACCTTTGATGTGGCACCTTATCAAATGCCTCCTGGAAATCCAACTACAGTAGGGTGGCACAGTGGCGCAGTGGTTAGCACCGCAGCCTCACAGCTCCAGGGACCTGGGTTCGATTCTGGGTACTGCCTGTGTGGAGTTTGCAAGTTCTCCCTGTGACCATGTGGGTTTTCACCAGGTGCTCCGGTTTCCTCCCACTGCCAAAGACTTGCAGGTGATAGGTAAATTGGCCATTATAAATTGCCCCTAGTGTTGGTAGGTGGTAAGGAATATGAGATTACTGTAGGGTTAGGGTAGGGTGGTTGTTGGTCGGCACAGACTTGGTGGGCCAAAGGGCCTGTTTCAGTGCTGTATCTCTGAATAAATAAATAAAAAAAGTATATCTACCAGTTCCCCTTTATCCACAGCACATGTTATTATTTCTTCAAAGAACTCCAATAAATTGGTTAAACATGATTTCCCTTTCACAAAACCATGTTGACTCTGCCTGATTACCTTGCAGATTTCTAAGTGCCCTGCTATAATGTCTTTAATAATAGCTTCGAACATTTTCCCTTGTTGTTAAGCTAACTGGCCTGCAGTTTCCTGCTTTCTATCTCCCTCCCTTTTTGAATAAAGGAGTTACATTGGCTATTTTCCAATCTAATGAAACCTTTCCTGAATCTAGGAAATTTAGGAAAATTAAAACCAATGCATGAACTATCTCACTAGCCACTTCTTTTAGACCCTAGGTTGAAGTCCATCAGGACCTGGGGACCTGTCACGGTTTCCATTCCTCGCCTGTACCCCAGTCAAATTCTGTCCAACCATTCAAAGCCTGTTTGTAGACTCTTTTTAAATCTATGTCTTTCTGAGTTTCAGCTGCAATTTCAGCTCCAGTAATTGGAAAGTCATCATCCAATGGGGCAGCACAGTGGCGCAGTGGTTAGCACCGCAGCCTCACAGCTCCAGCGACCCGGGTTCAATTCTGGGTACTGCCTGTGTGGAGTTTGCAAGTTCTACCTGTGTCTGCGTGGGTTTTCTTCGGGTGCTCCGGTTTCCTCCCACAGCCAAAAGACTTTCAGGTTGATCGGTAAATTGGCCATTATAAATTGCCCCTAGTATAGTTAGGTGGTAGGGGAATATAGGGACAGGTGAGGATGTGGTAGGAATTTGGGATTAGTGTAGGATTAGTATAAATGGGTGGTTAATGGTCGGCACAGTCTCGGTGGGCCGAAGGGCCTGTTTCAGTGCTGTATATCTAAATCTAAAAATCACAACTCCTATTGTGAAGATTGCACCTTCACAACCTACTTCTGAGTCTTCATGTGGCAGCTGATGAGTGTCTGTTTCACATTAGCTTTTCCTTTTTCCCGAATCTCAACACTTTACATTTACCTGTATTGAACCGCATCCACTACTTTACTGACCATAAACTGAGCATCCAATTAATCTGAAACTAGGCATGGTGGCTTTTAGAATTTAGCATCATATGAAAATTCTAATGTTTTGAAGTGACACTAATCACTAAGTCATTTCTAAGAGTGCTTAACAGCTATGGTTACAATACTTGGTGACATATCACTAACAACCGTGACTAGATGTCTTTACATTTACTGCTAATTACATTCTTTCAGCGAGTTTCTTTTTATCCAATTCATCTATTTCACGTGTCTGAAAATTATGCCCCCTTAAAAATCCAAAAGTCAACAGGAGCCACTGTCTCACATTTAGGACATGATTTTGATTTAAATGCAAGGGCAGAATCGAGGGTGGGCAGTTGCTTAAAACCACCCCTCGGGTCTGTGCCAGTTTCCCAACGTGAAACTGACACGCTCAAAGTTTAAACGCCTCCGAGGAGAGTGGGAAGAGGTAACCCGCTCAAAATGACTAAATGGCCAGTTAAGACTCTTAACAAGCTTGTTGTCAGCTGGTTAAAGGCCAGTTTGGAATTTTTATTATAAGGGACGGGATCCCTGCAGGATCTTGACCATGACAGGGAGGAGGAGGCAGTGACACAGCAGGGAGCGGGTTAGCATGGTGGGACAGTAGCAAGAGGCACCATTGAAGAGGGAAGGCTGAGAGAAGGCACTCATTCATAGGCAACCAGCTGTACAGCATCAGGAAGATTATCTGTAGTATTTCTTCATGCAGGAGAGACAGTGGCGTAGTGGCAATGTCACTGGACTAGCAATCCAGAGGCCCAGGCTAATGTCCTAAGGACACCGATTCAAATCCCCCCACGGCAGCTGGTGGAATTTAAATTCAATTAATTAACAAAAATCTGGAATGGAAAGCTAGTCTCACTAATAGCGCCATGAAACTATCATCAATTGTCATTAAAAAAAAAACCTATCTGTTCCACTTAATACCTTTAGGGAAGGAAATCTGCCATTCTGACTGGTTCTAGCCTACATGTGACTCCAGACGCACAGCAATGTGGTTGACTCGCAAATGCCCTCAGAAATGGCCTAGCAAGCCACTCAGTTATCAAGGGGTGAGGAATGTGGGACAGGATTGCAACCAAGGCAACCCCATCAGCAAGGGGTCCACTGCCAAAGGAGAAGCTACCTGGACATGTCAGCGTGTCAGTGCTGCAGAAGGCTGTGCCTGTCCTGGCAGATGGTTGTGGACCTGTGTGCCCTCTTTGAGAGTCATCCAAGGGTTTGCAGGATCTGTCGCCATGGCCTTCCCATGGCTGTAAAAATCAAGGTGGACTTGTACTTTTTTGTGACTGGTTGCTTCCCAGGAGTGACAACAGCCAGTGGTGGCATCTTGGAGGCAGCAGCATATCATTGCATTCTGGAGGTAATGGATGCTCTGGTCATGAGGGCAGGGGATTACATTGAATTCAAGGTGGGTAGCAGCACTCACAGGACAGTGGGATTTGCCTCCTTCGCTGGGTCCCTTTAGGTGCAGGGCATCACTGATTGTACCCATGTGTCCACCGAGGCACCGACTGACCAGCCAGGGAGAATCCTCAATAGGAAGGAATTTCACTCCATAATGTCCAGGTGGTATGCGGCTACAACAAGTGCTTTATGCAGTTGTGTGCACGCTATCCTGGAAGCTGCCATGATGTCTTCATCCTCTGGCAATTGCTGGTGCCGCAGCCCTTCATAGAGTCATCAGCAATCTGTGGATGGCTGTTAGCGGATAAGACTTATCCTTTGAAGAGATGGCTGATGATTCTGGTGCGTAACTCTGTCATGGAGGCAGAGAGGCACTACAATTGATGCCATCTGAGCACAAGGGTCATCATTGAGTAGGCCATCAGCCCCATGAAGATGAGGTACCGGTGCCTTGACCAGTCGGGTGGCGCCTTCCAGTCCACTCCCTCGAGGGTCTCGCGCAGTGCGGTGGTCTGCTGCACTCTTTATAACATGGAACTCCAGAGAGCTTTGAATCTTGAAGAGGGAGAATGACACAGCTCCTCAGAGGAGGAGGAAGAGGCAGAAAAGAAGGAGGAAGGCGAGAACGAGGAGAAGGCTGAAGGAGAACTCTGTCAGAGTTAACTGAGGCACTGCTGAGTCATGGGATGAGAATGGAGGAGTCCATTCATCTAATGTGTTCCACACTGTCTCAGTGTTTTGAGCACATGAGCTTCTCCATTGACAAGTGGCCAACCTCATAGAGATGCTCATCACTCTGAATGGATGCAGGAAGAGCACATTGGCATGCACAGAATCACCAATCTCCACAGAATGTATACCTTTTTTCCTATGGACTCTAACTTAACCAATGTACCTTTCCCCACTCTGTAACCTATTTGTGTGTGTGTAAACCTCTAGTGTGTGAGAGAGGGTTGAAGTTGGCATTTTGGGTATTATTTTATTAGTTTGGTTTAGGTACAATAAAGTTAACCTCTTTCCTTGCTAACACAAGAAAACTTGTCCAATTGGTTCTTGTTATGATCATAGCAAGTAAGGAATGAAAAACATACTGAATTGGCCAGTACATTCACTATAAGAAAGAATTAAACCTATTGTGGACAAACAAGGAGAGAGAAAAGAGGGAAGTCCTTCAACCCCTGTTCATTTGACCATAACAATCTGTAGACAATAGAAACCACAGGAACTAATTTGCCAGTGACAATCAAGGTCACAAGTTCCCTCAAAATCTAAGCCTCTAAGCCTTTCCAAGCTATTACAGAGGACATGGGCAAAATCAATCAGATGCATCAGGCAGATCACTCATCCTTGTTCACTAGGGCAGCCACCTTCATCACTCTTTCCCTGAAACAACAACAGAAAATAAAAGAGAACTGCAATTCAGCTGTATTGCAGAATTCCCAAACAAATAAATCTCTGACCAAACCTAAAACAATTAAAGTTGGTTGCAAGTTCTCAGCCAGAAGCTAAATTTGAAGGGATTGTAGGCCGAACATTTAGGGTTGCAACAGTGTAGCCTAATCTCTGACCTGCACTCCTTTCAAAGTTAGCTTCCCTGCCACAGTTATTGAATCACAGAAGTGAAAAAAAATGTAGTACCCTGAAAATTGTTGTGTTGGAGGCTGTCATCAAACACGTATATAACTGAAGTCTGAGCATTGAGGAAAGATACTTCCATTGTGATCTATACTGCTTATATTTGGTGTTCCAATAAACCTTGTAGTATGAGTGTATAGGTGGAACTAGTGGACCTCTCCACATTCATCATCACACCTTGAAGGGCAGAATTTCTCACCCACAGCTGTTACAAAAATTTCTAAATTCACTTGTGTCAGCCCATCAAAACACTCCCACAGGGGATGCTGAAACCAAATGGACCCATATCAGAGACGCCATCTATGAGTCAGCTTTGACCACCTACGGCAAAAGTGCGAGGAGAAATGCAGACTGGTTTCAACCTCATAATGAAGAGCCGGAACCTGTCATAGCCGCTAAGCGCATTGCACTGTTGAACTACAAGAAAGCCCCCAGCGAGTTAACATCCGTAGCACTTAAAGCAGCCAGAAGCACTGCACAAAGAACAGCCAGGCGCTGCGCAAACGACTACTGGCAGCACTTATGCAGTCATATTCAGCTGGCCTCAGACACCGGAAACATCAGAGGAATGTATGATAGCATTAAGAGAGCTCTTGAGCCAAGCATCAAGAAGATCGCCACCCTCAAATCTAAATCAGGGGACATAATCACTGACCAACGCAAACAAATGGACCGCTGGGTTGAGCACTACCTAGAACTGTACTCCAGGGAGAATGTTGTCACTGAGACTGCCCTCAATGCAGCCCAGCCTCTACCAGTCATGGATGAGCTGGACATACAGCCAACCAAATCGGAACCCAGTGATGCCATTGATTCTCTAGCCAGCGGAAAAGACCCTGGGAAGGACAGCATTACCACTGAAATAATCAAGAGTGCCAAGCCTGCTATACTCTCAGCACTACATGAACTGCTATGCCTGTGCTGGGACGAGGGAGCAGTACCTCAGGACATGCGCAATGCCAATATCATCACCCTCTATAAAAACAAAGGTGACCGAGGTGACTGCAACAACTACAGTGGAATCCCCCTGCTCAGCATAGTGGGGAAAGTCTTTGCTCGAGTCGCTCTGAACAGGCTCCAGAAGCTGGCCGAGCACGTCTACCCTGAGGCACAGTGTGGCTTTCGTGCAGAGAGATCGACCTTTGACATGCTGTTCTCCCTTCGTCAGATACAGGAGAAATGCCGCAAACAACAGATCCCCCTCTACATTGCTTTCATTGATCTCACCAAAGCCTTTTACCTCGTCAGAAGATGTGGTCTCTTCAGACGACTAGAAAAGATTGGATGCCCACCAAAGCTACTAAGTATCATCACCTCATTCCATGACAATATGAAAGGCACAATTCAACATGGTGGCTCCTCATCAGACCCCTTTCCTATCCTGAGTGGCATGAAACAGGGCTGTGTTCTCGCACCCACACTTTTTGGGATTTTCTTCTCCCTACTGCTTTCACATGCGTTCAAGTCCTCGGAAGAAGGAATTTTCCTCCGCACAAGATCAGGGGGCAGGTTGTTCAACCTTACCCGTCTAAGAGCGAAGTCCAAAGTACGGAAAGTCCTCATCAGGGAACTCCTCTTTGCTGACGATGCTGCTTTAACATCTCACACTGAAGAGTGCCTGCAGAGTCTCAGCGACAGGTTTGCGGCTGCCTGCAATGAATTTGGCCTAACCATCAGCCTCAAGAAAATGAACATCATGGGGCAGGACGTCAGAAATGCTCCATCCATCAATATTGGCGACCACACTCTGGAAGTGGTTCAAGGGTTCACCTACCTAGGCTCAACTATCACCAGTAACCTGTCTCTCGATGCAGAAATCAACAAGCGCATGGGAAAGGCTTCCACTGCTATGTCCAGACTGGCCAAGAGAGTGTGGGAAAATGGCGCACTGACACGGAACACAAAAGTCCGAGTGTATCAAGCCTGTGTCCTCAGTATCTTGCTCTATGGCAGCGAGGCCTGGACAACGTATGTCAGCCAAGAGCAACATCTCAATTCATTCCATCTTCGCTGCCTCCGGAGAATACTTGGCATCAGGTGGCAGGACCGTATCTCCAACACAGAAGTCCTCTAGACGGCCAACATCCCCAGCTTATACACACTACTGAGTCAGCGGCGCTTGAGATGGCATGGCCATGTGAGCCGCATGGAAGATGGCAGGATCCCCAAAGACACATTGTACAGCGAGCTCGCCACTGGTATCAGACCCATCGGCCGTCCATGTCTCTGCTTTAAAGACATCTGCAAACGCGACATGAAATCCTGTGACATTGATCACAAGTCGTGGGAGTCAGTTGCCAGCGTACGCCAGAGCTGGCGGACAGCCATAAAGGAGGGGCTAAAGTGTGGCGAGTCGAAGAGACTTAGCAGTTGGCAGGAAAAAAGACAGAGGCGCAAGGGGAGAGCCAACTGTGTAACAGCCCCGACAATCAAATTTTTCTGCAGCACCTGTGGAAGAGCCTATCACTCCAGAATTGGCCTTTATAGCCACTCCAGGCGCTGCTCCACACACCACTGACCACCTCCAGGCGCTTACCCATTGTCTCTCGAGATAAGGAGGCCAAAAAAGATATTTGGTGTTCCAATAAACCTTCTAATATGAGTGTATAGGTGGAACTAGTGGACCTCTCCACATTCATCATCACACCTTGAAGGGTGAGTTAGACTGTCAGAAATAGCTCCATAAGACAATCATGATCAGATACCAACTTGCTTAAGAAAAGGTCACTGAGGGTAGAATTCCTAGATACTGCTGCTAAGTAAGGCCCTGTGGTCAGCATGTTTGTGCTCCTCCAATAGCACCTCCACTTGATTCTCCTCACTCAAGCTGAGTGCTTCACAGGTGTCGTCTAAATCCTCTGCACCTTGCATCAAGTTGGATGAATGATGTTAAGCAATGAGATGCTGGTTTCTGTCTGAGACTGTATTGTGGTTGTTTCCTGTGTGCTTGTTTTGATTTGTAAAATAAATTCACTTGATATTTGAAAATTAAAAATCGATCTGTTGTGATGTACTACCTCTTCAGAAGACCAAAGTGAGATTTATAAAGCATAAAATTAGTCCAGAGCAATTACCAGCTGGGGTTTACTCTTTGATTTCTGAATTCATTACCAAGAGGTTAGTTGAATTTCAAGACAAGAGTAAACACTCTCAAACATATGGGGAGTAGAGGCAGACCTCTGAAAATGATATAAGCTTTAAGAGACAAAATAATCTAAGGTAAAATGGTTCAAGAACATTCCAAATATGTACTAAGCACATACGGTGATATGGTGGCATCCAAATGGCTAAGCTGCAACACATCATATATGTGAGCACATGAAAAAGATTTTTGAATGAAGCAATTTTAACATTAGGGTGTCAACCATTTATAAAACATTGCTGAATTCCAGATGGAATTTGTGGCCTGTTGTGGCGAAGGCAGGTATTGTAAGTATTTAAAGGGCTTATCTTAGTGCTTTGAATGGGACGGCAGAAGCTGTGTATACACGATGCGAGGTAACATTTTGTGATACACAGAATCTAATTGTCGACTCGGGATAGAATGTGTTGTGTTGGCTCAGCTGTTTAACTCAGCTGTGAATACTTCATGCAGAGTTGGCATCAATGTCTCTGGGTGGGCCACACTGAATTGACGAACAGCCACCTAATCTCAAACACTGGAACTGCTGTGAGGAGGATATCCTGGAATTCCAAACAGGGCATCCCTCCTTTCCCCCACTTGTGCAGCAGTAATTCAATTGCTGCATCTAAAAAACTCTGCATTGCCAGCACATTGTTGTAGTAGGCTGTTTGTAAACCAAACTGAAAAAAATATTTTCCCAAATGTTTGTTACCAAAAATGTAGCTGCCGTTTCAATTGCTGCAGTAGCCCTCCAAATATCCAGTTCATAAATCAGCAGGCATCCACTGAGTGGTGAATTACATACCAGGAATTCACATTCAATACGTAATCAGGTCTGACCCCAGAGCATTCACTGTGGTCAGAACTGTATCACTGAGGTCAGTGCAAAAACTGCACTCGATGGGCTCGATTTTGTTTTCGCGTCGCCGCACCCGGCAGCGGATGCGCAAAATGTCGGCCGTGCTACTTGTGACATTCATGGCCGTGTCGCCGCAATTGCGCGGCGGGCGGCCACTTAGCATAATGACTACGGCCATTCCCCCCAATCACGTGGCGTGGCCGGCATTGGTGACGCTGTTTACGGCTTCTCCTGATGTTGATTGAAGAGTTCAATACCCCCCCTGCCCACAGTACCCACTTACAGAGTTCCTCCCTTTCCCCACCCCCACCGACAATACCCACTTGTACAGTTCTCCCTTCCACCCACCACAGTACCCACTTACCTACTTGCAGAGTTCAACCCTTCACCCCCCACAGTACCTACTTACTGAGACCCCCCTTGCCTCGTATCAGATGCCGAAAAAAAATTCATGAAGATAATAACACAAAATTTACCTTTGTAGGCACCGAGGACCTCCACCTCAGTAACGCCAGCTTTTCAAAGATGGAAAAGTGAAGGCATGTGAGTGCCGCACGTCATGCAGAAGATCGCAAATGCCTGATAGGATCCCAACGAATTATATACTAAAGCATGCAAAACAATATTCAATATATTTCAATTGCAATGCCATCGCTTCACGGCAGAGGTGCCATCATGGAACTTTGCGCTTCCAAGAAAATCGGAACCCGGCATTAAGGCGTCGGGGTCCGTGGCAGACGAATCTGTGCCAATTCTCTGACCTCCCCCTGCTCCCCATCAGATAACCCACCTTCCAATGGCACATAAAATCCAGCCCAATATGTTCTTACCATCTGCCATGAATATGGAAAATCAATCTTCATATTTATGCCTGTCAAATATATTTATTTCCCTGCACAAGTGTTGAAACATATTTTTAAAACAATTATACAAAGATTAATTTCCTGCAAAAGCTAAGATAAGTTCTATTTTGCTGTTGAAAAAGGAATAAAATAAGCATAGACTTTCACCTTCCGTGATATAATTCAATTTTCTACAACTGTAAACTAATGTTATTTGGGTTTTTAGTAAATCAAGTTGCATTTTATTTTAGTACTTAGATATCTGCACTCCTCCAATTAAGGCCTCTTGAGCACCCCGAATTTTCATTGCTCCACCATTGGCAGCTGTGCCTTCAACTGGTATATTTTAAGCTCTGAAATTCCTAAACCTCTCTGCCACTCTACCGCTGTCTCCTCATTTAACAAAAAAACATAGGAGCAGCGGTAGGCCATTCAGCCCATTGAGTCTTCTCTGCCATTCAACTAGATCATGGCTGATCATTTACCTTAACACCACTTTCCTGCACTATCGCCCAACTCCTCATCTAAGCTCTTGGCACCTATTGAAGTGATTTATGACTTTAACCCCTGATAGGGACTAAACTAAATCAGGCGTACATCCCTACGAATCTCCCTTAATTAAGTTCAAACCAGACAAATTCTTATAGACACTTATTTGGGTCCAATAAATTGAACTAGTGTTCCCTCAAAGAAAGAAAACTAACATAGAATATTACCAGCTTTCAGATAATTATGGTTGTCATAAATAACCCAGATATTATAAGGGTCTGGGAAACTCTCTTCAATACATATCTCTCCACTTAAAGAAACACAGAGAGGAGGTTCTTGTAGTTGTATACGGAATGCTACATGAGATGATTTATTAATTTTTACATATTTATTGAAGAATTGAACATGCAATACACTTTTAAGTGGATAAGTATATCACAATATCAAATATTACTAAGAGATGTAACACATAATCTTATTTCTAACACAGAATCCAAAAGTTCAACCTTGACATTGTATCTTAGAATATCCATCAAAATTTAAAGAAACTTTTACCTTAAATTCCCCAAGTAAGCCATAGAGTGAGAAGTATTGTTTGAAGAATTCAGCACTTCTAATTTTTGCTTCAAAAACCCTCATGTTTATATTGTTTCCAAACTATTACCTGACCTTTTAGCATATAGGTGTTACCTTTCTGTGTGTATGTTTCCTGCTTTTGAGAGCCATATATGATAATATCATTAACTATCATCTCCACTTAATGTTTTGCTGGAAACCCCCTGCTCTTGAAGTTGTGAGCATTTATCTGGTCCAAATGTTTATAATTGGCTTTACTTGACATCTTGTTCCTGTTAGTACTATTCCATTTATTATTTTATTATCTATAATTGCCTTTTATGATACCTCGAACCATCTTTTGAATCAATTTGTCTACATTTCACCAACACTATCAATTAATTAAGTTTATTGCTACCTCTTACTGATGTCACACAGGATATTTCAATGTGTGTTTTATCCTCCAATTCCCTGGCAACAGAAGTGCTGAAATAGATTTCCCAACTTCAAAGGTGTTTATGGTTCACATTCTATTGTAACAGGGAACTTGAAAGACCTTGACATTTCTAACTGTACCTTCTTAAAGGGAAATGTCAGTGAGTCTTAAAAATTGACCATTTATTCAATCTTTAATTCTAAATGGTATAGTATATTAACTATATCTAAATTCTACCTAATTAAGCCTATTATACCTATGTTTCATCACACTATCCTAATATTTCTTTGTGTGGCTCAGTGTCAAATTTTGTCTGATAATGCTTGATTTCACTGCCGTAATAGCACTATATAAATGCAACTTGTTAAAGAATAATCTTCAGACAATTAAGTAATAGCTAATTGACGGCTTTCACAAATAGTGATCATTTTTTTTAACTCTTATGAAATAACTTAAACATATAATTAAGAATAAGTTTTGAGCAACTAATTTGTCTATGTCCTGACCTAAATCGCTTTTGTTCATTGCTGTGGCATTTCTGCCACAGGTGGAAGTCTCTGATATTCATACTATGCTCCTTTTTTGATGCCACTTTTATACTTATGAGAATATAGTACTGATCTAAAAAAAACTTTGGTGTATGGTATCTGACTGTCTGTTAAAAAAGTAACTTCAGGTCATTAATCGTTTCAGTCACATCAGTAACACTTGTGTGGTGGCATTTTACCAGCAACTACCTTTATTCGATTTTAGATTAACAACGCTCTTGACCTGACCTACAGCAAACAGATGGCTCTAAGCCTTTTCAAAATTTGTCCGTAGGCCGTATATCATTTTCACTTTACTCTATACATCTAAATAATGGGAAAATTGTTACTTCAGATAAATGTTATCTATATGGACAACTTCAAACCTGTTTCAAGGCTAATGTCGCAATGAAATTAGATTACTGGAGCATTTCTTTGTGGAGGAGAGGTACTAATCAATCTATCAGCACAGTGGATGTCAAAGCCAAGGCAATAGTTTCTTTTGCCATGCTTATAGCTGCAAGAAATTTAAATAATAATAGTATTATCAAAGGAAATTTAGAGCAGATGTCAGAAGTATAGTTCATTTTTAAAAACAAAAATCACTTACCAAAACAGCCACATATAAGCAAAGGTGGAAAGCTCTTGTACAATCACAGAAAATCCATACAGTTCATTTTTGATTTGAGCTTTTGTCATTCAGTATGAAAATAAATTATTTGGCATTCATATATTGCCTTTTACACCTTCAGGACAACTGAAGAGTGTTTCAAAACCAATTAAGTACTTTTTGGTGTGAATTCACTGTTGTAATATCAGAAAATGCAGCAACCAGCTTGCAGGAAAGTCCCTCAAACATCAATGTGATAAATGACCATGTAATCTGCTTCAGTGGTGTTGGTTGAGGTATGAATGTTGGCCAAGACAACTCCCCTACTCTTCCTCCCGTAGTACCATGGGATATTTTACATTCATCTGAGAGGACAGATAAGGCCTCAGTATCTGTAAAATGTCACATATGACTATTACAAAAACTTATTTTCACTGCCTATTTATTAGGAGGAAATGAAGCATGAAACATCTGCTTTATTCATCGCTCATAAATAAGTACACAATATTTTTGTTATTCAGTAGGTAGCACTAATTTTCATTGATACTCTCAAATTAATGCCCATGACTCTATGTGCTGAATATTATCAATCATCTGTTTCACAGCAGTAACAAAATGAGTAAAACTTATTGAAAAATGTATAACTTTTCCATCAGTTGAGGATCATTTTATACTATATAGGGGAGGCAGAATAAATGATTTCAAAAATATTGACCAGGATATTGAAGATAAATCCTTTGATCTTCTTCAGAATATTGTCATGGGATCTTTTACATACAACTGAGAGGGTAGACAGGGCCTACATTTAACAGACAGGTCCAATCAATGAATTTGTACGTCACTCACAAAAGATCAAGCATTTTGCTGCAAGGTGGACCTTGCACTAGTATTGTTTAAAGGGCAAGTACCCAATTTCAGGAAAAGTAATGTTAAAGAACAATTGCTATGGCAAAGTGTCTGGAAGTACTGTAGAGTATTTTTGGATGTGTTGTGGTGAATTCCTGGATTTGACAAGGAGTCTTGCTGCATGCTCACAGGGAGGACAGAGGATTTGGCGACCTGTCCACACATAGGCTGCAACAGATTGAGGGCTGTAGTTGCAGTGCATTTCGGTCTGAAGCATTACAGGAAGATGGAGAAGAGACTGCGGAGAGGGGAGCACTGCATGATGCCCTCTGTCAAGTTGGAAGTGGACTCCTCATGCTCCTTGACAGTGAGAGGAGACTATCTGGCAGGCTAGCTAATACAACCAGCATCTCAGTGGGCACAACCATCAGTGTTCTCCTGTATGCTGCTCCATTGAGGTTCTCATCCAAATCCTCTGTAGCAGAACATTTCTCCGACCTTGGCCTCCAGTGAGCTGGCACATGAACCATACTTTACCCCTCACCTTTCTGCAGCCCACAAGAGTCCGGTGACTCATCATGTGCTGATCCCAACTCTATACTAGACTTTAAGGTGCGTGCAGTGTGAGTGTTTGAGCTGGCGGCTGGGAGTGTCAGATCAAATGACAGTACTTCTTCATCAGTGGTGTGGTGTTGCACTCTCTCCTCCACCAGGGCTACTGTGGCTGGATAGGTGATAGTTCTTGGGTGTCTGAATGCAAAATATCAGAAGGGATGAGGGAATGAGTGAGTGTAAAGCAAGAGGTCCATGATGATGCCATTTGCAGCTTGCTTATCATGCAGGGTGAAGATGAGGTGGGAGTTGAGAAAGGGCATAAGGCAGAAGCATACCATCATCCTGAATATTCTCAGAGATACCCGAATGCCACAGGCACTATCACAGTCAGCCCATGCTGTGGGGAACTATCTCCTCTGTAGGGCTCAGGAGATGCAGGCATCCTTGCCCCTTCAGGCTCTCCTCTGCTCCCTTCTATTGTGTGCCATTTTATCCTGCAAGAGAGAGAAAAGAAGGTCAGCAATTGTGTAGCATTCAATTTGGGTGATGTACCTGCCATCGTTGAATAGCTGGCGGTATGTGGAGGCAGTGAGAGGTGGGTGTGAGGCTGGAAGCATTGGTAGATGTGTGAGGGTAATGTGGAGTATTTAGATGTTAGGCATGAGTCCTGAGTGCCAGGGACTGATGCTGGGTGAGTGATGGTGGTTTGTTGAGTTGAACAGCGTGAGAGGTTGGTGATTTGCTGAGTAGGAGGTATCATGTTAAGATGCATTCACTGACATTGACCACCCATGTGAGGTGAGACTTCTAGTGGCGCTGCTGCCAGGTCCTCGGTGCCAAAACTTCAGGAATTGACCTTCCTAGCCACTTGCTTCAAATCCCCTTTGAGGTTTGTCCTTGAGGGCCTTCTGGCTCCCAGCAAAACCATGGCATCTCTCCTCCTGTCGATCTCCACCATTAAGGCCTCCAGTCCTGTATCCATGAACCTGGAGCCCCTTCTTTTCCCTGGTGTCAGATTTTCTTTAGTTAGAATTGCAACAGTAGTATTCAGCAGCATCCTCCTGTCATTCATTGCAGCTTCTCTTTTAGAAGGACAGTTTACCTTTAAAAACAGAAGGCTGGCTGCACTGCACGCTCTCAGCACAATGTTCCTAGGCTCTCTGCTAGGCACAGAGGCAGACAGCAGCACATGAACCACTTGACTCAATGCTACTTTCAGGTAACTGAGATTGCTGCCTCCCCCCCACCCCCCACTCCGGAACTGGATGTGCAGGTCATGAATCGCAACCCCTGCACCCGAATAGCTGTCTGTCTGCTGACCGTAAGGGTTGTTTATCAATTGAGTTTGGGCAGTCACCATTCTGGTCCTTGTGAGCATGGGCTGTAGCACAGAACTATCCCTAATCTAGCACTAACTTGCAATCACACTCAGAAAGGAGACAAAGTGGCTGGTGTGGAAAAAGCAAAATCTTTACACATGCTCTTGTGAGGTTGGGGCTGAGGCACGTAGTTGTAGCATAGCCCCTATAGCCTGTTCTGTCATTCAATAGATCATGGGTGCTTTGTATCTTAACTGCTCTTACCCTCCTTTGTTCTATATCCCTTAATGCTCTTAACTAACCAACATCTATTGAGTTCAGTTTTGAAATTTCCAATTGAAGTAGAGGAGTATTAACTCTGCATCTGATTGCACACTATTTAACCTTGGAATTATTGATGCTAATATTGGGTGGTCAAAATTTCTCAGAAGTAGTGTCTGTCAACTTAATCAGCATTACAAATTAGAAAACTAAAGAAGAAAGTGCGCTCTCTTTAACTCACTTGTAGGCACTTACCTGATATTCGAAACAAAGGAACTTAGGAACAGGAATTGGCCTTTCAGTTCCTCGAATCTGCTTTGCCATCCAACTCAATTTACTCACCTTGGCTCCATATCCCTTAATAGCTTTGGCTGGCAAACATCTATTGATCACAGATTTAAAATTATTAAATGATCTTGCATTTACTACTTTTTGTGGGAGAGAGTTCGATACTTTAAATCCATTTGTTTGAAAGAAGAGTTTCCTAACTTCTCTCCTGAATGGCCAGGCTCTAATTTTAATGTTATGTCCCCTTGTCTTAGATACAACCCCACCACCCTCCCCCCAGCACCCCCACCCACACACACACACAAACAGTGGAAAAAGTGTCTCTCTATCCACCCTTACGATTCCTTTCAAAACCCGAACAACCTCAATCAAATCACCTCTTAACCTTCTATATTCCAGGGAATGCAAGCCTAGTTTATGTAATTTCTCTTCATAATTTAACCCTTAGAACATTTATAATATTCTGGTAAATTAGCACTGTGCTTCTTCCAAGGCCAATATGTATTTTTTCTAAAGTATGGCATCCACAACTGTACACTGTACTCCAGACGTGGTGTAACCAAGTCTTTTTATAGCTGTAATAAAGCTTCCTCCCCTTTATATTCTAGCCTTCTTGATTTAAAGGCTAACTTTATGATTACTTTTTGTACCTTACCACTACATTTTCGTTAACTGTGTACATGGACCCATAAATCTTGCGTGTTGTTGTTGTAGTTGTAGCATAGCTAGGGCATTATTGATAAAGTCTCAGCTTCTGGATAAGGTCAACTAATAACCTATTATTTACACATTTCTATTTACAATCTGCACAAGCCTCTCTAGCTAGCATCCTTCATGCTGCTGCTCTCTTCTTCCAAAGCCCATCACCTTGTGACTGTTAAATCAGCATCACTACAGTGTGAGGAGTTGCTCTCACTGACTTCAACATTAACCCTTTCAGGTCCTTATTCTACATCTCCCCCAAGTCTTTATCCATACACTTTCTGAAACATATATACATTCTTCACTTAACTTACTACCCTTTCTCCCCCCAAATCTCTGACTGCACAGATTTAGTCTATTAGGAGGTTTCACGACTCTCCCTGATCTTGTTCTAATCTGAGTGGGATGATCAGTAGTCTTCCTTGTAAGTCTTAATGGCTTAATTCGAGTTTGTTGCCTTCTATAAGACTTTTCCTGGTCTCTTACTCTCTCATAGTCAGGGCAAGCAATCTTGGAAGCAATTTTTTAGGCAACACAGGAAGTTGCATTCTTATCTTCCTGCCCATCAGTAACTCAGCAGGTCATAGGAACCATAGGAGCAGGAGTAGGCCAGTCAGCCCATCGAGCCTGCTCCACCATTCAATATAATCATGGCTGTTCATACACTTAATGACTTTTCCCCATATTATCCCCATATCTCTTTATGTCAATGGTATTTAGAAATCTGTCAATCTCTAATTTAAACATACTCAATGACTGAGCTTCCACAGCCCTCTGGGGTAGAGAATTCCAAAGATTCACAACCCTCTGAGGAAAGGAATTTCTCATCATCTCTGCCTAAGTGGCTTCCCCTTTATTTTGAAATTGTGTCCCCTGGTTCTAGACTCACTGACCAGGGGAAACATCTTACCTGTATCTACCCTGTCTATCCCTTTAAGCATTTTGTAGGTTTTAATAAGATCACCTCTCATTCTTCAAACCTCTAGAGAATACAAGCCCAGTTTCCCCATTCTCTCTTCATAGGACAGTCCCGCCATCCCAGAAACAAGTCTGGTGAACCTTCGTTGCACTCCCACTATGGCAATAATATCCTTCCCAAGGTAAGGTGACCAAAACTGCACACAGTTTTCCAGGTGTGGTCTAACTAAGGCTCTATACAATTGAAGCAAGACTTCACTGCTGCTCTACTCAGATCCTCTTGCGATAAAGGCTAGCATATGATTAGCCTTCCTAATTGCTTGCTGCACCTGCATGTTAGCTTTCAGTGACTTATTGATGAGGATACCCAGGTCCCTTTGTACATCTATACTTTCTAATCTCTTACCATTTAAGAAATACTCTGAACATCTATTCCTTCTACCAAAATTGATAAACTCACATTTTACCACGTTATATTCCATCTGCCACGTTTTTGCCCATTCACCAAGTCTGTCCAAATCCCCTTGAAGGCACTTTGCATCTTCCTCACAAAACACATTCTCACCTGGTTCTTTGTCATCTGTAAACTTGGAAATAGCGCATTTGGTCCCCACATCTAAATCGATATATATTGTGAACAGCTGGGGCCCAAGTACTGATCCTTGAGGTACCCCACTAGTCACAGCCTGCCAACACGAGAATGACACGTTTATTCCTACTCTCTGTTTTATGCCTGTTAACCAATCCTTAATCCTTGCCAGTATATTACCTCCTATCCCATATGCTTTAATTTTGCTAACCAACTTCCTGGGGGGAACTTTATTAAAATCCTTCTGAAAATCCAGGTATACTACATCCACCAACTCCCCTTTATCAATTCTGTCAGTAACATCCTCAAAAAATTCCAACAGTTTCATCAAACATGATTTCCCATTCATAAATCCATGTTGACTATGCTCAATCAGATCATAAATGATCCAAGTGTCCATTTATCACATCCTTTAGAATAGATTCTAACACTTTCCCTACTACTGATGTAAGGCTAACAGGTCTGTAGTTTCCCGTTTTCTCTCTCCCTCCTTTCTTAAATAGTGGGATGATCATTCACACATCAATGGTGTAGACCAATAAATTAGACATGAGGTTGGAAGGACTTCATTCTTCTACAATAAAGTCTTTACGGTTCTTACATTTCTTTCTGCTTCACCATTTGACTGTGGATAACGTGGTGAACTTATGAGATGCTGAAACCTCATTCTTGCCGCAAACTATGTGAAATACTTATTTGCAATCTGTGGTCCATTGTCTGACAGTACTTTGTCAGGGATACCATATGTCACGAAGATGTCTTGTAGAACTCTTATAACTGCTTCTGTTGTTGTTGAGTATAACCTTCTCACATCTATCCACCTTGAGAAGTAATCAATGATTATGTAGGACTTTCCATTGAACATGAATAATCCATACCTAGACGTTGCCAAGGTCTGGTCAGAAATTGAGTGGTTAACGGAGGTTCATGCTGTTCTGGTCTTTGTATTGCACAGCTCTGGCAGTTCTGGATCAGATTTGTGATGCCTTTAGATATTTCTGGCCACCACACTGATGATTGTACCCTTGCTCTACACTTCGTTATTCCCATATGGCCTTGATGTAGACTTATCTGATCTGAGTGAACTAGGAATGTCTAGTCTGTCATTATAAACTAGCAAATCATCAATGATTGTGAAGTATTTTCTATATTCATCGAAAGTTTTCATTGGTTTTCCACTAGGACATTCTTGTGGCCACTCGTGTGCAATACTGCTCGAAGGGCCAAGTGGTCCACTCCTGCTCCTATTTTGTACGCTTGTATGTTCACATACACTCATCGCTTTTTGGGCGTGATGAATTTCTTGCAGTTTCTGTATGCTTGCTGGCCAGTTTTGTGCCGTATACTACGAATTTGACTCTATCTCTTCCACAAAATTCACACCTTGTTGTGTCGGATGGTCTACTGTCGGCCTTGATAGTGCATCATCCGACTTTTACATCTTTCCCTGGACAAATATGGTCTCATATGTATATTTAAACAAAATCTTTGGATTCTTGGAAGCATTTTTGCCATCTCCTTTTCAAAGATATCAAAGGTTTATAGTCTATCTTGATGATGACTTTCAATCGAACAATGCGAAAAGGAAATTTCTCACATGCCAATGTGATGGCAAGTGTTTCTTTTTCAATTACCGTATACCCTGTCTCTGTTTTGGACTAAGCTCTAGATGCGTAGTGTATTAGTCTGCGAGAACCATCAGGTTGCTCCTGGAAAAGAACTGCCCAACCCCATAGAGGATCTGTCTGCATCTATCCTTGTTGGTAGTATAGGGTTATAGTGTGCCAAGATATCTGGCGATATGAGCTTTTCTTTAATCTTCTGGAATGCTTATTCTTGATGTGAACTCCAACACCACACTTGATCTTTTTTGAGAAGTTGTCTTCGTGGTTCTGTTACCTGCGCTAAATGAGGTAGAAATTTGGCTAACTGATTCACCATTTGAAGGAATCTTTGGAGCTACTGAAAGGAAGTAGGAGTAGGGAATTCTGTAATGGCTCGTGTCTTCTGTGGGTCTGCCATTGTATCTTTACTGCTTAACTATGTATCCCAAGAAATAGATTGATGTCTTGGAGAATTCACACTTCTCGTACATTGTTAGCACTGCTTCTTGAAGTCATTGTGGAACTCAAATTCTGTGGTCATATTCCTCTATGGACTGCCCATGTATCAGGATTTGTCATCCAGGTGACAAATAACTCCCTTGAGCCCTTCTAATATGTTAGACATAAACTTTTGGCAGATCTCTGGTGCGGAAGTTATCCCCAATGACAACCAATTGAAATAAAACCTTCCGAATGTGGTTAGTAATCTTGAGGTCTCATCTAAGGGTATCTGCCAAAACCCACTATTGAGTTTGGTAAACATAATGCTCTGGGACAATTTCACCAAGCTGTCATCCACTGTGGACATTGGGTGAATTTCAGGCACCACTGCTTTGTTAAATCCACACAGATACGAAGAGTACCATTTTGTTTTGGGACTGCAACCATAGCCGAACACCACTCCATTGGTTTTATAACAGCAGAAATGACTCCCATCCTGGTCATCTCTTCCAACTGGTCTTAAACTTGGTTCATCAATAGGTGAGGTATCTATCTGGGGGTAAAGATACATATTGGCCTTGTATCTTCTTTAAGTGTGATTCTGTACTCTATCTTGAGTTTTTTGAGAACTGTGAAAAGTTTTGGTTAGTCTCCTTGAAAGCAACTGTTTATCTGTGGCTATTTAACTTCATCAATCTTCTTGATCAGATGCAGATCAAAGCTTAGGAGGGAAACTTCTTGGTTTTGCAAGATGTATAGTGTTTCCATAATTTGTCTCTCTCTACATTGGAGAGTTGCTTGAAGCTTAACCTTCACTTTCAGTTGGGTCCCACCTGGACCATTGCAACTGTGTGCCCGCCAGTTGTAGGCAATGTCTCACCAACCATGGCTCTTGGTCTGACAGAATTATGACACTAGCTTCTGTGACCAATTTGAAATTCATTAGGTGTCCATTTACATAAATGTCCGAAGTCCAAAATCCTTGATTTGGGTCATTAATTTCTCCTAGGAAATCTCCTGGTTCCTTTTCTGCTGAAAGTTGATGCACTTCATTGACCGCTCTTTGTGTGAAGGTCTTTTGCTTTGTGATTTTAAGCGAAGATGTTTTGCTCTAGCACATTTTCCTGTACTGGCCAGTCTTTTCACAGTTGAAACATTCTGCTTTACTAGCAGGACACTGTTCCGTCTGTGGGTCTTCCACAGCACTGGCACTGTTTCCTGGTGCCATGCACCTTCTCACCTGTGAGTATCTTCTTCTCAACAGATTGCCTCTCTGTCTTTCCTTTCAAGAACTGTACAGTCATTGAATTTCTTTTAATCCACGGCTTCTCTTCAGCCCACAGCACGGCTCTATTTTGTTTTCGGACTTTTGCCTGTTGTACGATCTTGTGCCTTCTCGAGTGTAAGGTCATCTTTTGACTGTAAGAGATCTGATAAAGACTCATCAGCTATTCTGACAACTATTCGGTCCCATATCAGTTCCGCCTTCAATTCTCCTTAGTCAGATCCCTCTGCCAATCTATACAGATCATTTATAAAAGAATCTATGATTTGCCTACTTCCTGAACTCACTTGAAAAGTTTGCTCTTTCCAGAATTTTATTGCTGCATAAATTGAAATATTTGTCGAAGGCTTGTAGCACATCTTCAAATTTTTCAGAAGCCTCGTTTATCCTTGCATCATAATCACATCATCCTTAATTGCACCCATAGAGTATAAGAGGGTATTTACTTGTACTGCTTCTGATTTAGTATGCAGCTGGGAAGTTATCTTAAATTGTAGGAATCTTTTTCTCCACAAGAACAATTTTGTACCTGATTGGGTCCTTCCTGATCGTGGAAGTTTTCAAGCATTCCAAATTTTAAATCCATTCTGTCTTCTTAGGCATTATTGGGCTTTTTAGGGTGCTCCTCTTTCTTTTTGAAATTGTTTTGGCTTTAATGGAGGTGTTTGCGGTCTTTCTGGGGGTTTCCCGCACTTTCTAGGAGTTCTCAAACTTTCTCTCTGCGTTCTGGTTGTGTATTGGCTGCCATCTCCGCCCAAATCGCGATTCACCTTTTTGCTCAAAATTGACCTTGGTCCCTGCTTTTTCAACCCAGTACACCGTTATTCAACAATGGTCCCTTTAAAAAATTCTCTCACCTGATCCTGGACCATTGCCTGGCACTGTGACTCGGAACCCGATCGCTGAACCTGGATTCCTGTCTAATTCCTGCATGGTTGACTCACTAACTGTCCTCGTCTTCTTCAGTTATGGAGCAGCTCTGGAGCTCTTTGCAGTTCCCCGACAAGATCTGCTGTTCTCTTGGCACTACTTCACGAGGTAATGTGTGCTCAGTACTTTCTGGTCGATTTGACTGGTTCCACCAAATTGTGTGTTGTTGTTGTAGTTGTAGCATAGCTTGAGAGTTATTGATAAAGTCTTGGAATCTGAATAAGGTCAGCTAAATACTCTTTTGTTAATAGTTGCTTAGTAATACAGAACTTGAGTATTGCTGAGAATAGAGACATGTTGTTGAAGCTTTTTGTCTTGCACTCATCAGGATAATCTGCAAGAATACCAAAGTAAGGGAAAGCAACAACTTTATACTGTATGAGAAGAGAGTGCTGATTGGTTAGCCAGTCTGATTGACCAGTGTACATAGCCATCCCAGACCAACTTCAAGGGGAAAAGGGGGCAATCAACCTGGCTGCTGCAGAGGGAAAAAAAAGACAAGCTGCAACAATTCTAAGATTTCTGAGTGAATGAGAGTGAATGAAAAATGAATGTGTTTTCCTTCATTTTCTTTTCCACTCCTGTAATGAAATGCTCCCATTGTCGTATTTCATTCCGTATGGTATGAGGTGTTAGGAAAGCCCTACATGTCAAATGGGAAATATTAATTTAATCGTTTGGAACCTTGCCTTAGACTTTTACTGGAGATTCTTACAAATATCATTTTTAAAAAAGAAAAGCTGGCAGCCAAGATGGCCACTGCAATTTACATATGAAACACCAACAGAGTGTACTGGAGACAACATGACTGATTCAACCTAGCCAGAACAATGGGGTGCTCGCTGATTAAATTACCTGAAATATCTTTATCAACACAGTCATAGGAACCATTGACTTTGAAAGAGCCAGCCATATCCAAGTATGATTAAACAGCTTGAGTTGTGGTGCCTTGAATCTCAGAGAAGATTGCAGAAGGAAATCATTAACAACACAAAGAGGTTTGGTAATGTCATGTGACTGCTTGTGCAGCTCTGGGGAGACTGTGAGCTTTTGTCAGTGAGAAAGTAGAGAACGGTAACTATAAGCCATGAAGGGAGCAGCTCTCCCTCGCTCTCTCTATCCAGTAAAATCCAGAGGAGACTTGGTTGCAGCAGGTAAAGCCTCAAGCCTACAGACCACCACAGCCAGAAACTAGAGGACAAGGGTCTTCTGCCTTCCGGAGCCTGAAAAGCAAGCCAGCGACCATGCATGTGGCCCAGCAAGAACTTCAGGACTACAATTTCAATTGAGGACTCTGGGACTGATATTCAGTATTTAAATTCCATTTATTCCAGACTACTCCAACGAACAAATCTGTTTTCCCTCTGTAATCTATTTTTGTGTGTGTATATGTGTGTGTATGTGTGTCTCTCATGTGAATGCGTGTGTGAATGCATCGTGTATTTTAGTAATTTCAACTTGTTGAGAGTGCAAAGAATAATATACTTACATATTTCTTGTTTAAACTCAAGAAATCCTGTCTAATTGGTTCTTTGGCAATTACATTAGAGGAACAGGAGCAAGCACTCATTGAAGTGGTACGTTCAATCACTGTGTTGAAAAAGGATAAAGCCTGTTGCAGTCAAACCAGAGAAGATGCGAAAGGGGAGCCTGAGACCCCCTCCTCACCTAGCCATAACAGAACTATGAATTGAGAAGCTGTATCTTTTAGCATCAGAGAAGAATGCAATATTTTTCCCTCAAGACAGTCATGCGATATATGGGTTCAGTAATTTACTGTATTATATTAATAGAAAACTTCTGTCACATTTAGGCTGCAATGGGATTGTTGTAAATATCAGAACCTGCATTCCTTGTCCCAGACTAGCCAGGGGATGTGGCTGGGTCACTTGATGCAAAATAGCAATGCAGAGCTGTCAAATCACATGTCAAGAGGCAGCATAGGCTGTTAATCAAGAATCCTATGTATTGGAAGGGAGTTTGAAGGCTGTAGACGAAAGTAGATGTGTGACTGGAGAGCACAAGCGAGTTGGGAGTGCAGTTTAAGCATATGGTTAGCAGACACTAATATTTATAGTCCAATTCTTAAGATCTGGAAAAAAGATCGGCCAATAAAAGACCATGATGATAAAATTACTTTATTTATGTTAACCAATGTGCAGAATTTTTATCCGTCTATTACTCTACCTTTATCTACACCTGCCAAAATACAAATGATATATCACTGTTGCTGAGACAATCATGGAGGTGGAGTGAAAAAATGACATGAAGTGTCTTTTTATGAGAAGAGGATGAGATAATGGGCTGGATTTTTGAAAGGGTTGGGGTCCAGATCGGAGGCAGGTGGGCATGTAATTTGACGCAACCAGTCTCTATGCTAATTCACAGCCACAATCCTGACCCTGAGCCATTTTGAGTGAGGACGGCTTGGGGACGGATCAGCTGGCCATTGCTAATTGTGGTCAATTATTGTTAATTAAGGACTGGAATTTCCAGTCAGCAATGTGGGCAGCCCACAGGCCAACATCGCAGCCTTACAGCTCCAGGGACCCGGGTTCCAATCTGGGTACTGCCTGTGCGGAGTTTGCAAGTTCTCCCTGTGACCGTGTGGGTTTTCGTTGGGTGCTACGGTTTCCTCCCACAGCCAAAGACTAGTGTAGGTAGGTGGTAGGGAATATGGGGTTACTGTAGGGTTAGTATAAATGGGTGGTTGTTGGTCGGCACAGACTCGGTGGGCCGAAGGGCCTGTTTCAGTGCTGTATCTCTAAATAACAAATAAAGTAAAAACAGGTGCAGGTGGGGGAAATGGATCCCCCACCACAACCGCTCCAGACCCATAACAACTGCTGGCCACAGCTGCAACTGTTGGCTATCCCCTGGAAGGGTTGTCCCTCCAGGATCATAACCAGACAGCTGTGGCTTTAAAAAAAAATTAAAATAACTTACCTCCACTTGTCCCTCGCTGTCTCCATGTTCACATCGGCAGCTCCCACCTCAGTCGATGGGGCTGTCGATCTCTGAGCTCTGGAAAGCCTCCTATTGGTCCTCCAGTATCGGGAACCCACCCACCATCCTTGTTGGAGGCAAGCTCACTCCCTGGCCTTTAATTGGCTGGAACATTGAACATTGCGGTGGGCAGGCCTAAAGCGTGCCATGCAGGATCGGGACCCGGAACTAGCCCCATTTCTGGTTCCCAACCCCATTTGAAAATCCAGCCCAATTTCTCACCCAGTACAACTGAAAGTGATACTTTTGTAAGCATATTGGGAGTCAGCCTTTGTAGCAGTTTTGCCTTAACGATTTAATAAGATCTAAGAGAAATAAGAGATGCATTATGTAATGAGACTAACGGATGAAAAATGAAACGAAAAACAATTTTCCAAAATGACATTGAGTCATTTGAATTTCTAGAGGCAACTGTGTCAGTTTATGATCCGTTGGCACTGTTTGTGGTGAGATACACGTGGAGATAAATATAGAAACGGATTTGTGTTCATTAGCTACAGTAAAGTAAGAGGGAGAGCGCATGCTGTGCTGTCTGCCAATAAGCAGTCAGTGTTATCTCACATCAATTCAATTATACATCTGATCCAGGAAAAAACAGAGAGTTTTAACAATGCAGATTTCTTTGCCAGCACCATCATCGTCTGCAAATGGAACTTAGCTCATTTACGAACATGGTTTGAAGAATACAATGAATGAGCAGGCAAAGAAAAGAGGTCATAAACCATAGGAAATAGGAGCTAGAGTAGGCCATTCGTCCCTTTAAGCCTGTTCCACCATTCAATAAATTTGTGGCTTATCTTTCACCTCAAGTCAACCTTATCGCACTATCTCCATATCCTTCGATTTCCTGAGTATCCAAAAATCCATCGATTTCTGACTTGAATATACTCAATGACTGAGCATCCATAAACCCCTGGGGTAAAAAATTCCAAAGATTTGCAACCCTGTAAGTGAAGAAATTTCTCCTCACCTCAGTTGAAAATGGTCGAACCCTTATTATGAGACTGTGACCCCGTGTTCTAGATTTCCCAGCTGGGGAAACATCCTCCCAGAGTCTATCCTGCCAAGCCCTTAAGAACTTTACATGTTTCAATTAGATGAACTCTCATTTTTCTAAACTCCGGGGAATGTACACCTAGTCTACTCAATCTCTCCCCATGGGACAATCCCCTCACCCTAGGAATCAGTCTACTGAACCTTCGTGGCACTCCCTCTAAGGCAAGTATATTCTTCCTTAGATAAGGAAACGAAAACTGTACACAGTACTCCAAGCTTGGTCTCGCCAAGGCCCTACATAAATGCAATATGTCTTCTTCACTCTTATACTCCAACCTTTTTGTAATAAAGGCTTTCATACCTTTTTTTCCTAATTGTTTGCTGTACCTGCGTGTTGAGTACGAGGCCACCCAGGTCCCTCTTAATATCTACATCTCCTAGTCTCTTTAAGCAAGGGGATCCCACCTCCATGAGCTGCCGGCCAATCACAGGGCTAGCAGCTGAGCAGTCCCAGCAGTGCCACAGGGAGCAGTGGCCACTGCTGGTACTGCAGTAGACCCAGGAGCAAGAGCAGTACTGGAATGCCAAAGTGCAGCTAAGTGGGACTGGCTTGCCAGCCAGTTAGACAGGCTGGTGAGGGAGTGGGGGGAGGGTGAAATTGGTTGTTGAGGGTGGGGGTGGCCTTTGATTGGCCAAACAGGAGGGGCCCCACATCCACCAGCCCACAGGAAGGCCGTCTGGTGTAATTGGGTGGCCTCCCCACATGGTGGGGGTCCCACCAGCCACTGGTAATATGCCAGCAATGGAGGGAGGGCCTCTGGTGGCGTTTGGGTGGGAAGGCCAGTCAAAATTGAATGGCATTGGGAAGGTGACCACCAACACCCGCCCTACCTTTCCTTCGCTATTTTATGCCGCCCCCAAGGGCCCCTCCTGTTTGGGCAATCTATGACCCACAGAGGGCACCTGGTGGCAAAGACCAGCCCCCACCCTCAACAACCAATGTCTCCCCCTGTCCCCCCACTGTCCACCAGAGCCTGCCAGACTGGTCCCGGCAAGCCAGCCCCACTTACTTGGCATACGGCCCATGAAGTCCATGCTGGCTCAGCGTAATTCAGTCCCATTCCCCCACTCTATCCCTGTAGCCTGAAAGATTATTTCCCTCAAGTGCCTATCCAATTTCCTTTTGAAATAATTGATTGTCTTTCACCACCCTTGTAGGCAGCGAGCTCCAGGTCATCCGATCTTTTTCTCATGTTTTGTGTTCTTTTCTCCTGCAAGAAGTGAAGTTTCTGAGAATATTTTATTCCTTGAAAGGTACTATATAAATACAAGTTGTTGTTGTTGTTGTTTATGGTGAAATGGGACAAGGAACTGGGGGCTTGGCTCTCGTAATAAAGGATAGCATTCCATTAGCCTTCTTTGTTACTTTCTGAACCTGCATACTAACTTTTTGTGACTCATGCACTAGAACACCTAGATCCCTCTGCACTTCGGAGTTCTGCAGTCATTCTCCATTTAAGTAATACTCTGCTTTTTTATTCTTCCTGTAAAAGTGAACAACTTCACATTTTCCCACATTATACGCCATCTGCCAGATTTCTGCCTACTCACTCAACATATCTATGTCGGTCTGCAATCTCCTTATGTCCTCTTCACAACATACTTTCCTACCTATCTTTGTGTCATCTGCAAATTTAGCTACCATGCCATCGCTCCCCTCATCTAAGTCATTAATATAAATTGTAAAAGGTTGAGGCCCCAGCACAGACCCCTGCGGGACTCCACTTATCACTCCTGCCAATCACAAAAGGACCCATTTATGCATACTCTGTTTTCTGCCAGCCAGCCAATCTTCTACCCATGCTAATATGTTACTCCCTACACCATGAGCTCCTACTTTGCGTAATAACCTTTTATGTGCACCTTGTCAAATGCCTTCTGGAAATCCAGGTACAGTACGCTAATGGGCTTCCCTTTATCCACAGCACATGTCACTCCTTCAAAGAACTTCAATAAATTAGTTAAACATGATTTCCCCTTCACAAAACCATGCTGACTGTTCCTGATTACCTTCAATTTTTCTAAGTGCCCAGCTATAACCTCCTTAATGATCGATTCTAACACCTTCCCCAAGACAGGCGTCGAGCTAACTGGCCTATAGTTATCTCTGCATGTACCTTGTGTCTCAATGACCGAGTCTTTGACAGGGCCCTCATGGGCTCCAAAACCCAGAGAAATTTGGCCAAGAACATCGCAACAGTCAGAGAAGGAATCCAAGCGGACTGCCTCTACCTCTGCTGAAGCCACAAGAGTTGCACCACATAGAAGCTGTAGAAAAAGAAAGAGTAGGGTTTATGGTTGAACAAGGGTATGTACATGAGTATGTTACACATTGTCAGATTAGTAAGTTTATGTTTTCAACTTGAGCCACTTACCCATCTTGCCCATTCTTGGTTGTTGGCTGGCAAGCAGCCTTTTCGGTTGTGTGATCATGAATGGGAAGGGATGAATAGACGCCAAGCAATAGGGGAGACTGTGAAAGGGAGGCTTCAGGAGCAGGATCCCACGAACAGAGGAGGCACCTTTCCTCCTACAATGAATGTAGCTTGTGGTGATTCAGGCTTCCTTGTGTGGAATGACTTCCAACCTTGAAAGTCCTCACTAACACCCCACAGAACCAACAAGAATCCACAAAACAGATGCTGGCCTCCTGCCAACAAAAACAGATAGAAATGGTTGACAATTTTCTCAAGAGGCCTCATGAATGGAAAATTAAGGAGAGGACTGCTTTGTGATAGAGGAAGCTCGGGTGAATGGTTGAAACATCCACAGTAACAAACGTCACCTCTTTAAAGAAAACAAAGATATATTTCTGGAGCCATAAGAAACTAATCCAGAGAGCAATCTCTCTCCTAAGTTTCTTTTGTTGTGTGACCAGAAATGGACTACCCAGGAATTCAGCCCTTGCTCGTAGGACTTAAGTGGGCAAAGGAGGCACCCAAGCTTGGACTGTCCCCAGTTAGGTTTCAGTATAATCCAAGCCACTCGAATTCTGTTGCTCGTCCTTGCTCACTGCCAAATGATTCTGACAGATTAACTGCACCACTTCAAAATGCTGTAGAGTATATGAAGGGGAAGTGATGAAAGTAGTGTAAATGAAGTGCCTGTGTTTGTCACAATTCTGTCTGATTCTCCAGAATTTATTTTCTATCTGTGTGACCCACTCTACAAGTTAGAAAGGGGTTATATTATAAGTAGATAGCAGAGTTTATCATTTTAATCATTATAGGAATCTACACTCAAGACTCAAAAAATACACTGAATCAACAAAATGAATTCCCAAGATATTGAACATTATTCTTGTTTCTTTTTTTTTTTCTTTTTGGGCCTCCTTATCTCGAGAGACAATGGATACGCGCCTGGAGGTGGTCAGTGGTTTGTGAAGCAGCGCCTGGAGTGGCTATAAAGGCCAATTCTGGAGTGACAGGCTCTTCCACAGGTGCTGCAGAGAAATTTGTTTGTTGGGGCTGTTGCACAGTTGGCTCTCCCCTTGCGCCTCTGTCTTTTTTCCTGCCAACTACTAAGTCTCTTCGACTCGCCACAATTTAGCCCTGTCTTTATGGCTGCCCGCCAGCTCTGGCGAATGCTGGCAACTGACTCCCACGACTTGTGATCAATGTCACACGATTTCATGTCGCGTTTGCAGACGTCTTTATAACGGAGACATGGACGGCCGGTGGGTCTGATACCAGTGGCGAGCTCGCTGTACAATGTGTCTTTGGGGATCCTGCCATCTTCCATGCGGCTCACATGGCCAAGCCATCTCAAGCGCCGCTGACTCAGTAGTGTGTATAAGCTGGGGATGTTGGCCGCTTCAAGGACTTCTGTGTTGGAGATATAGTCCTGCCACCTGATGCCAAGTATTCTCCGAAGGCAGCGAAGATGGAATGAATTGAGACGTCGCTCTTGGCTGGCATACGTTGTCCAGGCCTCGCTGCCGTAGAGCAAGGTACTGAGGACACAGGCCTGATACACTTGGACTTTTGTGTTCCGTGTCAATGCGCCATTTTCCCACACTCTCTTGGCCAGTCTGAACATAGCAGTGGAAGCCTTACCCATGCGCTTGTTGATTTCTGCATCTAGAGACAGGTTACTGGTGATAGTTGAGCCTAGGTAGGTGAACTCTTGAACCACTTCCAGAGCGTGGTCACCAATATTGATGGATGGAGCATTTCTGACATCCTGCCCCATGATGTTCGTTTTCTTGAGGCTGATGGTTAGGCCAAATTCATTGCAGGCAGACGCAAACCTGTCGATGAGACTCTGCAGGCATTCTTCAGTGTGAGATGTTAAAGCAGCATCGTCAGCAAAGAGGAGTTCTCTGATGAGGACTTTCCGTACTTTGGACTTCGCTCTTAGACGGGCAAGGTTGAACAACCTGCCCCCTGATCTTGTGTGGAGGAAAATTCCTTCTTCAGAGGATTTGAACGCATGTGAAAGCAGCAGGGAGAAGAAAATCCCAAAAAGTGTGGGTGCGAGAACACAGCCCTGTTTCACGCCACTCAGGATAGGAAAGGGCTCTGATGAGGAGCCACCATGTTGAATTGTGCCTTTCATATTGTCATGGAATGAGGTGATGATACTTAGTAGCTTTGGTGGACATCCGATCTTTTCTAGTAGTCTGAAGAGACCACGTCTGATTCTTGTTTACAGAGTGATGATTGGAAGGGAGAAAGAGAAATATAATGGGGACACCTTCAACCCAGTCCCACAGCATAGCTGCAGGAGTTCCTCTGGGCAGTGTCCTAGGTCCAACCATCCTCAACTGCTACATCATTGACCTTCCCTCCATCATAAGGTAATAAATCGAACTGTCCACTAATAATTGCAGTGTTCAGCTCCATTCGCAATTCCTCAGAAAATCGAATATCACCCAAACACACTACTACACAACCACTGACATTCTTTCCTCTCTCTTGCAGGACAAGATGGCACACAATAGATAGGAGCAGAGCAGAGCAGGTGGGGGAAGGGACTGAGGCCCCTCGAGGAAATGGTTCTCTGCATCATGGTGTCGGCTCAGATGAGGCCCACACCATCCGAGATCACTGAGAACATTGAGGATGATGGCATCTTCTTGCCTGCTGCCCCTTCTCAGAACCCTCATCCAGCTATCTGGGATGATCTAATGCTGATGGTGTGACTATGGCCCTCTTGCGTCCCACCCCTTCTCCTTCTGATTCCCTGCTTTCAGACATCCAAGAACTGCCTCTACCAAGCCACAGCAGCCCCAGGAGGAAGGGAGAAAGCAATAGTACAGAACTAATGAAGAGGCCCACTCATTTAATCTGACACGCACAGTCACCAGCTCAGATACTGGCACTGCACTTACCCTGGAGGATAACACAGAGTTAATATCATCATATAGTGAGTCACCGGGCAAGAGTGAGCTGCAAGCAGGAGATCAGGGCTAAAGGATAGTTCATGTGCCAGCATACCAAGGGGGCAAGGTAGCAAATGAGTTCTGTCACAGAGGACTCAGATGAGGATCTTGGTGAGGCAATGTACAGGAGAGCACTGAATGTACATGCAGACCGAGTTGCTGGGTGTATTGGCTGACCTGCCGGACAGCGTCCTACCACTGTCCAGGAGTATGGAGCAGTCTGGCTCTAAGTTGGCAGAGGGCATGGCGTGGACTTGCCTGCTCTACAGTTTCTGCTATATCTCCCTATGGTAATGCAGACCCAGAGGCATTGCCACTGGTGCCCCCATACCTTTTGCAGCCTTTGTGTGGACATCCTTGTAAGAATGTGGCAACATTCGCCGGCAAATGCACCAAAACACCTCTCAAAACACTCCAGACTACTTCAGACACTTTCCAATAGAAAAAGTTCTCTAAATTTTGCTTACCTGCAGTCAGGGTGCCTGGTCCTTTAAAGAACACTACTGCAAGCCCATTGTGCCACCTCATGTACCTCTTTTAAGAGTAGACAACGCAGGTATTGCCAGGATCTGCATTGTCCAATTTTGGTATCTTAGCATCACATCAGCTGATTGGGCTGTGTGACGTCAGGATAGCACAGTTTCCACGTGTTTGGGCGCACGCAAGGAACACGGCTGCGTGAGTCCATATCAATGAAGAAAGCCACAGAGGCCCACAGGTAGTGGCCTGCAGTGCAGCCTTCTTCTGGGTAATCAAATTAAGCCTGCGTAACGCCGCTAGAATTGACGCTGTGCAAATGAATTTCATAGCCCTACAGTTTGGATGTCGCCTGCATGCATGATATTGCACTCTTCCAGCTTGCATTTTTTTCTTTCTCATCCTGCTCCTCAAAACATTGGAACAATGTAATACCCAGAGCGAAAGACATTATTTCATTCGGTAGACTGTTGCTTAAGTTCTCAACTTTTCACAAAGTATCTTTAAGTGTTCAAAAACTACAGCTTCAAACTATTGGAAATGGCACCCAGCTAAACAACGTTGCAGAACCACAGTCCTGTGTGTCTTTTCACCTTCCTTATCTTTTCCTGCCTGTCGAACAACACAGAGGTTCAGCACCACTATCTTTATTGTGATGCTGATTTGCAGGAGTAATAAAGGGTGGAAATGCAGGAAGATCACAGGGGATGCTGAGACATCCATTCACTGCTTCATTGAAATGTGGGGCAAATCAAGATGACAGTGGGGTCATGGGCTGGTGTGGGAGCGGGGGGGGGGTGGTTGCGGAAATTGTGGCAGACATTTTTCAAAGTGGAGACTTGGTAAAAGACCTCACCACCTTCTATTTGCCAGCTGGCCCAAAAATAGATAGGCAAAAAATTCCATTACTGAGTTCTCATACCTGCTTCCTTGCCTAAGTGAAAGACATTTTCTCACAGTAATTGTGCTGAGAGTGTGCTTGCACTACTTTGGAGTTGACTTTCATTACTATGGAGGTCTGCATGTCTGAACTCCACTTTCCAATTGTCATACATAATATCAGCATGGGAACTGCTTGCACTGCTTTACCTTGGACCTCAAATGAGGACCAAGATGAATGGCAACAATAGCACCAGAAAGAGGGGAATCAACAGCTGCAGCCCCACCAGCAACACCAGAAGAATCAGCAGCAGCCTTCCCCTCTAACATCTGCCACTCTACAGGAGAGAAGGGATGTCCCCAAGGTGCAGCTTATAGGAGGCAACACCCACAACACGGTGTATTGGCAAACGACTAGTTTCCTTAACATGCCTGAACACTAGTCACTCAGGCAGCTCAGCAAATCACATCAGGTCATTGCAGACATTTGTAGCCTGCTGGAAGAAGACCTGCTGCCTGTGGCTGTCAAAATGACCACCGCCCTCAACTTCTTTGCCTTAGGCTTATTCCAAGGGTCTGCAGGAGATATTTGCAGAATATCACAGTCAGTTGCCCACAAATGCATCACACAGGTGACCAGTGCCATGTTTTCCAGGGCAGGCAATGATGTACAATTTGCCTCTGATGAGACCAGTCAGAATAAATGGTCGCTCAGATTGGTGGCTCTGGCTGGCTTCCCACAATTGCAGGGTGTGACCGATTGCATGCATGCGGTAATCAAGGCACCCCCTGATCACCCAGGACTCTTTGTGAACCATACGTGACAATTTAAATTTTTTAAGATATAGGCATTTTAAATTTATTTAGAAAAATTAAATAAATGTTTCATGCCCCTCTCCCATCCCCCCAATAACCATACAGTTCATTCCTTGCCCTCTCCCCTGCAAAAATACTTACATTGTGTACCTGACCTTCGCCCCGCCCAAAGTTTATAAACTATTAACTTCAATCCCTTCCCACCATCCCCTCCACCAATCAGATTGGTTTTACCCCGCTCCCCAACCACCCCCACCCCACCACCCTCCACGCCCCTCACCCCCCCCACCCCCCGCACTGAAATATTTACCGAACGAGCTCCGAAAGCTCGGAAATGCTGGCTGCTGCCACAAATATGGCACCGGAATGGATGGCAGAAATGGGTAATTTAATTCATTAATTTAACTAAATTAACAGATTTAAATTTTGATCCTGTTGCCAAGCAGGGCGAGGGGGGGGGGGGCACCACGAGGCCTTGCCACCACCGGCAATATCGGGCCAGACCTTACCGGCCCATGGCAGCCCTCTCCCAGAGGCATTTTCACGCCCCCCCCACCAGCTATGACCCCTGACGTCAGGGGCTGTAAAGTCCAGCCCGATTGCAAAGCTCTGCGACATAGGAACATCTGAAATAGGAAATAGGAGCAGGAGTAGGCCATTTGGTTTCTTGAGTCCACTCTTCCATTCAACCAGATCATGGCTGATCTTCTACCTCAACACCATTTACCTGCACAATCCCAATATCTCTTGATATCTTCAATACTTGAACATACTCAATGACATGAGAAAGCTTTGGCTGGTAAGAGTAGGGAAAATCCCAAGATATTCTATAAGTATATCAATGGGAAGAGGATAATCAGGGAAAGAGTAAGACCCATTAGGGACCAAGGGGGAAATCTGTGGGTGGAGCCAGAGGACATTGGTAGGGTGTTGAATGAATACTTCACATCTGTCTTCACCCAAGAGAATGAGGAAGTAGATATGGAATTTGGAGAGAGAGACTGTGAGGTTCTTGAGCAAATTGTCATAGGAAGTGACAAGGTATTGGAGGTTTTGGCAGGCTTAAAAGTGGACAAATCTCCAGGTCCAGACGATTTGTGTCCCAGGATGCTGTGGGAGGCGAGGGTGGAGATTGCAGGGGCTCTGTATCAAATTTTTAATTCCTCTCTGGCCACCGGGGAGGTGCCAGAGGACTGGGGAACAGCTAATGTGGTCCCACTATTTAAGAAAGGTTGTAGAGATAAGCCAGGGAACTATAGACCAATGAGTCTTACATCAGTGGTAGGGAAACTATTGGAGAAAATTCTGAAGGAGAGAATCGTCACCACTTGGAGAGGCAAAATTTGATTAGGAATAGTCAGCATGGCTTTGTCAGAGGGAGGTCATGCCGAACAAATTTGATTGAATTTTTTGAGCATGTGACCAGGTGCGTAGATGAGGGTAGTGCAGTTGATGTAATTTACATGAATTTCAGCAAAGCCTTTGACAAGGTCCCAAATGGGAGACTTATCAAGAAAGCAAATGCACATGGGATACAGGGTAACTTGATAAAGTGGATTCAAAATTGGCTTAGCTGTAGGAGACAGAGAGTGATGACAGATGGCTGTTTTAGTGACTGGAAGCCAGTGTCCAGTGGCGTACCACAGGGATCTGTGCTGGGTCCCCTATTGTTTGTCATTTATATAAACGACATAGATGACTATGTGGGGGGTAGGATCAGTAAGTGCGCGGATGACACAAAGATTGGCCGAGTGGTTAACAGTCAGGTTGAGTGTCTTGGGTTACAGGAAGATATAGACGGGATGGTCAAAAGGGCAGAAAAGTGGCAGATGGAATTTAACCTTGAAAAGTGTGAGGTGATGTGACACGGAAGTCTTCAATGAATGGCCTGACACTGGGAAGTTCCAAGGAACAAAGGGACCTTGGCTGTTTGTCCATAGATCTCTGAAGGCAGAAGGGCAGGTTAATAGGGTGGTGAAAAAGGCATATGGGACACTTGTCTTTATCAATCGATGCAAGATTACAAAAGCGGGGAGGTCATGTTGGAGTTGTACAGAACTTTGATAAGGCCACAGCTGGAGTACTGTGTGCAATTCTGGTCGCCACATTATAGGAAGGATGTGATTGCATTGGAGGGGGTGCAAAGGCAATTCACCAGGATGTTGCCTGGGATGGAACATTTAAGCTATGAAGAGAGGTTGGATAGGCTTGGGTTGTTTTCGCTGGAGCAGAGAAGACTGAGGGGTGACCTGATCGGGGTGTACAAGATTATGAGGGGCATGGACAGGGTGGATAGGGAGCAGCTGTTCCCCTTAGTTGAAGGGTCAGTTACTAGGTGACACAAGTTTAAGGTGAGGGGCAGGAGGTTTAAGTGGGATTTGAGGAAGAACTTTTTTACCCAGAGGGTGGTGACAGTCTGGAATGCCTTGCCTGGGAGGGTGGTAGAGACGGGTTGCCTCACATCCTTTAAAAAGTACCTGGATGAGCACTTGGCATGTCATAACATTCAAGGCTATGGCCCAAGTGCTGGCAAATGGGACTAAGTAGACAGGTCAGGTGTCTTTAATGCATTGGTGCAGACTCGTTGGGCCGAAGGGCCTCTTCTGCACTGTATTATTCTGTGATTCTGTGACTGAGCCTCCACAGCCCTCTGGGGTAGAGAATTCCACAGATTCACCACCCTCTGAGTGAAAAAATTCCATCTCATCAAGTCCTATCTCTTATTCTGAGACTGTGTCAGGGGAAACATCCTTCGTGCATCAACCTTGTCTAGTCCTGTAAGAATTTTCTATGATTCAATGAGATCACCTCTCATTCCTTTAAATGCTCGAGAATATAGGCCTTTATTCTTCAGATGGATTCCTTTAATCTGTCTCCAAGTGTGCACAGTGGTGCTGGAAAGCTTGCAAGTAACTCACACATTTTTTATGGCTGCTCCAGAATTATCTCTTCATCGACAATCCCCGAGGCTCAGCATTTATGTCCAGCTGAGCAGAGCTTGAAGTGTCCTCTACCTTCTGACAGAGATTCTCCACTGCTGTCCTTCCCTGTCTCCACCATCTGCTATTGCTCATTTGTGATGTGTGAAACACCAGGTGAAAATCCAACTACCACTCTGACTGGTTTTACCAAGATAAGGGTAAGGGGAGGCATGGTGTAGTGGTATTATCACTGGATTAGTGACCCAGAGACCTTGGGTATTACTCTGGGGACATGGGTTTGAATTCCACCACAGCAGAAGGTAGAATATGAATTTAATTAATAAATCTGGAATTTTATGGGTGGCGCAGTGGTTAGCACCGCAGCCTCACAGCTCCAGGGACCCGGGTTCAATTCTGGGTACTGCCTGTGTGGAGTTTGCAAGTTCTCCCTATGTCTGCGTGGGTTTTCGCCGGGTGCTCCGGTTTCCTCCCACATCCAAAAACTTGCAGGTGATAGGTAAATTGGCCATTGTAAATTGCCCCGAGTGTAGGGAGGTGATAGGGAATATGGGATTACTGTGGGGTTAGTATAAATGGGTGGTTGTTGGTCGGCACAGTCTCGGTGGGCCGAAGGGCCTGTTTCAGTGCTGTATCTCTAAATAAATAAATAAAAAAGATGATGTAAGCCTTTTTGTTTTAAAACACTCACACAGGCTTATATTTCGTTTTGACCCACAAATTAAAGAGAACAATTGATGATTCACTCAAAAGGTGTTGTACTTAATAGGGTGACTTTATTTGTATCCACAAATACAGATTTAAAATGGCACAGATTTAAAAGGATTATTGAAAATGGTTACAGACTTAACATGCTGAAAGATAATAAAAATTTTAAAAAACTTAGAATGATTTTACAGGTTGAGAAAGAGGAAAAGAAAATAATAAAAAAAACACATTTTCTTTGAAACAGAAGCATGAAGTAAAGGTCACAGACTTGAAACTTTGGGCTGAATTTTATATAGCTGTTGGGGGTCCCAACATCTGGCCAGAAAAGCGAGGGAAATCCCACCTCGGCTGTTTGGGGGATGCCTGGCTACATTTTACAGCACTCAGGCAATTTACAGCCCGGTGCCAGGGTCCACTGCTGGTTCTGCAGCAGTTACCAGACTAGGAGCAGCCATGGAGTCTCAGAGAGGAGGTAAGTGGAGCCAGTCAGGCAGGCCCCACCTAGGATTCCTGAGGAACTCCTGCAGCTGGTTACTTCCATAAGATGCTTTTCAGTCAGGTGAAAACCAACAAATGTAGGGGTATCCGCATAGCTCTCCCTGTTTCCAACTCATGAGGTGAATTTCCCGTTCCTTTCCATGCCCTACTCTGGATCCCCATGAGAACCAGGGGAAATACGTCATCCCACTTGGTGTACTGTTCGTTCAGTTCATTTCTAAGAGCTAGCTTTAATGTGTGTTTAGTCTTTCCACAATTCCTGATGATTGTGTGTTGTGGGCTACATGTCAATTCAATTCCCAACATTTTTAGGGTGGCTTGCATTACTTTACCTGTAAAGTGGCTTCCCTGATCTGATTTTACCACTTTCAGAGAATTCTTCTCTGACTATTGTTTTTGTTGTTCCTGATGCTATCGCTGTCTTACATGGAAATGCTACCACCCATTTAGTGAAATTGTCCGGCAGAATTAAACACTATTTTTTTCATTTCTTAGTGGGTAGAGGTTAGATAAAGTCTATTTGGGAACACTGCCATGGTTCTTCATCACACCCTGTGTATCCAGAGGAGCCTTTCTTTGGTGCAGGTCAGTGTTGTTGACTGAGCACGGCAAGCAACTCCTATAAAAGTCCTCTACATTCTCACTTAGTTACGGCCACCACCCCACTTCATCTATTCGCTTTCAGGTATTCTCTGTTCCTGGATGTCCTGCCCCTGGACCTCCATAGACTAACTGAATAAACTCCTCCTGGTATCCAGAACTATCCACTTATCTGCTTTAAATAACATCCCTTCTTACCTATGTCTCTCGTCCCATATAGTCCTTCGATCTCTGACCCTTTCTCTTTCACTTCCATGGTTGCTTTTAGCACTATGTCTTTCAATTGAACATCCTTAAGGTCTGGCAGGAGAGGCACCTCCTTTTGCACAGGGATTACGCCATTGACTAACCAATTGATAGGTGTCTCAGAAAGTTCCTTTCTCTCCATCCTTCTTTGCCAACTAATGGGCCTTATGATTACCTTCCCATCTAGTTTCCATTTTTGAATGGACCTTTACCTTGTAGATGTAATACATGGTGGCCATGCTCTTTTACAGACGCTAATATGCCAAGAGCGATGTCTCAATTCATTCCATCTTCGCTGCCTCTGGAGAATACTTGGCATCAGGTGGCAGGACCGTATCTCCAACACAGAAGTCCTCGAGGCGGCCAACATCCCCAGCTTATACACACTATTGAGTCAGCGGCGCTTGAGATGGCTTGGCCATGTGAGCCGCATGGAAGATGGCAGGAAGCCCAAGGACACATTGTACAGCGAGCTCATCACTGGTATCAGACCCACCAGCCGTCCATGTCTCTGCTTTAAAGACGTCTGCAAACGCGACATGAAATCCTGTGACATTGATCACAAGTCGTGGGAGTCAGTTGCCAGCGTTCGCCAGAGCTGGCGGGCAGCCATAAAGACGGGGCTAAAGTGTGGCGAGTCAAAGAGACTTAGTAGTTGGCAGGAAAAAAGACAGAGGCGCAAGGGGAGAGCCAACTGTGTAACAGCCCCGACAAACACATTTCTCTGCAGCACCTGTGGAAGGGCCTGTCACTCTATAATTGGCCTTTGTAGCCACTCCAGGCGCTGCTTCACAAACCACTGACCACCTCCAGGCGCTTATCCATTGTCTCTCAAGATAAGGAGGCCAAAGAAGAAGAAGAATATGGTTGCTAAAATAGGAACAGTCATCAAGGGTTTTTGATCTGTGGACCTAAAATCTCTTCTAGCCTGTATGGCCGGATAATCTATACAAGAATTTTAGGTGAACAGAGAGTTGGAACAGATAGTATGGAAATCTCTGTCGGGTGAGAGACCACATAACTTACTGCAGCTAGTTCCACCTGCTAGGCACTCACAGGGCTGAATTTTATGACCCACCCCGAGACTAGTTTGTAGGTCTGGGGCCCATGGAACTTCGACAAGAGGCTGGGGGGGTGGAGGGCCCATAGCAACACAGTTTTGCCGAGAAGGAGTTAGGCCGAAGATGGCCTTCCTGCCCAGAGGCCAATCGAGGCCCTTAAACGTCATCTTAACGGTCCACTAAAGAAAGGTGACCTCCCTGCAGGCTTGGAGGGTGGGTCCTCCTCTGTGGGCAATTTGTGGCCCATGGAGGGCCTCTGCCGGGAAAACCTTCACCTCCCTGAACCCCCTCTCCCTATGCTCTAAAAGCCTACCCTCCACTCCACCTGTCCCCTCCTCACCAGGGCCTGCCAGTCTGGCCCCAATGACCCCGCCTCACTTTCCTTGGGTCCAGGCTCCAGCGTCGGGTCTGGGTCCAAGGCTTCTTGCAGTACTGGTAGTGGCCACTGTTCCCAGTGGTGCTGCCGATATTGATTGCCCTGTGATTGGCCAGCAGCTCTTGGAAGTGGGCTCCCTGTCTTTAAAGGGACAGGATCCAGCATTAGGCTGTTAATTGGCCTGGTCCCATAGAATCGCTCCGGTGGGGGTGGGGATTGCGGCCAGCTGGCCAAGGCAGGATTCCCCCACCTTTTCGGCCAGCACTGCGGGCCCTGCTGTGGGCACAAAATTCCGCCCATTTTGGAGGGGAGAGATATTGCTCATTCAGTCTCCCTCTGTGGATCATAAATTCCACAGCCTGTTTTCCTTTCTTCCTCCTTTGTAAAGCTAGTGCCATTCACATGGATAGCTCTTCCTTTTGGATGAAGACCTGAATTAAACCTTCCATCTGTTTCCCAAGCACCTTCAACAGTACAGGTGTGTGGCTCCACTTGATAGTTAGGGTTTGCTGCTGGTCTCAGATTGCTTACTTTTTCTGTTTGTAAATCCCTTCCTTGCAACGGCATAGTTCATCTAGCTATTTTCACATTTGACACAGTCCCTTCTTTATAACTACCATTCAGTAAGAGCCTGATTGGGGTATAATGGATGAGCAGTGTGAGAGTTTGAATACCGGTGAATACAGCAAAATGTTTTACTGCCCAGAAAGTGGCCAATAGATGGTGCTCACAGGATGAGAACGCTTTCTCTGACCCTGCCATAACTCTGGAGCATCAGCTATGGGCCGCAACACCCCATTAGTTTCTTGCATAAGGACTGCAGTCAGACTAGCATTCGTTGCTGCCATCTCCAGGGAAACCTTTTGTTAGGATCAATTGGTCCTAAGGCAGGGGCAGTCTGCAAGTCAGCCTTAAGTTTTACAAATGCTGCTTCACATTTATCATCCCACTCCCACTTAACTTCCTTTTTCAAAAGTCTCAGAAGGGGCACTACAGTCAAAGCATATCTCTCTATGAATTTCCTACAGTATTCCGTCAACCTGCAAAATGAACTGAGCGCAATATATTATCCTGAATGTGGTAACTCTTGGACTGTTTTCCTTTTGCCTCATCTATTGCTCACTCCCCAAGCCGAATAATGAGTCCCAGGAATTAAACTTCCTCTGACCTATTTGTGCCTTTTTGGGATTGACCTTAAGACCTGCTCCTGCAAGTATTCCAAACAATTCCTCCAACAGTTTCTCATCCTCTTCTTCACTCTCTGAAACAAAGAGTAGATCGGCCACGTACTGTATCAATTGGTCAGGACAACAGAAGATCTTTAAACAATCTCTCATACTCTGTGAAAAATGGAGTCCATTTGAAAAATCCAACACAGAAATGTGGAGTAATCAGTTCAGCCATGAACTTATTGAATGGCAGAGTAGGCTCGAAGGGCTGAGTGGCCTACTCCTGCCCTAATTCGTATGTTTGTATGTTTTGTTCATAAGACTGTTGATGATCTTGCTACATTGTCAATTTAATCCACTACTGCTGCCACAGTGGCTGCACAGGCTGGGATATTCTTGTTGAGAACTCTATAGTTGATGGCCATTCACCATGACTCATCTTGTTCCCTAACAGACCAAATAGATGAACTTACATAAGTGGCCAACCTTGTCCAGATCCCTTTCTGCCACCCTCAGAAAGGCATATTATTCTGAAGTCAGGACAGAGGCTCTCCTCCTATTCTAACCTGGCACCCCTGTCATCCTTCCACACTCATGTTTATGAGTGGCGAAAGCTTCCCTGTTGTCTTCCACTGTCCATCTGAACATTTCTGTGTCCCTCCTGTTTAGGATGTCGAAATCAAAGGGTCCTGCCGAAGTTAGAACTCATGCCTCCCCATGGTGGAGTGGAATAACCAATACTTCATCTGTTTAGTCCACTCTGCCCCACAGACAGTAGTATACATGTCCAAACTATGATATGTGCCAGCATCCAACTGAATCCCAGTACCCCAATTCCAGGTTGGTCCCAACACATTAAAATACATATCCACCTAGTTTGCAGGGGCCCTACCTTAAAACATATGGGATCAGATATTTCCCCAGCCACTGATTTTCCCGAATTCTGTAAAGTGCATAAGGTTTTCCACTAGACCATGGAGAATTTTGTGGGTTTTTTTTCATATTGATTACTGTATTGCAAGCTCCCTTGTCAGTTAGATATTTGCCTTTCCTTCCCTCTGCTATAATGTCTATAGTATGTCTCTCAAACACATCGTACTTGAGTGGGCACAGGTACTCGGGCTAGACATGACCTGTCAGGCTTGTTCGTTGAGTGCTCCCCTGGGTTGCGTGGACCCTCCCTCCTGTTCTTTCTTCACAAAGTTGTCTATGCATTCCACTAAGTCACTATAGCTGGGGCATTTGGCATATTTCCTCCTTTCCCTCCTTTCTTGGGTCTTCTACATTCTCGAGCAAAATGGCCCCTTTTGCTACAATTATAACAAGCCCTATCTTCTATTCCTATAGTCGGTTTAAGTGATTTGCCTTCTTGCTGCTATTTCCTGAAGGTTTCCCCTTTCATTTCACACACCTTCCCTTTAGAATCATAGAAAGGGGCCACTTGGCCCATCGTGTCTGTGCCAGCTGAAAAACAATCCTCCTGTTCTAATCCCACCTTCCAGCATTTGGTCCATAGCCCTGCAGATTATGGCACTTGAAGTGCATATCCAGACTCCTTTTGAATGAGTTGAGGGTCTCTGCCTCAACTACTCTTTCAGCAGTGAGTTCCAGACACCCACCACCCTCTGGGTGAAAAAGTTTTTCCTCATCTCCCCTCTAAATGTTCGACCAATCACTTTAAATCTATGCCCCCTCGTCACTGACCTCTCTGCTAAGGTGAATAGACCCTCCACCTCCATTGTATCCAGGCCCCTCAAAATTTTATACATTTCAATCAGATCTTCCCTCAGCCTTCTTTGTTTCAAGGAGAACAACTCCATCCTATCCAATCTTTCCTCATAGCCGCATTTTCCCAGTCCTCGTAAACTTCCTCTGTAATCTCTCTAGTGCTATTACATCCTTACAATGAGATGACCAGAACTGCACACAGTACTCAAGTTGCAGCTGAACCAATGAGTTGTACAGTTTTTTAAATTCATTCATGGGATGTGGGCTTCGCTGGCTAGGCCAGCATTTATTGCCCATCCCTAATTGCCCTTGAGAAGGTAGTGCCTTCTTGAACCGCTATAGTCCATGTGAGGTAGGTACGCCCACAGCGCTGTTAGGAAGCGAGTTCCAGGATCTTGACCCAGCGACAGTGAAGGAATGGCAATATAATTCCAAGTCAGGATGGTGTGTGACTTGGAGGGGAACCTGCGGGTGGTGGTGTTCCCATGCATTTTCTGCCCTTGTCCTTCCAGTTGGCAGTTTTTAAAATTCATTCATGGGATGTGGGCGACGCTGGCCAGACCAGCATTTACTGCCCATCCCTAATTGCCCTTGAGAAGGTGGTGGTGAGCTGCCTTCTTGAACTGCTGCAGTCCATTTGGGGTAGGTATACGCACAGTGCTGTTAGGAAGGGAGTTCCAGGATTTTGACCCAGCGACAGTGAAGGAACGGCGATATAGTCCCAAGTCAGAATGGTGTGTGACTTGGAAGGGAACTTGCAGGTGGTGGTGTACCCATGTATTTGCTGCCTTTGTCCTTCTAGTTGGTAGAGGTCACGGGTTTGGAAGGTGCTGTCTGAGGAGCCTTGGTGCATTGCTGCAGTGCATCTTGCAGATGGTACACACTGCTGCCACTGTGCGTCGGTGGTGGAGGGAGTGAATGTTTGTAGATGGGGTGCCAATCAAGCGGCTGCTTTGTCCTGGATGGTGTTGAGCTTCTTCAGTGTTGTTGGAGCTGCATCCATCCAGGCAAGTGGAGTGTATTCCATCACACTCCTGACTTGTGCCTTGTCGATGGTGGACAGGCTTTGGGGAGTCAGGAGGTGAGTTACACGCCTCAGGATTCCTAGCCTCTGTCCTGGTCTTGTAGCCACGGTATTTATATGGCTAGCCCAGTTCAGTTTCTGGTCAATGGTAGCCCCTAGGATGTTAATAGTGGGGGATTCAGCAATGGTAATGCTGTTGAATGTCAAGGGGAGATGGTTAGATTCTCTCTTGTAGGAGATGGTCATTGCCTGGCACTTGTGTGGTGCGAATGTTACTTGCCACTTATCAGCCCAAGCCTGGATTGTGTCCAAGTCTTGCTGCATTTCTACACGGACTGCTTCAGTATCTGAGGAGTCACGAATGGTGCTGAACATTGTGCAATCATCAGCAAACATCCCCACTTCTGACCTTATGATTGAAGTAAGGTCATTGATGAAGCAGCTGAAGATGGTAGGGCCTAGGACACTACCCTGAGGAACTCCTGCAGTGATGTCCTGGAGCTCAGATCATTGACCTCCAAAAAGCACAACCATCTTTCTTTGCGCTAGGTATGACTTGAGCCAGCGGAGGGTTTTCCCCCTGATTCCCATTGACCTCAGTTTTGCGAGGGCATCTTGATGCCATATACGGTCAAATGCTGCCTTGATGTCAAAGGCAGTCACTCTCACCTCACCTCTTGAGTTCAGCTCTTTTGTCCATGTTTGAACCAAGGCTGTAATGAGGTCAGGAGCTGAGTGGCCCTGGTGGAACCCAAACTGAGTGTCATTGAGCAGGTTATTGCTAAGCAAGTGCCGCTTGATGGCACTGTTGATGACACCTTCCATCACTCTACTGATGATTGAGAGTAGGCTGATGGGGCGGGTTGGACTTGTCTTGCTTTTTGTGTACAGGACATACCTGGGCAATTTTCCACATTGCGGGGTAGATGCCAGTGTTGTAGCTGTACTGGAACAGCTTGGCTAGGGGTGCGGCAAGTTCTGGAGCACAGAGCTTCAGTACTATTGCCGGAATATTGTCAGGGCCCATAGCCTTTGCTGTATCCAATGCCTTCAGTCGTTTCTTGATATTACGCGGAGTGAATCGAATTGGCTGAAGTCTGGCATCTGTGATGCTGGGGACTTCAGGAGGAGGCCGAGGTGGATCATCAACTCGGCATTTCTGGCTAAAAATAGTTGCAAATGCTTCAGCCTTATCTTTCGCACTGATGTGCTGGGCTCCCCCATCATTGAGGATATTTGTGGAGCCATCCCCTCTAGTTAGTTATTTAATTGTCCGCCACCATTCATGGCTGGATGTGGCAGGACTGCAGAGCTTCGATCTGATCCGTTGGTTATGGGATCGCTTAGCTTTGTCTATCACATGCTGCTTACTCAGTTTGGCATGCAATTAGTCCTGTCTTGTAGCTTCACCAGGTTGACACCTCATTTTGAGGTATGCCTGCTGCTGCTCCTAACATGACCTCCTGCACTCTTCATTGAACCAGGGTTGGTCTTCTGGCTTGATGGTAATGGTAGAGTGGGGGACATGCCGGGCCATGAGGTCACAGATTGTGGTTGAATACAATTCTGCTGCTGCTAATGGCCCACAGCACCTCATGGATGCCCAGTTTTGCATTGCTAGATCTGATCGAAATCTATCCCATTTAGCACGGTGATCGTGCCACACAACACAATGGATGGTATCCTCAATGGGAAGGCGGGAATTCGTCTCCACACGGACTGTGCAGTGGTTACGCCTACCAATACAGTCATGGACAGATGCATCTGCGGCAGGCAGATTGGTGAGGACGAGGTCAAGTATGTTTTTCCCTCTTGTTGGTTCCCTCACCACCTGCCGCATACCCAGTCTAGCAGCTATGTCCTTTAGTACTCGGCCAGCTCAGTCAGTAGTGGTGCTACTGAGCAACTCTTGGTAATGGACATTGAAGTCCCCCACCCAGATTACATTCCGCCCTTGCCACCCCTTGCTTCCTCCAAGTGTTGTTCAACATGAAGGAGTACTGAGTCATCAGCTGAGGGAGGGCGGTAGGAGGTAATCGCAGGCGGTTTCTTTGCCCATGTTTGACCTGATGCCATGAGACTTCATGGGGTCCAGCATAACCTCCCTGTTCTTGTATTCTATACCTCGGCCAATAAAGGAAAGGATTCCATATGCCTTCTTAACCACCTTATCGACCTGTCCTGATACGTTCAGGATCTGTGGAAATTCACTCCTAGGTCCCTCACTTCGTCTACACTTCTTAGTATTTTCCTATTAATCGTGCATTCCTTTGTCTTGTTTGACCTCCCCAAATGCATCACCTCACACTTCTCCAAGTTGAATTCCATTTGCCACTTTTCTGCCCATCTGACCAGACCATCAATATCTTCCTGCAGCCTACAGCTATCTTCCTCACTATCTACCACATGGTCAATCTTTGTGTCATCTGCAAACTTCTTGATCATGCCCCCTACATTTATGTCCAAATTGTTAATATATACCACAAAAAGCAGGGGACCCAGTACTGAGCCCTGCAGAACACCATTGGAAACAGCCCTCCAGTTGCTAAAACAGCCGTCAACCATTACCCTTTGTTTCCTGCCACTGAGCCAATTTTGTCTCCACCTTGCTGCATTTCCCTGGATCCCATGAGATTGTATTTTTTTAACCAGTCTGCCATGTGGGACCTTGTCAAAAGCCTTGCTAAAATTCATGTAGACCACATCAACTGCATTATCCTCATCTATCTTCCTTGTTACTTCTTCAAAAAATTCAATCAAACAAGATCTTCTTTCAACAAATCCATGCTGACTACCCTTGATTAACCTGTGTCTTTCAAAGTGACAGTTTATCCTGTCTCTCAAAATAGATTACAATAATTTGTCCACTACTGACTTTAGACTGACTGGCCTGTAACTATTCGGCCTATCCCTTGCTCCCTTTTTAAACATAGGTACAACATTAGCAATTCTCCAATCCTCCGGCACCACATCTGTATCCAGCAAGGACTGGAAAATGATGGTCAGACCCTCTGCTATTCTGCTTTAGGCTCATTCATTTTATCCATCTCCTGTTTCTTATCCTGGCAGGATTCAAATAATCTTGTTATTTTTCGTCGCACCTTGCCCTCAGTGTACTCGGCACTGGGATCAAACCAGTTCTCCATATGACCTCTTATATAGGACTGCCAATGGCTAATTAGGGTCCTTAGCCAAAGTTTCAATCCTTTTCCAGTTAGGTTTTGTCTCTTGATCCCTCCCTCCGCAACAAAAGTTTCATTGTTCACGCCCAGAGTCAAGTAGTAAATTGCCGAGGCCATCATTTCTGGCATTAGATGGTTGATTCTACCTTTTGAAAGGGGTTTCCTATTTTGTTCCTCCATTAATTTTCGTAATTCGCCCACCAACACCTTCCAACCCGAGTCACCATTTCTACGGTCTTTACGGAGTCCCCCTAAAATTTCAGGTTCTAACATAAATAATAAGAGAGTTTTCTTTTCCTTTTCATCCCACTTAGCCAGAGAAGCATTCTGTACTCCTATCATTAGAAGACTTTCTTTTTCTCCTCTCCTACCTAGTTTGGTTATATCTTTTGCTAAAACTTTTAAGGTCAGCCAATGAGTACTTCTTAGTGATACTGACTTTCTGCCTTTAGGTCATTCTCGCCCACTTCAGGTTTATATTTGGTAGTATGGAGAGGACACATTTTGCCCTCCCCTTTCTTGCGGGTATATGTTCGGGGTCTCCAATGTTCCGCAGGCAGTCCACAGTCCAAGTTGTCTTCCTCTTCACTTATGTACTCTGGTGTCACTGCACACATTATTCCCTTTTTAGCAGACATAGCTCCCTTTCCCTTTTCTCTCTAGAACTGACTGGTGTGCTACCCGTATTGCGGAATTCAAGTCCTCATTCTGTTTTTCACCTTTGTCCACTCTCTCTTTCTGTCTACATGCTTCCTCTTACCATCAGTCACTTAACTTCTGTCCCTCCAATAACTGACCTTTTAGGTATCGAATTTCAGTGGGTTGACATGCCTGTTCACGTTCCCAGTTACTTCTTTCTTCACTTAGTTCTTTTCACAATCAGTCGACCTAAGCCTCCCGATCACTAGCTTTTATGTTCTTTTCTTCAATTTCTTTTCGTAACCTAATCTTTTTACATTTATCATCTTTAAACTGTCTCAGGTATGCCACAAGCCAAACAACCTTTCGCCTACCAGGACGGCTGGTTGTACCTTGCATCCATTATTCTGCTTTACACACAGGGTATCTGCTTAGAATCATTTGAACCCAAACCTCATTTAAAGGTAAATTTGCTGCTATTTAATTGGTTACTAGTTCAGCCGTAGTTTTTCGCTTTAAATTTAAGTGTGTCATTTTATTCTTCTTTATGCAGGACCACTCAGGGATGCCAATTCTGTAAGCCTTTTCATTTTAAAACACTTACACAGGCTGATAGTTCCTTTTGACCCACGAATTACAAGGGAACAAACTGATGATAGACTCAAAAGGTCATTATACTAATAAGGTTAGTTTATTTGTACCCAAAATTACAGATTTTAAAAGGGCACAGATTTAAAATGATCACAGAAAATGATTACAAATGTACCAGGTTGAGAAAAAAGAGAAAAGAAAATTTAAAAATAACTTGGAATGATTTATTACGTTTAGAAAGAAGAGAAAAGAAAACAACTTAAAAAACAACAAAATTGCTTTATTACTCTACTCCCAACAAATAGATGCTTCAACAATATCTAACACTAGAATACTCAAATATGTTACCAGTAATTAGTCATACAATCATCCGAAGTGGCCAGCTCCTGTTGATTGTAGATCTCCTTCCAATGCCATGTCGAGATCCCTATTATTGACTGCAGTAATGGTCTGCGATATTTTCAATCTTTTGGACTCCTTTTCAAGGGATGGAACAGGGTTGCTATATTGACTGTGACATACTGTCCTATGAGGCTTCTCTTTAAGACACAACATCCTATCGGGTGCTGAGTTCTTTGTTTAAACCATAGGGTTTGAACTCACACAGAAGCTGTCCATTTTTCTTTAGCTTTCTTTCAGTAACTTTTCCATCACATGAAGCCCCTTGTAGTCAACCTTCCAGATAAAGATGTTTGTAGAAGTAGTTAGCAGAACACTAGTCCCCATCTTATCTAATTTTACAGTCTCCAAATTCTGTTCTTCATAAATTCAAATACTAATACCAATATTTCTCTTCATTATCTCTGTTCCTTCCTGATAGCATTGTTTAGTTGCACAGTTCAGTGAGTTGAGAAGGTTTATTTTTAAGCAGGCTGAGAACAAGTATTTATTTCCTTAGCATTCTTCCCAGTCTTTCAATGCAGGCTGGTTAAATTGGTCAAGCTTCTGTGGTAAATTTGTTTAAAGGTTCCTTTTCAGTCCTATTGTGGGTGTATCTGAACTGGTGAATTGTCTGCATTAGTCCTGTGATGGTGCATCCTCAGAGTAAGTGGCCTCCTCTGAGCAGTCTTCATCCCTCTACTACACCACATCCTGTGTGACACTTGATGGGCCTGAGAATAAAGGCATGAATTAGAACTGTCAAGTTTAGCAGGTGCTAACTGAACATTGTATACATGAACAATAGTCAGTGTTGTATGCCATGTGGTTATGTGATTTTTAATTTTGTCACCAAGTAGCTGAGAGGCTCCCATCTCACCATCTCTAATGGCCATGCAGCTTATCTCCAGTACGTCCTCCTCTGCAGCTGTCAGTATTTAGTAGCACTAAATTTTATACATTGAGAATAATGTGCAATGAGGCAAACAAGACATATGAGTGCTTGAGTAATTAGTGGAAGGCTTAGAGGGGACTTGAGTAATTTGTTCACCCAGAGTGTGATGGGGGTCTGGAATTCACTGCCTGAAAGGGTGGTACAGCAGAAACCCTCAATGCATCTAACAAAGACTTGGATATGCACTTGAAGTTCTGTAACTTACAGGGTTACGGACCAAGAGCTGGAAGGTGGGATTAGACTGGATAGCTCTTTTTCAGCTGGCACGACTGTGGGCCGAATGGCTTTCTTCTGTGTTGTAAATTTTTCTATGTTTCTATTGGTAGCAGTACATTGTTATTATCAGTTGATATTCTGCAGATGAAACCACATCTTCCCTTTCACTATTCCTTTTTTTTAAATACTATGTTATGGTTTCAAACCATTTGAGAAAGGGAAATTTAATCAAATAATAAATTAAAATGTTATGTTTCACTATTGGTACACAGCAATAGATTCTTAAAATTCATTTTACATTTCTTTAAATGTTGTTCCTTTTTCCTGGAATATATACTAGATAATAAAATCTTATGTTGCAGATTTTCTGCTTTGATTAGTGTCAAAACAAGAGCCAAATTCACATGATAGTTATGTTCTACATGACAATTAGCTTCCTTTGAAAATCATTTATCAAAACTAAGACAGGTAAAGATCTGGTCCCACAAGAATCTATGTTTATTCTACTGCTCTTTATACTGTGTACTAATAATGTCTACAAAGATTACAGCTGCCAATGTTCATATGCGCAGATAATCCTTTTGAGTGGTTTGGAGTCCATCTCTGGTCTCACAAATTTAATTTTAAATCTGAAAATAAGGGTTCTTTGCAAAGTGGTGGAAAATAAATAAGCTGACTTATTTAATGGTTGCAACCCTTTCAAGAAAAGGTCTATCCTGTGTCTTTCCGAGGAAAGGCTGAGGGACTTGAGGTTGTTTTCGTTGGAGAGAAGGAGGAGGAGAGGTGACTTAATAGAGACATATAAGATAATCAGAGGGTTAGATAGGGTGGATAGTGAGCGTCTTTTTCCTCGGATGGTGATGGCAAACACGAGGGGACATAGCTTCAAGTTGAGGGGTGATAGATATAGGACAGATGTGAGAGGTAGTTTCTTTACTCAGAGAGTAGTAAGGGCGTGGAACGCCCTGCCTGCAGCAGTAGTAGATTCGCCAACTTTAAGGGCATTTAAGTGGACATTGGATAGACACATGGATGAAAATGGAATAGTGTAGGTCAGATGGTTTCACAGGTCGGCGCAACATCGAGGGCCGAAGGGCCTGTACTGCGCTGTAATGTTCTAATTCTAATTTCCCATGAAGGAATTGAAATCATGATGTATTGATAGAAAACATGTTAATATGTTCTAAAATAATTTCTGCATCCATTAAAGTAGAAACAAGGAAAGGCACATATTGGAAAATTGTGTAACCTCAACTCAATTTTTTGCTCAACTAAGGGTAATGCTTATACAATAGCCCAGTGAATAGTTCGATCATAGCTTATTATTTTTGTTCGAAGAGGAAACAAAAGAATTTTGGACAAATATTTTGCTGCATTTGTTATGGGTAGCATCGCACAGCATGATATTAACCATATATCTCCTCCCACCCATTCCCACCTAAAAGTGCTTGGATGATCCATCGTGACCTCCTCTTGAGATCACCACCATCATAGATGCCAGCCTTCAGACAATTCAATTCACTCCATGTGACATCAAGATTCGGCTGAAGGCACTGGATACAGCAAAGAATATGGGCCCTGAAAACTTCCCGGATGAAGTATTGAAGACTTGTGCTACAGAATAAGCCATGCCATAACCAATCTGTCCCAGTACAGCCACAACACTAGCATCTGCCCAGCAATGTGAAAATTGCCAAGGTATGTCCCGTCCACAAAAAGCAGGACAAATCGAATCTGGCCAATTACTGTCCCATCAGTCTACTGTCAATCACCAGAAAAGTGATGGAAGCTGTCGTTGACAGTGTTATCAAGTGGCAATTACTCAACAACAATCTGCTCACCGATGCTCAGTTTGGGTTCTGCCAGGGCCACTTGGCTCCAGAAATCATACAGCCTTGTTCAAAACATAGACAAAACAGCTGAATTCCAGAGGTGAGGTGAGAATGACTGCCCTTGACATCAAGGCAACTTTTGACCGAGTGTGGCATCAAGGAGCCCGAGAAAAATTGAAGTCAATGGGAATCATGGGAAAACTCTCCACTGGTTGGAAACATATCTAGCACAAAGGATGATGGTTGTGGTTGTTGGAGGCCAATCACCTCAACCTCAGAACATTGCTGCAGGAATTCATCAGGGTAGTGTACTAAACCCAATCATCTTCATCTGCTTTATCAATGACCTTCCCTCCATCATAAAGTCAGAAATGGAGATGTTCACTGATGATTGCACAATGGTCAGTAACATTGGCACCTCTGCAAGGCCTGGACAACTTTCAGGCTTCGGCTGATAAGTAGCACAAGTGCCAGGCAATGACTATCTCTAACAAGAGCGAATCTAACCATCTCTCTTGATGTTCAATGGCATTAGCATTGCTGAATACTCCACCATCAGTATCCTAGGGGTTAAGCAGTAACATACAAATACTGCGGCTACAAGAGCAGGACAGAGGCTGGGAATTCTGCAGTGAGTAACTCACCTCCTGACTCTCCAAAGCCTGCCCAATATCTACAAGGCACAAATCAGGAGTGTGATGGAATACTCTCCACTTTCCTGGACAGGTGCAGCTCAAATAACACTCAAGGAACTTGACACTATCCAGGACAAAAAGCCTACTTGATTGGCACTCCACTGACCACCTTAAACATTCACTCCCTCCAACACCAGCGCACAGTGGCAGGAGTGTGTACGATATACAAGATGCACTGCAGCAAATCGCCATATCTTCTTCGACAGGACAGGAAGGATAAGGGAAGGAGACACATGGGAATGCCACCACCTGCAAGTTCCCCTCGAAGTCAAAATACCATCCTGACTTGGAAATATATCGCCGTTCCTTCAATTTCGCTGAGTCAATATCCTGGAGCTCCTTCCCTAATTGCACTGTGGTGTACCTAAACCACATGGACCGCAGTAGATCAAGAAGGCGGTTTGCAACCACCTGCTCAAGGGAAAATAAGGATGATCTTGCCAAGAACATTCACATCCCAATGACAAATTTTTAAAAATCAAAATGTTAATGGGCTCGCCAAACTAATGGTTCAATTGGTACAGCCTGCTATAGTAATATGAGATAGAAAGGTCCCAAGCTCAGTTTATGGACTGTGGTATGTGCTGATTTCAGCAAGAGCTGCATTCAGGTCTTAACAATTGCCTTCAGCACTTCTGGATTAGGTTGAAACAAAAAAAACATTAACTAGGTTTCTTGTTCTTGATCACTGTCCAGTGACCCTCCTAAAAAGCCCATATTAGGTGGGAACAAAATCGAGCTCAGGCTCTAGTTTTAACACTTTTGACATTTGCTGCCGAGACTTAGGAGTGAAGAATTAGCCACTTGAGTGAGGTAACAGAGGCTGCTGACACTCAACATTGTGGTAAGTCTAACTTCAGGGCAGGAAAGAAGAAAATTGGATCCTTTTAAATTAGTAGGCCATTATTATACAGCAACACAGTGACATCTTCTTAGAAAGCAATAACTGTGAGACCTTCCAAGTCAGGCATTGGATAGAAAATATATGGGATTTTTACTAAGAGGATATTGCATACGTCATACTTCATCAAACTTTTATGATATGTGACATCTATCATTTGTTAAATTGGTGTTTTTAGTTCACTGGGCTGTAATCATTTATCACTGTGTTAAATCTATTTCAAATATGTGGAGTGACGTTTTCAGTTACCTCAAAGAATATATGACTTTGCCTGGTAGTTATTGGACCCTAAGGTTATGGACTTTCCAGAATCTGTTACTGGAGAATTTCTTACATTTTTCAGTCTTGATATAAAATCCATGAGGAAAATTACACAGTACCAGGCCATAGGAAAATCAATGTGATTGCTTTTCTTTACAACATCTGCATTTCATTATCTTTCACTCGCTGAACCATCTTCTACTCCTAAAATGGGACATCATTCAGGGAGCTGAAGGCCCTTTCTGCCACACACCAGTTAAGGTCAAGTTCAACAGCAGCAGCTATTTGGGAGGCAAGCCTGGTTGTACACTCCCGAAACTTAAAGCACCACTTATTGTACTCATCACCATTTACCTTCAGTTACCCTCCCTTTTATTAAAGGGAAGAAAGAACTTGCATCTTTATATCAGCTTAAAACATATTAAAACATTCCACAGCACTTCACATAAAATTAATTACTTTCAAGTGCATTCAACATTGCTTTATATTTTAGCTATTTTATGCATTTACAAAATCCACAAACAGGAATTAGATGAGTTAATTAATTTGTGATAGCATTTGATGAAGAATGAGTGTTGGCCAGGGCACAAGGAGAGCTCTTGTTATTCTTTATCTGGGGCCCCCAGATGTTCAAAATCTACTGGAACAGATCCATCTGGGTGAGATTTGCTTTAAAATTTCATCTAAAAGATGGTACCTCTGGCAATGCAGCATTCCCTCAGTAGTGCATTGAAATGTTAGCCTAGGTTAACTGCTTAAGTTTTGGAATGGGACTTGAACCTGTAATTTTTGAATTAGGGGTGAAAGTGAACAACACAGACTCATCAAGAAAACTTCTCCAGGATCAAATTCTTGGCAGAGGAACTCACACTTCAGAGTACATATCAAGACTGCAGGCATATGCTCCTAATTAGGATTGAAATTTCATAAAATTACTCTTTATAGCTAGATTTTCCAGCCATTGACTAGGAATTGACAGAAATTTAGACCTATAGAAAGTCACTATTTGTCAGCATAGCTGACCATCAGCAAAAATTATAACTGTTGATGTTTTCTGTGAAGTACTCAGGACACAACTGGTTTTTATATGACACCGGTTCTATTACAAAGATGAGAGCCTGCATACTTTGAGGTGCCTCTCTTCTCATTTATTCAGAGACAGGTTCAAGCTTTAATGAATAGGACCTAGCACTGAACCCTGAGGAACTCTACTCTTCCTGGATGTTGTTAGGAAACTACCTATTTAAAACCACCCTTCATTTATAATCTCTTCACAAATTTCTTATCCATCTGGACAGTTCGCATCAAGAAAGAGACCACTTGCTCCATTGTACCTGCGCCGGCCAAAAAAAAGTCACCCAGCCTAATCTCACTTTCCAGCATTTGGTCCATAGCCCTGCAGGTTATGACACTTCAGGTGCACATCCGGGCACCTTTTAAATAAGTTGAGATTTTCTGCCTCTACCGTCCTTTTATGCAGTGATCTTGCCACTTTATCTTTCATACCATTGGAGCTCATTTGCATAGAATATCCGTCACAAAAAAATTGATCAAAAACAATTTGGAAATCCAAGTAGCTAATGCCTACCACATTTCCTTGATCTAGTGATCTCAAAGAAAATGGGATTAGGATTGTCAAACATGTCTTCTGCTTTTTGAAGTTATGTGGATATTAGCTCAGAAGTCATGCACATTCTAGGTAACCCATTTATAGCATCTCTAATAATGCTTTCCATTAACTTCCCTACCACAGAGCTTGGACTCACATGTCGATCATTTCCATCTGACTTTAATCATTTTTATATTGGGGAATCACATGTACATTTCACTATTTACCTGGCCCTAACCTAGTTCTTTGTGAGCTATTGAAAATTGTCACCAATAAATCACACAATACCTCTGTCATTTATTTCAGTACCCTAGGATAGATTATCTGCTGTTTTTTTCCACCTTGTGCCCTTTCAATTTAGCTGACACCATTTCCTTTGAGATCTGTAAGAAACCTGTCTGAACTTTACCATATCTCCAAGCAAGGACAGATCCAATCTTTTAAGTTAAAAATAGACACAAAGTACCTGTTCAGCACTTTAGCCTGTTCTTGTTGTCACATGTAATCCACTCCAAGTCCTGTTGCAAAGATCCAATTAATTTCAAAACTGCCCCTTGTCGTTTAACGTAGGCAAAAGATGCTTTCCCACTATTTTGATTGCTTTCTTTGTTGCTCTTCTCTAGATTTATTTTAGCTTGTCTTTTTTTTTTGCTGTTAACTATAAGTACTTTCTAAACTTTAGCCTATCTAAAAAAATTATTCCTTATAGAGGTCTTAAAATATCTCTTTTCGATTGCTATTTGCCAAATTAGATCCCCACATAACCTTTGTGGCTTTTTCTCATCACATCCTATTTGACTTCTCTGAGGGAAGCACAAGGGTTTAGTTTTTTAGGTACTTTTTGAAATATGCTTCTTTTTTGGTGTGGCATAGTCATTATAGATCTAACTCACCCACCTTCTCAATCTGGTTGCTTTTCAGTCTGTAAAGCACGATACCAGAATAGTATTTATTCTAAACTTCCTACAGCCCTATATCTTAAACGATACAACAGAGTGGTCCAAATCTACAGGATACTGAGTCACATGTATGTCATCTATTACCTAAGGCTTGCTGGTGAACATTAAATCCAAGTTTGGATTCTCCCATGTAAATCTGTATAAAATGAGTGGAGAGTGCTGTAAAACTTTGCTGATGAGGCCTACCACTATTTCACCAATTTGGCCTGGAATTCCCTCCCCCCACCTCATGCCAGGACCACCTCTCCTTCTGCATAAAAATGGCAGGAGGGGCAGGACCCTGATCCACAGCATTTTTGTCCTGAAGTCCTCTCCACTTAGCATCATTTCCCAGAACAATTACCATCTCTAATGCCAGATCTTACGTATTGAGTTCAGAAGCAATCATTCATTATATCAATGAATGTCTCTTAAAGATCTCCCAACTCCTGTTCCTGCCTCTCATTTCTCGTGCTTATAAGTAGATATTGAAATCTTCCATTATTGTTCATTTTCTTTCAGTGAGAAGATCATTGGCACAGAATTTCATGCCATGGCAAAATCAGCACCATATGTTGTTAATGTCATCACTTGTCACACACACTGGAAATGCGATGATACAAATTATGGACTAACTCTGAACAACAATGAAAACCTGACTTTTTCTTTTAAAAATGAACCTTTATTATAAAAAGTGAACAATGGTCAAAAATTGGCACCGAAGAAAAAGGGATTGGCCTGTGTGTATTCAAACTGTCTGACAAAGACAAAGGATGGCACAGTGGCGCAGTGGTTAGCACCGCAGCTTCACAGCGCCAGTGACCCGGGTTCAATTCTGGGTACTGCCTGTGTGGAGTTTGCAAGTTCTACCTGTGTCTGCGTGGGTTTTCGCTAGGTACTCCGGTTTCCTCCCACAGCCAAAAGACTTGCAGGTTGATAGGTAAATTGGCCATTATAAATTGCTCCTAGTTATAGGTAGGTGGTTGGGGAATATAGGGACAGGTGGGGATGTGGTAGGAATATGGGATTAGTGTAGGATTAGTATAAATGGGAGGTTGATGGTCGGCACAGACTCGGTGGGCCGAAGGGCCTGTTTCAGTGCTGTATCTCAAAATAAAAAATTTTCAAAGCTAAGAGGTGCAAATTGCACTCATCCTAAAACATTCCAGAATTGAATGTCTTCTTCTGAAACAACAAAGGTGTGAAATAGCCACGTCTTAGGCCATTGTGCAGTCACAATGGGGAAGAGTTCAGAACGTCTCCTTCCAGGAAGTGAGAAGTAACGCAGCTTTACCTTTAAAAAAAGACAGCCTAAAGAGAAAGAGCCAGAGAGAAAAACAACATCCATCAGCTTGTTTTCCAGCAAGCCAGAAGACACGTGCCCTGCTGTAGAATGCTACATCTACATTATAAAGCAGAGACTAAAAGTGACCCCACTGTCTTCAACAGCACTTTCAATCAAGAGAGAAATCTATAATCATCTCAGGCCTGCACCCATCAAGAACTTGATTTCCAACAGAATTCAACAGGTTTATTGTGACCCAACCCCCCCACTAAAAATCACTTTCCCTTTTTCACTCTCTCTCTGTCTCTTCTTGTGTATGTTTGTGTGTGTGTGCTTGTGTGAGCAAATGCGTGAGTGGAGTTGGTTGCAACAATTTTGGGATGACGTGTATTGATCAATAAACAATTGATTTTCTTTGCTTAAAACCTGTTGCAGTCAGGTGGGGAGTTGAACAGTGGTAACCACCTCCATTGCACCACGTGGCCATAACAAACTGGGGGCTCGAAGCCAGGATCTGAACCACCAGACAAATGAGAGATTTGAAAAATAGGAGGAAAATTGTCTCTAAAATTGTGGAAAAATAAATAAAAAGGTTTTCTTGTATCCTTCTGCTTTTTCTCTATGGTGCTAGAAACAAAAGAGATGGCCACAAGTAATGCTGAGGAGTTTGTAGATAAAGATATCCCATGATAAGTTAAACAAATTAAGTGTTGAAGATTTTAAAAGCTTAGCTACAGAGGTGGGAATCACTTTCAACCAAAAAGCAAATAAACCTGAACTGGTAAAAAGTCTAGCTAATAATTTTAAATTTACCCCTGAACAAGAAGAAGGCTGCATGGAATCAGAGTCTGAAAAATAAATTCTGGCCAGAATCCAGTTGCAGATGAAAAGGGAAGAAATACAGAAAGAAAGAAGAGGAAAGAAAGTTTTAGTTGCAAAAGGAAAGAGAGGAAATAGAATTTCAGTTGAAAGAAGAAATACAATTGCAGAGGGTTTAGTTACAAAGGCTGCAAATCTAAAATGAAAATGCTGCCAGCCACTCAAATCTTATCCCCAATCCAGAGCAAAACTTTGATGCGCTGAGACACTCAAGAATGGTGACAGAATTTAATGAGGAGGTGGTTGAGTCATATTTTATCTCATATGAGAAAATAGCTACCAGGCTAAAATGGACAAAATAATTTTGGACTCTCCTCTTACAAGGCGAGTTCATGGGTAGGGCTCATGGAACAATTTCCCTGTTATATGAAGAAAGTTTATCTGATTATGAACAAACTGAAACAGCAATTCTAAATGGATATAAGCTGATACCAGAAGAATATAGAAAGAAATTCCAACACACATGGAAAAGACCCCTCATATGAAAATTTGGGAGAAATGAGGCGCTGGAAGAATTTAAAAGTAGCATCCCAAGTAGTATACGAACATACAAGCTTACGAATTAGGAGCAGGAGTAGGCCACTCAACCCTTTGAGCCTGCTCCACCATTCAATAAGTTCATGGCTGAACTGATTACTCCACATTTCCACCTACCCCCGATAACCTTCCACCCCCTTGCTTATCAAGAATCTATCTACCTCTGCCTTAAAAATATTAAAAGACTCTGCTTCCACTGCCTTTTGAGGAAGAGAATTCCAAAGACTCACGACCCTCTGAGAGAAAAAGATTCTCCTCATCCCTGTCTTAAATGGGCGACCCCCTTATTTTTAAACAGTGACCCCTAGTTTGAGATTCTCCCACAAGGGGAAACATCCTTTCCACATCCACCCTGTCAAGACCCCTCAGGATAAGAACTCACATTGAAGATTAAAGGGCTGAATTTTATAAGCTCGCCACAGAAATCGGCAGTGGGCGAAAAAAAATGGTGGCCTGCCTGCACGGGCCACATACCAAAGAGTGAGCGGTTCATTTAAATAGCTGGAGCCCGCCACCATCCCACCCCCCCCCCCCCCCTCCCCCAATCATGTTGGTGGGGGGGGGGGGTGGACTATCTGTCCCGGCAATGGCATCAGCTGCCTGTGCGCAGGCACTGATGCCATTTTTAAAGGGCTGTCAGCCCTACCGGGGCATTTAAATATTTAAAACGACATTGAATTAAAATAAATAAAAACATTTCTTTTGCCCCTCTCCTACCCCACAATATCAATTAAATTAGTTATTTGCCCTTCCCCACCAAAACACTTCCCATCACAATCTGATCTTCCCCGCCCCCCAACAAACTGCACAAACTTTAAAACTATAACCCTTCCCACCATCCACTACACCCATGACGTTTATTTGATGCCATCCCCTCCTCACTGCACTGAGAAATTTACCTCCTCCCCCCCTCCCCACCAGTGTTGTGCCTCGTTTCCATGGACGGGGATCTGAAGGCGCAGCAGTGCCGACCGCCAGGCTGAAGATCACGGCGGGACTTCAGGAGGCAATGAGACACTCATTTATTCAGGTAAGTTAATTTATTTAAATATTTAAATGGCGATCTTGTTGTCAAGCAGTGGGGTGGCCATAACGAGGCAATCTTCATGCCCCCGCACCCCCCACCATGGATCCCGACTTCGAGGGCTCAATAAACTCCAGCCCAACGAGTCACAAGAGTAAGGGAAGCAGCTAAAATGGCTGACGGTTATGAATTAATACATAAATCCCTAACTCACAATAAATTTGGGTCTAGTAACTCTTGCAAGCTAAAGAGAGATAGCGGAATGCAGATGAAGCAGAAATGGGCTCGAGAGAAAAGGAGAGTAGGGAAGGAAAACCAAATGTCCAACTTTTAAAAGAAGGAACCCAGGTAGTAAACCAAAAGGGGTCCACCCTACATTTTTCCAGTATGGCAAATCTGGGCATGTCCAGGCAAATTGTTTGTGTACTAAAAAAAAGAAGGAGGCTTTGCAGTCAAGCCCACGTCTGTGACTTTAAAAATGGTAAGCCTGTGTTCTATTATAACCCAAGAGCAGAGCACATACAAGAACCTTTTACACAAAGGTGTGCCAGGCAGCAGACAGGGAGATAACCATCCTCTGAGATGCCAGTTGTTTTCAACACTGACTGGCAGCCAAACTGACAGAAATGTCACCAGGTTGATAGGTAAATTGGCCATTGTAAATTGCCCCCAGTGTAGGTAGGTGGTAGGAGAATTGAGGGAAGGTGAGCATGTGATAGGGAATATGGGATTAATGTAAGATTAGTATAAATGGGTGGTCGATGGTCAACACAGACTCAGTGGGCCGAAGGGCCTGTTTCAGTGCTGTATCTCCCCATGACAGGCACATTCTATGAAAGCAGAACAAATACCAGGGTATTAGTAAGGGTTTACTGGCAAAAGTTTGAAGGTTCTCTTAGTTAAAATTTACCTACAGAGTAAATTGGTCATCGGAGTAGTGACACTCAGAATCATTCCGAGCATACCCATACAGGGAGTAGACCTTTTGCTGGACAATGACTTGGCAGGAAGCATAGTTTTGCACCCAGAGGGCCCAGAACAGTCCACAGAAACTGGAGAAACTGAGGGGAGAAAACAAAACTCTGTACAGTTGCAGAGGAGTAGGGAAGTCCCAAAAATCCCACACGGGTGACAGAGCCAGAAGAATTTAAAAGGGCCCAGATAGAGTCAAAAAGATTTAAAGAAGCTCAAATAAAAACTACAAAGGAAAAGCACCAGAGATATGATTAGCTTAAACCTTTTTAAAAGATTTAAATAGGGCCAAGGAATGTTCCCAAACAGGAAAGCCAAGAATGAGGGAGATGCCTCACCTAGTTGAAGTGTTACAGGGGAGTTCAGTGGAAGCTGGACAACCAACTGCGAGCAGTAGTGTCCCAGAGGACATGGGGAAGATTAAGGAAACACCTATCTCTGAAGTAAAATGAAAAAGAAAGGTCACATGCCCTAAAGTGAACCACACCAGTGAAAATCACAAGAAAAACTAAAAGTGCGTTCAGTTTGGACCTATCCACTGAGGAATCAAATGATCAGATTCCAAAGCCAAAACCAATCAAACCCAACAATTTAGAGTCAGAACTCAGTCAGAACAAGGTGCAGGAAGCAATCCCAGACAGCTCACGGGGGTGAAAAAACAATGTACCACCCACTATCACCCTATAAATAAGAACTATCAATGTGCCAGAAACTGAATGGTTAATGCCATGTATTGTGAAAGCAGTAGTCAAGGGGTTAAAGCTTGTACAAACAGGGAACCTTACCACAAGCAGTAACATGAATTTATGTACTACAAGCTTCACCAACAAGCACATGGTCCTGGAGCTTAACATTCCTAAACTGGTGCAAATGAAACTACAACCCCATTTGGCAACACGTAAACAAAATAAATTGAATTTTTTAATGGTACCTCATCCAAAGGAAGGATGATGAAAAAACTAAAATTTGAACCTGAAATTGCTGTTATAATGTCAACTGCAGCAGTTGTAAGATGGAGGAGTGAATGAAATGAATGTGTACTGTGGTATGACCCTAACCTTTCTTACTGTTCCTTTTCTCCCTCTTTCTAAACTCAAAAAAAAAATGAAATCCGAGGAATTTCATTTTTTCCCTTGTAAGGGGAGGTGTCACACACGCTGGAAGTGCGATGATACAAATTATGGACTAATTCGGAAGAATTATAAAAACCTGTCCTTGCTTTTTCAAAATAAACCTTTATTTTGAAAAACGAACAATGTTCCAAAAATAGCCACTGAAGAAAAAGGGATTGGTCTGTGTGTATTCAAACTGTCTGACAAAGACAAACGACACATCTTCAAAGCTAAGAGCTTTCAATTGCACCCATCCTAAAAAAAATTCTTCTGAACCAAAGAATGTGTGAAGTAGCCATGTCCTTGGCCATTGTGCGATCACCAGCGGGAGAGATCAGAACGTCTCCTTCCAGGAGGTGAGAAGTAACACAGACTTATCTTAAAAAAGACAGCCTAAAGAGAGAGCACCAGAAAGAAAGAGAGAGAAGCAACATCTAGCAGCTTGGTTTACAGCAAGCCAAAAGGCACATGCCCTGCTGTAGAATCCTACATCGACATTATAAAGCAGTGAACTAAAAGTGACTCAACGCATTCAATGGAACTTTCAATCAAGAGAGAAATCTACAATCATCTCAGGCTTGCACCCATCAAGAACTTGCTTTCCAACAGAATTCAAAAGGTTTATTGTGACTTCCCCCTACTAAAAATCACTTTCCCTTTTTTCACTGTCTTTTCTTGTGTGTGTGTGTGTGTTTGTGTATGCGTGCGCAAGTGAATACATGAGTGGATGTGGTTGCGACAATTTTAGGATGAGGCATTATATTAATATTAACAGCTGATTTTCTGTTTCTAAACTTACAAAAAAAACATAGTTGTCTGTTTATTTGCCTGTTAAACCCTAATAGCAAAACACTTGTTGCAGTCAGGTGGGGAGTTGAACAGTGGCCATTAACACACTCTTTACTCTGTTGCAAACTTACTCCAGAATTGCTTGAACTTTTAATTTTAATATACATCAGCCAGAATAGCAGCAAATCGGAAGGTACACAGCCTTACCTTAAAAAAGGCAGCCTAAAGAGAGAGCGTCAGAAAGAAAGAGAGAGAAGCATCATCTAGCAGCTTGTTTTCCAGCAAGCCAGAAGGCACATGCCCTGCTGTAGAATCATTTTGGAGCAAAGCTTTGCATCCTTCATTCTGCATTTTAACATATATGGTGGAAATGTCAGTTAATATTTTGCAACATGCATTTATTTGTGAGCTTGGTAGAGTTTGGAGTACCCTATGTGAGGGGAACTTTTATTTTCCAAACTAAACAATACTTTGATGTCAGGAAAGAAGTAATTTTAGTAAAGCATTCCAATAACAATTGCAAGGTGCGGACCTTTTAACGTGAGTTGAGAGCTATGTCAGTAGGCCTGGGTTTGTACATATAACAATGATTCTTATTTATACCCCCACAATAAATGTTAACTTGGACGTTTTTACCCCAGGATGGGGTGTTGATCAATATTGCAATAAGTAGTACTTTTATTGTGCTGTTGATGATAATTGTTCAAGCTGTGGATGTTCTGATAGTTTATGGAAGGCTATTCATTCGAATCAATTTGATTTTGCCATTCTGTTTTCCACATACATTTGTTTGGATGTCTTTTCCAATAGTAAGTGGATTAAATAAAGTTTTGACTGGGGATGCATGTGGGGTGGCAATGGGGATGGGGATACTCCAATCATGGAAAGGGTAACTTAGATTTTAAATACCTAATCTGATTTAAATGATCATATTCAAATAATTCTATGTGCAATGTATTTTAATCAATTTAAACTACCTCATTGTAAAGCCTTATTTGAAAGTCAAGTTTTGTGATTAGATTGTTTGAAAAGGAAAGTGGTGGGTGACAAATATATTTCATCCTTAGGGTGTTTGCTGGCTGCAGTCAGAGTAAAGTGAACTGCTATCTTGCTTACTCACAACATTAGATAAAGCAAACATTAATGTTCTCAATTGCTCCTTAGAGCACACACAAAGCACTATTTCCTAGCCACAGTTGTAATGCTTCTGGGCCAACTGTTGTTGCTAAAGTTGATGATAAATAAATTATATGGACATTAGAAATATGTTTAAAGGAAACTGAGGGCCCACCAGCATCGTTATTCTTCAGTTTAAGTGGCATCATTGATAAAACATAGTGGTAATTCAGGAAATTTACAATTGTCATTGATTTTAATAGAGGGGCTGAGCTATGTTAATTAACTTATCACTGTTTCATTGAGAGTAATGGCAGAGTGGTGCAAAAGTTCCAGAAACATTTGGAGTGGCGTAAATAATGGTATAAGTCACTTCTGCCATAATTTGTCCTTTTGTTTACACCACTCAATGGGCCCTGCTATGGAGATGTGCTCTTACAGTGGTACAGGTCAACAGGAAGTCATAGTGGTGTCAGTCATTCTTGTAAGTAGTCTGAGAATTTAACTTGAATGGAAATTGGCTCAGACTGCCCTGTATCTACAGGTATGATAGAATAATTCAGGGGTGTCTAAGCCAACTGCCCATGAAGTTCTCCTGAAGTTGGACTGAATAAACACTTAGTGATATGACAGTTGATACAAATTTATAAGCTACTTTATTTCACAGAAGGTGAAATATACAAAACATCAGTTAGAATCAGACTCACTTAGTCCAATCAGTAAAACTTGCTTTCACATAATAATACAAAGCAATGAACTTGCTAAACTTTCACACTTCAGTGAGTCACCTTGACTCAAATGGATCATTCCTAAAGACTTTCTCTTAAATTTCATTCTTTTGCCATCCTTGTTTTGCCTCACAGCATTCTATTCCAAAATAAAATCACTGTCTGTGTTTGTATATTCAGGCTGCAAAATTCAGCTGCAGTGCCCATATTTTCTGCGCCATTGGTGATATTTTGATTTCAAAGTAGTGTCTGTGGTATGCACACACACTTCTGATGTGAGCAGTACTGGATGCCTTATTGGGTAAGGTATGACTGAGGGAGCATGAGCTGGAAGTATGCAGAGCAGGCAGATCATGATGTCATCTGATTTGATACCAGCCTGCCATTTTGAAGCTCAGTGCTCCAGCTCTCTCTTAACATACATTCAGCAGCAGGAAGGGCCCCTCCCCCCCACCAGTGCTATTCAAAGGTATCATCAACCACTTTTAGGTTGGTTGCTGATTGATTTTTACTGGCTGTTGTTGAGTTTCTAGAAGTGTTTGATGCTCTGCACTGTTACTTAAAATTTCTGTAGTCTACAGGAGTGTAGACGAAATGATTTGGGTCAGACCCCTTGCTGCCAGACATGGGTGCAATAGTTTGTATCCCCCATGGCCTACAGTATGACAAGGAGAATGTGCAGAGGTGACACAGAGAAGGACAAGCTGCTGGAAGAGGGAGGAGGAAGGGGAGAACAGCATTAAGCAGGCAGCCACATCCACCCAGGGTGTTAGGGAGTAATTCTCCTACCTCAACCTCAACCAGAAACAGTGGACTGAATTTTACAGGCCCCCGAGAACAGAGGTGGGCAACTGATTTGCATAATTAAGGGCCCAATTACAGGCCACTTTATGGGGCTGACAGCATTTTGCTGGCGGTGGAGCGCACCCCCTCCAGCCCCCCGACACCGCCATGTGGCAAGGCCACCAGCTTCATGGAGTCAGCCACCATGTGGCAGTCCAGGGGGTTATCGGAACCAGAGAGTCCATGCCCCACACAGGGAGTGTGGGTAAAGAAGGCAGCCGCAGCAGTCCCAATGATCTCCTCAGACAGCTTTCCCCTCCATTTGACAGGGCCTATCGTCCTTGCTCTTGGCCATCCTGAATTTTAATTTCTATTTGCCTGTCTGCAGATGCCTCCATTTTGAGGCATCCTGAGGCCTCTGGCCTGCCTCTGCAGTACCCACTCTTCCCGGTGATGCTGCTGAGGCTTCAGAGCTGCTTGCCCTCTGATTGGGCCGACAGCATCTGAAGCCTGCCCACCATGCTTCCATTTAGTCCCAGAAACTTCAGTTTGAGAGTTGAATTAAAAACAAATTGATGTACCTGGTTTAAAAACACAAGCTATTATTTTCCATGAGCATTTTCTAATTTTCCACTGTAATTTTGGCGAGAGCTCAGCGGACACGAGATTCACATCATTTTTCCAGAATTTCATCAGGTCTTCTGCCAAGGCTATGGTGGGAAATTGGAAGAAACCCCACAGAAGTTCAGCCCCACTTTTTTTAAAACAATAATTACAATCCAGAATCTAGATCGTTTCAAAATGCTTTATTTCAGTAAAGGCTCTGAGAATATAGTGAAGCTCTTTGGGCCCCACTACTGCAGAAAGCTGGTAAAGTTGGTGAGATTGAATTTCATGGGAGCTCTCCCAATTCCCCAATTGTCAATCGTCACTTCACAAAATGATCTGTGGAAGAATTTCTTCCATGAATCCAGGATTTCTGTGGATCTTCCTCTCAGGTTACGATGGACAGTAGGAGAACCTCTGTGGAAATTAATGGCAATAGTGTGCAAGGCAACTCCGCTCTCCCTTTCTCTCTGGTCTAGACTTTCCTTGATTGTACTAGCTATTAGGAGGAGCGATCACCTTCATAACTGCTGAGAGAGCAGTGCAGATTCGAATATGACCTGTGCTTCCTGTATATTCTTTGGGAGGGGGTGGGATAATACCTGGTGGGCTACATGTTTGTGAAAAGACAACTAGTGTCCTTCACTATATTCTGTGTTGCTTCACCTCCTCCTTCTCTTCCATGATAATGACATAGAGTGAAATCTCCATAGGAAAAGCCATACTGCTCCTGATTTCGGGCAGAGGAGGGAAAATCTGAAAATCATATGGTGGGCTGATCCGGTGAGAGGCAGTCAGAAGCAAGTGCAGAAAAAGTGAACCAAAAATAAACAATTTTAAAAGCATTTTCAAACTCTTGAAATCACTACATAAAATTTCCATATTCTTCAGTTTCATAAACTCTTCACTTTCAATCAGATGATCCTAGCGGATACTCTGCCTTAGTCTAAATTATTACATTGCAATAAAAGTGTCATCCAGGAGACCCATAGCTGTTACGTGATGACATATGAAAAATGAGGCCAATGGTGACTCAACAGAGGAATTATGGTAAGTGTACAAGGAAACACGGGGGAAACATTTTAAAGGTGCATAACACTGAAGCAATGATTCTGATGTTCCTCCTGCATGGAAGATCACCAAATACAGTGAGGAAATTCAGCCTTGCTCTCTGTCTCTGTTTCTTTCTCTCGCTCTTTGTTTCTTTCTCTCTCTTGCACACATGCACACACATTAGTTTTGCTGCTTCAATTAAATGGAAGCTTCTGATACCGTGACAAAAAAAAAATTGCCTATTGGAATGGCTTAAGTTTTTTATATTGATTCCCCGAATCAGGATGATTCCTTTAACCACTGATTCATTTAAACAGACCTCTCTGTACTACAATTGATATCAGTGCCCATCGACAAGAAAGACTAAAAACTCAGTCACGATCCCACTCTTGGTCATTATCAAGTGATCCCTGGAATGAGAAGCTTTTTATGTTGTCTGATTCAACATAAATGAGATGTGTGGAGTCCAGGTTGTTGAAGACCTCAAAACAGGTTTATTAAACCGCTAACTAATATATACAGTGCAGAGCTAACTATTTACAGGACTTGCCTCTTGGTGTTACAGTAGCAGAGTGGCTCTGGCTCTGAGCCACATGACTATGTTCGAATTCTTAGCTTATTAGCATACTAATATCTTAAAGGTACATTACTCTTAAAGGCAATCACAGAACAGTCCTTGTTGGAAAGGTTGCAAATGAGATTGGCCAGTGAGGATAGGAACAGACTTTGATATTAGTCCAAGCTATGTTTTGTATTTGTATTAACAAAGGATGATTATTAATAATAAAATTATCAGTGCTTGAAATATCCATCAACATACATTTTGTAGAGATGAATGAGGGGTGGCATTGGGTGACAGATAATCACTCCAGAACAACTACAAACACCCTTCTAAATGGAGCATGCCAGTAATAAAAGGAAAATGGATGGTGTGTCCAAAATAAAGTCACTTCTGATGACTTGCACATAACATTCATCAAATCCGGCCAATAACACAGACAGCTACCTAATTTGTCCACGAATCATGAAAACCTAGAATTGTGAAATGTGCAGATGTTGCTCGTACAGCTGAGATCTAAGTACATAACAGCTGTAGGTTTGTTGTAATAATTCTTCTGTGTCAAATCTTGCTTAAAAAGTGTCTTGTATTCAAAATTAAGACAAACCTAACTTCAGTTGGCTTTTGACACGAAAATGGATCTAACAATTTGAAAATGTTCAAACCGCCTTTGATGCAAGAAAAAATGACAGAAAAAGAGTAATGCTTTTACATTATATAACAGGAAGGTGTTTGCAATATTTTTGAAACACTGCCAAAAAATGTAGCATCCCTTGTAGCTGTGCAAATGTTCAATAAATATTTTATGGGAAAAAAAATTGAATGTGAAATCTCTGTTCCAGCAGACCAAGCGAAAACCTCCTGTGATGTTGGACATGTACCACGCAAGGCTCAGTGAGTTAACAGTCATGTACAAATTCATCAGTATCGATAAGGCGATCAAACCTCAAATGATCTGAAGTCGCACATCATTAAGCTTACACAGATATGCAATGCAGGACATGTATTTATTTGCTTGTCTTACTGGACTGGACTCAAAAGAGCGTTTGAAATTTTTAAATTCTTGACTGCAAGCATTGAACAAATATTTCTGTCGAAGCACAAATATCAAAAATGGGATGCCAGCTGACTGCAGCGCATTACTGTGATCAAGAAAATAAGTGTTCTTTGCATCTCAAACAAAATCCAAAACAGATCACTACTATATTCAAACAAACTTGTGACAATCACACAACACCAACACATGATATGAAGCTAGGAAATAAATCACTTGAAACACTGAAGGGCTACTAGGTTAGCAATACTTACCTGTATCTGCAGATAACAGTAGAAATTACAGTAGATGCCAGTCGTGTCAGTCTTAGCACTATATCTGTCCAAAGGACATAGCAGACAAACTGAATATTAGCTTATACCACAAAACATTATCAGCTGCTGAACATGATTATGCATGAACAGAATGGCAGGTATTATCTATCGTAAAGAACCGCAAACATTTGCATCTGTGGACTGGATTTTATCCTGCCCTTGGAGATATGAACAGAGGCAGGGAGGCACACAAAATTGCATGGGGTGGTACGGGCAGCATGCCTATCCCCTTCCAAACACCATGGAATTTAGTCCAAGGCAGGGAAAACCGAGGTCAGCCTACCTGCCCAGAGGCCAATTGAGGCCCTTAAGTAGCCAATTAATGGCCACAAGAGCCACTCCCACCTCTGCTCCCATTTCAATAATGTTGGAGGGGCCTGACGCCACATGGAGACACCGCCAGGTGAGATCTGGTGGCCTCAAGTGGGCTTGGGAGGTGGTGTCCCTCCTCTGAGGGCAATCCATGACCCACAGAGGGCCCCTTGATGACAATGCATTCCTCCTCAGAAAGACGCCCCTGCCCTCAACAAATACCCCCATCCCATCACCTGACTGGCCCCGACAACTCCATCACCACTTATCTGTGTCCCGGGATATCCTCATCTTCGCCACTACAGGCCTCCTGCAATACCAGCAGTGACCACCGCTCTGGGTGGCACTGCGGGAACTGCTGGGCTGCTGGCCCTCTGATTGGCTGGCTGCTCAGGAGGCAGGAGCAAGTCTCTTAAAGGGGTGGCATCCCTGATGGCAGGCAGTTAATTGGCTGCCCACCATGGAATTCCACCCGGGTCCAACAGAGGCTGAGGTGGGGTTGTCTCCCTGTCTTCCGACCAACCGCGAGGATAAAATTCAGCCCCATATTTCTATTGAACTCAGTTTGCAATAATCAGCAATCATAATCCACTGCAGTTTATTTTCAACAATCTAGGACAAATTGTATAGCTTGCATCATCAACTTTACAGTTCAGCAACAGTGCAGAACTGAACTGTTGTTGAAAACATATGTCAGCCGACATTCATAGAGTCATAGAGACATAGAGTCATTACAGCACAAAAGGAGGGCATTCAGCCCATTGAGTCCATGCTGGCTCTCAGTCAATAATCTCGTCAGTCCCATTTCCCCACTCAATCTCCATTCCTTACAAGTTTATTTTCCTCCATTGCCCATCTAATTTCCTTTTGAAATCACAGATCCTATTTGCTTCCTAAACTCATGTTGGCTGCCAGTTCCAGGTCATTATCACTCGCTGTGTAAAAAAGTTCACTTCACATCCCTCCTGCATCTCTTGCCCAACACCTTAAATCTGTGTCCCCTAGTTCTTGTACCATCATTAATGGGAAGAATTTTTCTTTTTCTACCTTTTCGAAACCGGCCATAATTTTGTACACCTCTATCAAATCTCCCCTCAAACTTGTTTGCTCCGAGGCGAACAACCCCAGCTTCTCCAAACTAACCTTGTAGATAAAATTGCTGATTCCTGGAACTTTTCTAGTAAATCTCCTCTGCACTCTCTCAAGGACCCCTACATCCTTCTTAAAGTGTGGTGATCAGAACTATCCTATAAAAGGATAAAAGGAGCCAAAGTCAGAGACCAGAAGCAGCAGCGAGAGCGCTTTGTTCTGTTCTGTTCTGTGGACCTGCTTGACCAGCAAAAATTGAAGTGTGATGTCACAGGAGAGCTGGTACGTGATTGGTGGGTATTTCTTTCTTCCATTTGAACAGCGGGAGCGGTGAGAGTGCGAGCCAGGGGGCAGCCGGGAAGGTAAGTTGAGCTATAAAGTACTTACCTCGTGATTCGGCGGACGCGGACACGGGGACTGCTGGGTAAGTGAACTTATATATTCGGGCAGTGGCTAAACCCGAAACACTACACGTGTAGTGTCTCCCACCCATCCTCCTCCTCTAACCAATAAAAAAGGACTCTTGTGTGGAGGGTTTGGTAAGGTAAACTATTCCTTTATTTTTTTTAAATCTCTTTTGTCAATTTAGAGCGGAGGGGATGGAAGCTAGGGCAGTTGCATGCTCCTCTTGCAGGATGTGGGAGGTAAGGGTCACCACTTGTGTCCCTGCTGACTTCAGCTGTGAGAAGTGCACCCAACTCCAGCTCCTCACAGACCGTGTTAGGGAACTGGAGCTGGAGCTGGATGAACATCAGATCATTCAGGAGGCTGAGGGGGTGATAGAGAGCAGTTATAGGGAAGTAGTGACACCTAAGTTACAGGATAAAGGTAGCTGGATGACCGTCAGGGGAGGGAAAGGGAATAGGCGCACAGTGCAGGGATCCCCTGTGGCCGTTCCCCTCAATAATGAGTATACCGTTTTGGATACGGTTGTGGGGGACGACCGAACAGGGGAAAGCCACAGCGGCCAGGTCTCTGGCACTGAGCCTGGCTCTGTGGCTCAGAAGGGAAGGGGGGAGAATAGGAGAGCGATAGCGATAGGAGATTCAATGGTTAGAGGAACAGACAGGAGATTCTGTGGTCGCGAATGAGACTCCCGGATGGTATGTTGCCTCCCGGGTGCCAGGGTCAGGGATGTCTCGGAACGAGTCTGCAGGATCCTTAAGGGGGAGGGGGAGCAGCCAGAAGTCATGGTACACATCGGTACCAATGACATAGCTAGGAAAAGGTATGATGACCTGAAAAGCGAGTATAGGGAGTTAGGTTGGAAGCTAAAAGGCAGGACGAGCAGAGCAGTAATCTCAGGATTGATACCGGTGCCACGTGCTAGTGAAGCTAGAAACAGAGAGTGAGTGCAGCTGAACACGTGGCTACAGAGCTGGTGTAGGAGGGAGGGCTTCAGATATGTGGATCATTGGAATACCTTCTGGGGAAGGTGGGACCTGTACAAGAAGGACGGGTTGCATCTGAACTGGAGGGGCACCAATATCCTGGGCGAGAGGTTTGCTAGAGCTCTTCGGGAGGGTTTAAACTAGTTTGGCAGGGGGATGGGAACCGGAGCCACGGATCAGTGGATGAGGTAGCTGTTGAACAGGCAGATACAGAGTGCAGAGACTCTGTGAGGAAGGTTAGACAGTTGACAGGGCAAAGTTGCAGCCAGTATGATGGGTTGAAGTGTGTCTATTTTAACGCAAGAGGTGTCAGGAATAAGGGTGATGAGCTTAGAGCATGGATCAGTACTTGGAGCTACGATGTTGTGGCCGTTATGGAGACTTGGATATCACAGGGGCAGGAATGGATGTTGGATGTTCCGGGGTTTAGATGTTTCAAAAGGAATAGGGAGGGAGGTAAAAGAGGTGGGGGAGTGGCATTGCTAATCAGGGATAGTATCACAGCTGCAGAAAGGGAGGTCATCGAGGAGGGTTTGTCTACTGAGTCAGTATGGGTGGAAGTCAGAAACAGGAAAGGAGCAGTCACTTTATTGGGAGTTTTCTATAGACCCCCCAATAGCAACAGAGACACGGAGGAACAGATTGTGAGGCAGATTTTGGAAAGGTGCAGAAGTAACAGGGTTGTTGTCATGGGTGACTTCAACTTGCCTAATATTGATTGGAACCTCCTTAGTGCAAATAGTTTGGATGGAGCAGATTTTGTCAGGTGTGTCCAGGAAGGTTTCCTGACTCAATATGTAGATAGGCCGACTAGAGGGGAGGCTATGTTGGATTTGGTGCTTGGCAACGAACCAGGCCAGGTGGCAGATCTCTCGGTGGGAGAGCATTTCGGTGATAGTGATCACAACTCCCTGACCTTTACTATAGTCATGGAGAGGGATAGGAGCAGACGGGATGGGAAAATATTTAATTGGGGGAGGGGGAATTGCAATACTATTAGGCAGGAACTGGGGAGCTTAAATTGGGAACAGATGTTCTCAGGGAAATGTACAACAGAAATGTGGAGGTTGTTTAGGGAGCACTTGCTGCGACTGCTGGATAGGTTTGTCCCGATGAGGCAAGGAAGGGATGGTAGGGTGAAGGAACCTTGGATGATAAGAGATATGGAACAGCTAGTCAAGACGAAAAAGGAAGCTTACTTAAGGTTGAGGAAGCAAGGATCAGACAGGGCTCTAGAGGGTTACAAGGTAACCAGGAAGGAACTGAAGAATGGACTTAGGAGAGCTAGAAGGGGACATGAAAAAGTCTTGGCGGGTAGGATTAAGGAAAATCCCAAGGCGTTCTACACTTGTGTGAGGAACAAGAGGATGTCCAGAGTGAGGGTAGGGCTGATCAGGGATAGTGGAGGGAACTTGAGCCTGGAGTTGGAGGAAGTAGGGGAGGTCCTAAATGAATACTTTGCTTCAGTATTCACAAGTGAGAGGGACCTTGTCGTTTGTGAGGACAGCGTGAAACAGGCTGATATGCTCAAACAGGTTGATGTTCAGAAGGAGGATGTGCTGGAAGTTTTGAAAGACATGAGGATAGATAAGTCTCCGGGGCCAGACGGGATATACCCAAGGTTATCACAGGAAGCGAGGGAAGAGATTGCCGCGCCTTTGGCGATGATCTTTGCGTCCTCACTGTCCACTGGAGTAGTACCAGATGATTGGAGGGTGGCAAATGTTATTCCCTTGTTCAAGAAAGGGAATAGGGATAACCCTAGGAATTACAGACCAGTCAGTCTTACGTCGGTGGTGGGCAAATTATTGGAGAGGATTCTGAGAGACAGGATTTATGATTATTTGGAAAAGCATAGTTTGATTAAAGATAGTCAGCATGGCTTTGTGAGGGGCAGGTCATGCCTCACAAGCCTTATTGAATTCTTTGAGGATGTGACAAAACACATTGATGAAGGAAGAGCAGTGGATGTGGTGTATATGGATTTTAGCAAGGCGTTTGATAAGGTTCCCCATGGTAGGCTCATTCAGAAAGTAAGGAGGCATGGGATACAGGGAAATTTGGCTGTCTGGACGCAGAATTGGCTGGCCCATAGAAGATGGAAAGTATTCAGCCTGGAGCTCGGTGACCAGTGGTGTTCCACAGGGATCTGTTCTGGGACCTCTGCTCTTTGTGATTTTTATAAATGACTTGGATGAGGAAGTGAAAGGTTGGGTTACTAAGTTTGCCGATGACACATAGGTTGCTGGAGTTATGGATAGTGTGGAGGGCTGTTGTAGGTTGCAACGGGACATTGACAGGATGTAGATCTGGGCTGAGAAGTGGCAGATGGAGTTCAACCTGGAAAAGTGTGAAGTGATTCATTTTGGAAGGTCGAATTTGAATGCAGAATACAGGCTTAAAGACAGGATTCTTGGCAGTGTGGAGGAACAGAGGGATCTTGGGGTCCATGTCCATAGATCCCTCAAAGTTGCCACCCAAGTTGATAGGGTTGTTAAGAAGGCGTATGGTATGTTGGCTTTCATTAACAGGGGGATTGAGTTTTAGAGCCGCGAGATTATGTTGCAGCTCAATAAAGCCCTGGTTAGACCACACTTGGAATGTTGTGTTCAGTTCTGGTCGCCTCATTATAGGAAGGATGTGGAAGCTTTAGAGAGGGTGCAAAGGAGATTTACCAGAATGCTGCCTGGACTGGAGGGCATGTCTTATGAAGAAAGGTTGAGGGAGCTAGGGCTTTTCTCATTGGAGCGAAGAAGTATGAGAGGTGACTTGATAGAGGGGTACAAGATGATGAGAGGCATAGATAGAGTGGATAGCCAGAGACTTTTTCCCAGGGCGGAAAGGGCTTTCACCAGGGGGCATAATTTTAAGGTGATTGGAGGAAGGTTTCGGGGAGATGTCAGAGGTAGGTTCTTTACACAGAGAGTGATGGGTGCGTGGAATGCACTGCCAGTGGTGGTAGTAGAAGCAGATACATTAGGGACATTTAAGCGACTCTTGGATAGGTACATGGATGATAGTAGAATGAAGGGTATGTAGGTAGTTTGATCTTAGAGTAGGTTAAAGGGTCGGCACAACATCGTGGGTCGAAGGGCCTGTACTGTGCTGTATTGTTCTATGTTCTATGTTCTATCCTAAGCAGAGCTTTATAAAGGTTCAATATTACTTCCTTGTTTTTGTACTCAATGGTCGAAATTTAAGGGACCATTTGTAATGGGATCAGAGGCGGGGCGGGGGGGCAATTAAGGTATTTAATAGCCCAATAGACTGTAATTTTATTCTCCTTTTTGCATTTATCTGATGGCACACAGGAATCACGGGGCTTCAGGGTCTTGCCTAGTGAAAGAAGGCAACAAGGAGGCGGAAGCTCAGTGTTAGCTTCACTGGGAAGCCATTGGGTGAGGCACCGTAACATGACAATGTGGGTGGAGCAGGGAGGGCATCAGGAAACAATGTCAGGAATGGGGGCCAAGGTGCCAGCTCTGCAAGGGAGCCACCCCAGGGTGCCATTGGGGCAGTACCACTTCATCAGAGGCAACAAGTGACGGGAAAAGAAGGGTGTGCCGCTTGCCTTGAAGGCCTTGCACTCAGGGAGAGGCAACCTGTCATGGGCCTCATTCACCCTGGCTTCAAGGCCCCCATTATAAGGAGGCGCAGCAGAGAGAGAGGGAGGCACAAGCACGAGCAGTGGCACCACTGCAGTCTGGGGGCCCAAAGGAAAGTCAGCCTCAGGAATGGGAGGCTGGAGAAGGATGCAGAGGGGCATGCCAACAGCCTCCTGTGTGCAGAAAAAGCTAACCTCCAGTGAGGGTATACTGGCCGAGGCTCAACTACCTGCAAATATCTGAGTGATAGTATCTTCGAAGACTCTGCCTCTCCAGGGAGGTCATCAATGATGTATGTGCCTTGATGCTGGATGAACTGAGCCCCTTGGGCACCCGAAGCCAGTGGCACTGAACTTCTACACCATCGGATCATTCCAGCAGTCCACTGGAGATATATGTGGAATTTCCCAGCCTGTGGTGCATCACTGTATTAAGGAGATCATCAATATCATGTTCAGGAGGACCGGTGACTATGTGCGCCTCCGCACCAATCCAAACAGTCAAGCTGAGAGGGCTATAGGCCATCGCTGGATTCACCCAGGTGCAGGGTATCATTGACTGCACGCATTTGGCCATCAAGGCACCCACTAACCAGCCAGCGACCTTCATCAACTGGAAGGGATTTCACTCGCTCAATGAGCAACTATTCTGTGACGACTACAAATGGATCCCGTATCAATGTGCATGATTCCTGGGAAGCAGCAATGACGCCGACATACTTTGTCAGTCTCAGGTGCCAGACCTTTTCCATGCCTCCACATCCCTTCAGGGAGACAGGGCTACTTACTGAGGATATGGCTGCTGACACCTGTGAGGAACCCATGCACATGTGCAGAGGATAGGTATAACACCTGCCATGGGGCAACCCAACTGACCTTCGAGCAGGCCAATGGTCTACTCATGATGAGATTCAGGTGCCTAGATTGATCTGGTAGCACTTCATTATGCCCCAGTGAGGGTCTTGTGCATCATGGTGGTCTGCTGTGCACGACACAACCTGGCACTACAGAGGGGTGAAGCATTGACCAGTGAGGATATCCTGGAGTGAGATGCCTCCTCTAATGATGAGGATGTGGAGGAGGGTGCTGTCCAATCAGTGGCTGATGAAGGGTCCCAGGCCCAGCAGGAAAGACGCCATGAGATATGTCCAAGGGAGGCACAAGACGCCTTTATACATTCACGTTTGCTATGATTCTTACCATATTCTGAAACAGCACTAACAAAGCCTTACCTTTAGGCAGCCCTGTTGTCACCTCATTCCTTCTGTACTCCAGCATCCAGGTACACATTACACAATGGCAAGGCCGAAGCATTGAGGGCTCAGGGTTTGGCCCCTCACTTCAAGCCCCTTTGGGAGGAATGGGTTGAATAAATTCCCAAAGGGCAGCAACAATAGAAAGGAGATATAGTGAGTGAACATCGTTTGTTTATTCTGCGTCACACCAAACATTATACTCCCCATCTCGACTGCATCTTCACCTGTGATCCCCTAAGTCTATCTATGTGCTCTTTTTAAACCTTTTCCTAGTGTTTCGACAAGGTGCTCCCTCTTCGCTGTCATCTGATGGGGAGGCAGGCTGCTGACCTTTCTGTCTCATGGCTTGGGATGACCTTGATGGCCGTCCTCTAGCTGCCTGAGGCCTGGAGGATCCCGACACACTGAGGACCTCCTGCAAAGGTGCCAGGACCCTCTCCATCATCAGGGATGATGGAGGAACTGGCATCACTGGCAGAGGGGCTTTGGAGCTACTGTCCAAACCAGGAGCACCCTGGGAGGAACCCCCTGATGTGGGAGGCAGCTGCTCTTCCCCACTTATAAGGCACACTTGTACCTTCCCACTGACCTGAGAGGGATGTGGACCTGGTGGAGACTCGAGGTGCCTCATCCCCCTCTCGCCTTGCCAGCACTGCATGAAGCTCATGGACAATATGATGAAGTGCAGGTCTGTGCTTAACTCTGGCAGCCACTGACTGGTCACCCATCACTCAATGGAAGAAGCCAGACACACATCTGTCACAGGCAGTGCAGCACCCAAGGCCTGGATGGACTCCTTCGTTGTCTGCGCTTGGGTATGCATAGCCGGTGGCATCTCTGCCAAATTTTGCTTGACTCGCGCTGCAGCTGCAGCAGTTCCCATGTTGCTAGCAACACCAGAGGCATGTCACCAGCTTGGAGTTCAGCATGAGCCTGGCCTCCCACAGTCATCCGACTGCCAGTGGCCTCGGCTGTCACAGCCTCTGTCACAACTGGTTGGCAAAGTGGCACAGTGGTTAGTACTGCAGCCTCACAGCTCCAGCGAACCGGGTTCGATTCTGGGTACTGCCTGTGCGGAGTTTGCAAGTTCTCCCTGCGACCACGTGGGTTTTCGCCGGGTGCTCCGGTTTCCTCCCACAGCCAAAGATTTGCAGGTGATAGGTAAATTGGCCATTGTAAATTGCCCCTAGTGTAGGTAGGTGGTAAGGAATATGGGATTACTGTAAGGTTAGTATAAATGGGTGGTTGTTGTTCGGCACAGACTCGGTAGGCCGAAGGGCCTGTTTCAGTGCTGTATCTCTAAATAAATAAATAAAATAAATAAACTGTGTTCACAATACTTTGTTCCTGAATCTAAGTGTGAAAGGATACCCACTGATGTGAGAGTATCTGCCCTGCTAGAGGGTGCGGGGGAATGATGTGACAGTGGATCCTCTGAGGCTCCCTCCTCCTCCTCAGAGGTGGCCGACTGTCCCCTAGCCTCTTCAGTTCCTCTCTCTTGTCCTTCAGCTTCACCTGCATGAGAAATCATAGACATTGAAGGTTTAGGGATGCCCATTGTGACATTCTAAACACCCCTACTGTGCAGCTCCATTGATGCAGCGGTGATCACGTGTGCAGCATGGCTGTTTGGTACCAGATACACCTTTGTGCCCCAGGAGATGCTCATTTACTCTTTTGGGTAGGCGCCCCTGTCTCACCATCTGCAATGGCGCTTCCACCTTGCTGCCAGTTCCGTGGCCTGCTCCTCCATCAGGCTTAGGACAGGGACATATGGCACTCCAACACCAGTCTTGGCATGCTGTTTGTGATTGTGCACTGTCTTCTCCTGCAGACACAAAGATGAACAAAGTTGTTCTCCCAATGGGACAAGCCCAAGACCTACAATGGTGATAGTCCAGCAGGCCATGATGGGAGCACAAATATGCCTCCTGCATGCCAGCCCTCTCAAGAGACTGTATGGGGTTTAACAACTCCTAGCAAGCCATACAGTTTTATCAAACTGCTACAAAGTGTAAACAAAGGAATAAAACCAGACGGGCCACTAGGGAACGACCTAGACACCGGAAACGACAACGGCAAACCCAGCCCTGCGAAGCTTGCAAAGTCCTCCTTACTAATATCTGGGGGTTTATGCCAAAGTTGGGAGAGCTGTCCCACAGACTAGTCCAGCAACAGCCTGACATAGACATACTCATGGAATCATACCTTACACCAACCCTGGGTATGCCCTGTCCCACCAGCAGAACAGACTCACCAGAGGTGGCAGCACAGTGATATATAGTCGGGGGGAGTTGCCCCAGGAGTCCTCAACATTGACTCTGGACCCCATGAAGTCTCATGGCATCAGATCAAATATGGGCAAGGAAACCTCCTGCTGATTACCACCTACCGCTCCCCCTCGGCTGATGAATCAGTACTTCTCCATGTTAAACACCAATTGGAAGAAGCACTAAGGGTAGCTATGGTACAGAATGTTCTCTGAAGGGGGGCTTAAATGTCCATCATCAAGATTGGCTCAGCAGCACCACTACTGACCAAGCTGGCTGAGTCCTAAAGGACATAGCTGCTAGACTGGGTCTGCTGCAGGTGAAAGTGAGATGAGAGCAGACAGGAGAGATGTCTTTTCAGTCCAGGAGCAAACAGCTTTCTGAGTCAGTTCAAAACTCTGTGGCAAGTTCAAATTCCTACAACAGTCAGTTAGCCATATGACTAAACTGGTCTGATCACGTCTTCTGTGTACTGCGGGAAGCAGGGTCTGGTTCCTTTGTTCCAACACTGTCTGCTAGTATGCAAAAAAGATCTTGCCAGCGAGGGGCCTGGCAATTCCTTGTGATAGGCCCTCTTTTCTTCTCAGCAACAATTTTAAGTTTTAATGTCCATGTAGCCAAATATATGTGCCTCATTCTTGGCAGGTGGGGGCCTGCATGACAATGGGGAATTAAGGTGTTTACTTGCATCGCGGTCAGATGATTTCTTCATCCAGCCAGAAAAGTGATGCATTGATTACCTCCTCCTCCTCGTTAGCTGTTCATTGTATACCTGATGATAAGGGCTGTGCCATCATGATGGCAAGGTTGTACAGGATGCAGCAGACCACAATGAATCATTAGACAAACTCTGGCACGTGCTGCAGGACTACTCCAGTGAAGTCCGGATAGCGGAAGTATTGCTTAAGCAGCCCAGTCGTCTGCTCAATGGCATTCTGTGTGGCAGCATAGCTCTCATTATGTGGGTGCTGCCCACGTGTGCGTGGTTTGCGAACCAGAGTCATGAACCAGGTGGTCAGTGGATAGCTCTTGTCACCCAGTAGCCACTTCCTGGTTTGACGTGGTACCTCAAATAATGATTGTACAACAGATTAGCGGAGAACAAAGGCACCATGACTGCTGCCAGGTAACTGGGCATTCATCTACATGATGTATTGAGCGTGGTCGCACATCAACTTCTTTTCAGAGAGTGGAACCCTTTGTGTTTGTGGCACATCTCTGCATTTAGATGCAACAACCACAAAGTCAAATGTGTGCTGTCAATGGCATCCTGTACCATGGTGGAGCCCCTCTATCCTGACAAAGCCACGTGCGCTCTCTGCTTGCTTCTCTCTTGTCAAAAGAACAAAGTGTACTCCCACCATCTGGAATGCGAAGTGTCAGTCACCTCCCTTATAACGCAGTGAATGGTGAACTGGGAGATGTTAGAAGTGTTGCCTGCTCCAGCCTGGAAAGATCCAGGTGCAAAGAAGGTTATGGTTATGGTCACCTTCATAGCCACTGCATTGGCATCATTGTCCTGTTCAGAGGCTGCAGGTCTGTCTGCTAGAGGTGGCAGATTTCTGTGAGTGCCTCCTTCATAAACAGAGAAGTCATACACGTCTGCTGTTCACACCCTCAGCCATTTCCAGCCACACCTGCTTGGTGTCAGAGATAAGCTTCTTCCTCCTGCCAGCAGGGAACAATATTTCTCTGCAGGCCCTTATAACTTACAGCATGATCTCCAGGGGTGCCTCAGAGAACTAGGGGAAATCCTTTCCTGTTGACACTCCATCACTCGAGTTGCTGTCTGTCACTTGCCAGTTGCTGATTCCATTCTGTTTCATTCTTTCCCTCGCTAGGGTCCCTTTAAGTACAGGGGTTTCAACAGTGAGGTGCAGGTCGTGATCATCCCTGACTGCTTCGATTGGTCGGGAAACCTAGAAGCAGGATGCTAATGCTATGGCTGAGCTAGGAGCCATGGCTAAACCCGCAGCATGAATTTCGAGTTCCTGACTCACAGCCAGTCTCCCCTGATACAAGTGGTTCTAAACATTACAATTTAACCTTTGAAGTGAGAACCAAGGCTTTCACCACTTGCAACACCATTCCCGTTAGACTTCATCAGTTTAAATAGAAGTAGAAAACTCACAGCAGTTCTACAAACTCAGCAAGAGCTAGTAAAAATAAATCAGCAACTAAACATAAAGTAGTCAATGATCCTTTTAAATAGAATTGGTGAGGGTTCCTTCCTGCTACTGAACACATGTTCATTTTTATTTAGAGATACAGTACTGAAACAGGTCCTTTGGCCCACCAAGTCTGTGCTGACCAACAACCACCCATTTATACTAACCCTACATTGATCCCATATTCCTTACCACATCCCCACCTTCCCTCAATTATCCTACCACCTACCTACACTAGGGGCAATTTACAATGGCCAATTTACCTATCAACCTGCAAGTCTTTGGCTGTGGGAGGAAACCAGAGCACCCAGCAGAAACCCACATGGTCACAAGGAGAACTTGCAAACTCCGCACAGGCAATACCCAGAACTGAACTCGGGTCACTGGAGTTGTGAGGCTGCAGTGCTAACCACTGCGCCACTGTGCCGCCCCATCTGTGCTGCCTGTTCGTCTGTGTGAGGTTAAGAGAGAGCGTTAGCTGAAGCGGTGAGGTTGAAAATGGCACCTCTGACATCAAATCAGTATTACACGCTGCCTGATATAACAACCTGCTAACTCTGCATACTTCTGGCACATGGTCATAATGCCCACACTAATGCCCTCACGAAAATGGTGCCTGGCCCAGGCCACACCAGAAGTGTGCATGCACACTGCAAACAGCATTTTGCACCCAAAACAGCATTCATAGCGCTGAAAACAAGGGCACTACAGTGCCAAATTTTGCAGCCATCCTCTTTACCTATTTTTATCCTATCAAATTTCTCTACGTATTCTCCTTTGCTGTGACATTGACAACAACATCTTCCTTAGTGAAGACAGATGCAAAGTATTAAGTTAATTCCTTACCCATGCCCTCTGCCTCCACAAGAAGACATTTTTTTATCTTTAATTGACCCCACCCTTCCTTTGACAAACCTTTCACTATTTATATATATTTATGAAAGACCTTTGTGTTTCTTCCCAGGTTCATCTTTGGCCTCCTTATCTCGAGAGACAATGGGTAAGCGCCTGGAGGTGGTCAGTGGTGTGTGGAGCAGCGCCTGGAGTGGCTATAAAGGCCAATTCTAGAGTGACAGGCTCTTCCACAGGTGCTGCAGAAAAATTTGTTTGTCGGGGCTGTTACACAGTTGGCTCTCCCCTTGCGCTTTTGTCTTTTTTCCTGCCAACTGCTAAGGCTCTTCGACTCGCCACACTTTAGCCCCGTCTTTATGGCTGCCCGCCAGCTCTGGCGAATGCTGGCAACTGACTCCCACGACTTGTGATCAATGTCACAGGATTTCATGTCGCCTTTACAGATGTCTTTAAAGCGGAGACATGGACGGCCGGTGGGTCTGATACCAGTGGCGAGCTCGCTGTACAATGTGTCTTTGAGGATCCTGCCATCTTCCATGCGGCTCACATGGCCAAGCCATCTCAAGCGCCGCTGACTCAGTAGTGTGTATAAGCTGGGGATGTTGGCCGTCTAGAGGACTTCTGTGTTGGAGATATAGTCCTGCCACCTGATGCCAAGTATTCTCCGGAGGCAGCGAAGATGGAATGAATTGAGACGTCGCTCTTGGCTGGCATACGTTGTCCAGGCCTCGCTGCCGTAGAGCAAGGTACTATGGACACAGGCTTAATACATTAGGACTTCTGTGTTCCGTGTCAGTGCGCCATTTTCCCACACTCTCTTAGCCAGTCTGGACATAGCAGTGGAAGCCTTTCCCATGCGCTTGTTGATTTCTGCATCTAGAGACAGGTTACTGGTGATAGTTGAGCCTAGGTAGGTGAACTCTTGAACCACTTCCAGAGCCAATATTGATGGATGGAGCATTTCTGACATCCTGCCCCATGATGTTCGTTTTCTTGAGGCTGATGGTTAGGCCAAATTCATTGCAGGCAGCCGCAAACCTGTCAATTAGACTCTGCAGGCACTCTTCAGTGTGAGATGTTAACGCAGCATCGTCAGCAAAGAGGAGTTCCCTGATGAGGACTTCCCGTACTTTGGACTTCGCTCTTAGACGGGCAAGGTTGAACAACCTGCCCCCTGATCTTGTGTGGAGGAAAATTCCTTCTTCAGAAGACATGAACGCATGTGAAAGCAGCAGGGACAAGAAAATCCCAAAAAGTGTGGGTGCGAGAACACAGCCCTGTTTCACGCCACTCAGGATAGGAAAGGGGTCTGATGAGGTGCCGCCATGTTGAATTGTGCCTTTCATATTGTCATGGAATGAGGTGATGATACTCAGTAGCTTTGGTGGACATCCAATCTTTTCTAGTAGTCTGAAGAGACCACGTCTGCTGACGAGGTCAAAGGCTTTGGTGAGATTAATGAAAGCAAAGGAGAGGGGCATCTGTGGTTCACGGCATTTCTCCAGTATCTGACGAAGGGAGAACAGCATGTCAACGGTCGATCTCTCTGCGCGAAAGCCACACTGTGCCTCAGGGTAGACCTGCTAATTTATTCACGTACACTCTCTTTGCCCCTCTTATTTCCTTTTTCAGTTCACACTGTACGTTTTGTATTCAGCTTGGTATTCTACTGAGTTATGAACTCAATATTTATCATAAGCTTCTTTTATCTGTTTCTTTTTAACCTCTGTATTTTTAGTCACCTGGGGAGCTGTAGCTTTGGATGCCTGTCCCTTTTCCCCTTGTGGGAATGTGTCTAGTCTGTACCCAAACTATCTTCTCTTTGGTTCCAATCCATCAGGGCCAGATTGCTGTTCAACTTACTGAATTAACCCTCCTCTAGTTGAATATTTTTACGTTTGATTTTTCCTTATCCTTTTCCATAATTACTCTAAAGCTAATTATATTGTGATCACTGTTCCCCAAATGCTCTCCCACTGAAACATACTCTGCTTGCTCCACTTCATTTACCAGAAGTAAATTTAGCACTGCTTCCTTCCTTGCTTAATTGGAAACATACTGATCAAAAAATGCATTTCCTCATCTTTGCTCTCTACAACGTTATTTTCCCAATCTATATTAGGATAATTGAAGTCCCCCATTATCACTACAGTTTTGTATCTTTCAGCAATTTGCCTGCAAATTTGCTCCTCGATCTCCTTCCCATTGTTTGGTGCTCTATCCTCTATTGTTCCATAATTCTAACCAAATAGATTCTGTCTTTGAACCCTCAACTGGGAATGCTTTAGAATCCAGCAAAGGGCAACCCAAAAATTTTTAAAAAGGGGAAAAAATAGAATGTGAGAGTAAATAGCCAGGAATATAAAAACAGATTGTCAGAGCTTTTACAAGTATACAAAAAGGAAGAAAGTAGCTTAAAGAAATGTTGGTTCCTCAGAGACAGAGACAGGAGAAATTATCATGGCAAACGAGGAAATGGCAGAGATGCTGAATAAATATTTTATGTCTGTTATCACGGTAGAAGTCATAAATTACATACCAGAAATAGAAGGTAACTAAGAGGCTAATAAGAGTAAGGATGGTAATGTAATTAATATCAACAAAGAAAAACTATTGGAGAAACCTATGGGACTAAAAGCCAACAAATCCCCAGGACATGATAAGCAAGGGGGTGAAAGGTCATCGGGGGTAGGTGGAAATGTGGAAATGTGGAGTAATCAGTTCAGCCATGAACTTATTGAATGGCGAAGCAGGCTTGAAGGGCCGAGTGGCCTACTCCTGTTCCTAATTTATATGTTTGTATGATGGCCCACATCCTAGGGTTCTAAAAGTGGTAGCTGCAGAGACAGTGGATGCACTGGTTATGGTTTTCCAAAATACTCTAGGTTCTAGAACAGTCACAGCAGATTGGAAGTTAGCAAATGTAACACTACTAATCAAGAAAGGAAGGAGAGAGAAAACAGGGAACTACAGCCCAGTTAGACTGACATCAGTCATCCAGAATATGCTAGAATCTATTATTAAGCAAGTCCTAACAATGCAATTAGCAAATCACTGTATGATCAGACAAAGTCAACATGGTTTTAAAAAAGGGAAATTGTGTTTATTATTCATTTATTAGAGATTTTGAGGATGTAACTGGCAGAGTAGATAAAGAGGAACCAATAGATGTAGTATACTTGGATTTCTAAAAGGCATAGGTAGAACTAGGTAGAAATGTAAGCTGCAAGGAGGACACAAAGAGGCAGCAAAGAGATATAGACAGGTTAAGTGAATGGGCAGCAAGGTGGCAGATGGAGTATAATGTGGGGAAATGTGAGGTTATTCACTTTGATAGTAAGAACAGAAAAGCAGAATTTTTTTTAAAAGGGGTGAAACTTCTAAATGTTGTTGTTCAGAGAGACTGGGATGTACTCGTACAAGGAACACAGAAAGTTAGCATGCAGGTACAGCAAGCAATTAGGAAGGCAATGGCATGTTGGCCTTTATTGCAAGAGGATTGGAGTACAAAAACAAGGAAGTCTTGCTACAATTGTGCATGGCTTTGGTGAGATCACACCTGGAATACTGTGTACAGTTTTAGTCTCCATAATTAAGCAAGGATATACTACCATTGGAGGCAGTACAGCGAAGGTTCACTCGATTGGTTCCTGGGATGAAAGGGTTGTCCTATGATGAGAGGCTGAATAAATTGGGCCTATATTTTCTGCAGTTTAGAAGAATGAGAGGTGATGTCACTGAAACATACAAGATTTTGAAGCGGCTTGACAGGGTAGACACTGAAAGGTTGTTTCACCTGACTGGTGAATCTGAAACACAAGGGCACAATCTCAGGATAAGGGGTTGATCATTTAGGACTGAGATGAGAAGAAACTTCTTCACTCAAAGGGTTGTAAATCGTTGGAATTCTCTACCTCAGAGTGTTTGGATGCTCCATTGTTGCTATATAAGGCTGAGATAGGCAGACTTTTGGTCTCTCAGGAAATCAGGGGATATGGGTTGTGGGCAGGAAAGTGGAGTTGAGGCAGAAGATTAGCTATGATTGTTCTGAATGGCAGAGCAGGCTCGAGGGGCTGTATGGTCCACACCTGCTCTTAATTCTTATGTTGTTACGTTCATCCCTTTCTAGCGCTGTCACAGTATATTGGATGAACACGGTCACCCATTCCTTTTCTCCTTCCCTATCTTTCCGGAATACATTGCAGCCAGGAATATTCAGGGCCCATTCTGTTGTGTTTTTTTCTCCTTGTGTTAGTGTTGATGATACACAAGTACCAACCACACATAAGAAATGGGTTAACCCGTAACGTGGGTGCTTTATTGATGACTATGTTGCACATGTACAATTAGAAGTAATCTTACATAGGTCTGGTCTGCATGACTACTCTCGACAGACGTACACACGGAGTAGAAGTCACATGGTACATTACATCATTTCCCTTACACTGTTGTACATCGAAAACATAACCACACCTTCTTAAAAGTGTACCACAACACATTCTTCTCTTGATTGAGCCAAATCTCTGTTATTCCCATTGCATCATAATCCCATGTTGTTACTTGGGCCTGCAGCTCACCAACCTTAATTACCACACTCAGGGCATTTATGCACATGCACACTAAACTTATCTTGGCCAGATTTACACTTCCCCCATCTGGTCCCTCCTATTTCTCAACTACTCCTTATTCTAATGCTGTTTGTCCTCCCAGTCCACTGTGCAATCTGTATCTTCTCTCTAATGCTTCATCCTGGTACCCAAGCCCCTGACAAATTAGTTTAAACCCTCCACCACAGCAGCAGTTAACTTGGACATTGGTCTCACCCCTTTTGAGATGCAACTCATCCATCTTGTACAGGGCCCATCTGTCTAAAACATGGTCCCAGTTCCCCAGGAATCTGAAGCTTTTCCTCTTGCACCATTTCTACAGCCACACATTAAACTGTCTTACCTTACTGATCCTATGTTCACTAGCATGTGGCATTGGGAATAATCCAGAGATTGCTATCTTTTATATCCTGCTTCTTTGAAAAAATTCTTCCCTAGATCCTGAAACACCGGGCTGAATTTTACCAATCTACTCAGCGCCCGGGGTTGTGGCGGGGGGAGCTTGGAAAATGCCTCCGAGAGAGGCCCATCTCGGGCCTCAACGCTGTCCAGGCCCGGCCCCATATTGCTGGCGGGAGCGAGGCCTCGTGGCACCTGCCACCCCGCCGCTCGGCAACGGGATTAGAATTTAAATATGTTAATGGATTCTAATTAATGAATGAATGCCTTACTTGCTGCCGCCGGCCATCCTGATATTTCAGACGGTTATGGGACTCCCACGCCTTTGGATCTATGTCCAGAGATCCGGTGCGAGACACTGATAGGGAGGGGGGAGGAGGTACGTTTTTAGGGTGGGAGGAGCGGGATGAAATGTTTTTGATTGGTCTAGGGGGCAGTGGGAAGGGGTAAAGTACATAGTTTATTAACTTTTGAAGGAGAAGGTCAGGTGCATCACGTAAGTATTTTGGGTCGGAGAGGGCAAGTAATGAAGTGTTTGGTCATGGGGGGTGGTGGGTGAGGGACTTGAAACTTTTATTAAATTTTTTGCAATAAAGTGTAAGTCTCTATTCCTTTAAAAATTTAAATTAAATGGAAGGGGTGGAAGCCCTTTAAAAATGGCACCGGCGCCTGCACAATGGCGCCGGACGCTGTTGCCAAGGATGGAGTACATGCCTCTCCACATCATCAGGGGTGGCGGTCTGTCCCAGCCATGTAAATGAGCCGCCATGTATAATATCTGGGCAGCTTCGCAGAGTAAAGCTCGCGCGCGCGAGCTGCCATCTTTTACAATAGGCCACTGTCTGTAGGGTCCTATCCCTTTTCCTACCTAAAAAATAGTTCCAACATGGCCAATGACTTCTAGTTGTTCTTTTATAAACAATTTTTATTTTTATTTTTTCACGGGATGGGTCACTGTCAATTATTGCCCATCTATATTTGCCCTTGAGAAGGTAATGCTGTGCCGCCTTCTTGAACCTTTGCAGTCTATGTGGTATAGATTCACTTGGAGTGCTGTTAGATAGGGAGTTCCAGGGATTTTATCCATTGATAGTGAAGGAATGGCAATATATTTCCAAGTCAGGATTGTGTGTGACTTGGAGTGGAACTTGCAAGTGGTGGTGTTCCCATGCATCTGCTGCCTTTGTTCTTCTTGATCTGTACCTGTTCAATGATGTCCTTTGCAGTGACATCAGAGAGGTAATGCACCATGCAAGACTCATATGGGTGGTTGCAGAAACACCTGTCAATCTCTCTAATTATCAAATACTCTATAACTCTTGCATTTCTACACTTTGCACCCGACCCCTGCAACGTGAGCAGTCGTTTGTCCAAAGGTACCATGGATATGCTCTAGACTGCACTCCCCTGAGGTGTCATAGAGTCATTACAACATAGAAGGAGGCCATTCGGCCCATCAAGTCTATGCCAGCTCCCTGTAGAACAATCCAATCGGTCACATTCCCCCGCTCGATCCCTGTAACCCTGCCGGTTTATTTCCCTCAAGTTCCCATCCAACTTCCTTTTGAAATCATTCATTGTGTCCACTTCCACCACCCTCGTAGGCAGTGAGTTCCAGGTCATTACCACTCACTGCGTACAAAAGTTCTTCCTCACATCCTTCCTACAGCTCTTGCCCAAACCTTAAATTTATGTCCTCTACCTTTTGTATCATCAGCTAACAGGAACAGCATTTCTTTGTTTACCCTATCCAAAACTGTCAGAATCTCATACACTTCTATTAGATCTTTATTAGTGGGTGGCACGGTGGCGCAGTGGTTAGCACTGCAGCCTCACAGCTCCAGGGACTTGGGTTCGATTCTGGGTACTGCCTGTGCGGAGTTTGCAAGTTCTCCCTGTGACCGCGTGGGTTTTCGCCGGGTGCTTCAGTTTCCTCCCACAGCCAAAGACTTGCAGATGATAGGTAAATTGGCAGTTGTAAGTTGCCCCTAGTGTAGGTAGGTGGTCGAGAATATGGGATTACTGTAGGGTTAGTATAAATGGGTGGTTGTTGGTCAGCACAGACTCAGTGGGCCAAAAGGCCTGTTTCAGTGTTGTATTGTGAAAAAAATAAATAAAATCTCCCGTCAATCACTTTTGCTCCAAGGAGAACAACCCCAGCTTCTCCAATCTAACCTTGTTGCTAAAATCCTTCAACCTGGAACCATTCTGGTAAATCTCCTCTGCATCCTCTCATGGACCCTGACGTCCTTCCTAAGGTGTGGTGACCAGAACTGGACATATACTCTAGTTATGGCCTAACCAGAGTTTTATAAAGGTTCAACATAACTTAGCTGCTTTTGTACTCATAACCTGTACTTATGAAGTAGCCCAAGATCCCATATGCTTTGCGAACTATTCTCTCAATATGTCCTTCAAAGATCGATACACATGTACCCCCAGGTCCTCTGTCCCTGTACCCTTTAGAACTGTGCCATTAAGAATATATTGCCTCTCCCTATCCCTTCAGCCAAAATGCCTCACCTCACACTTTTCTGTATTAAATTCCATCTGCCACTTGTCTGCCCATTCTGCTGGCATATCAATGTCTTGTTGCAGTTGATTGGCATCATCCTCACTGATTGCCACATCTCCAAGTTTGGTATCATGGGCAAATTTTGAGATTTTACCCTGTATGCCAATATTCAAGTAATTTATATATAACAAAAAAACAGTGGTCCTAGCACTGCCCTTTGGGGAATACCACTGTCTACCATCCTACAGTCTGAAAAATAGCCATTTACTTGCTGTTTTCTGTGCTTAAGTCAATTTTTTTTATCCAAGCTGACACATAAGATCATAAGAAATAGAAGCAGGAGTAGGCCATTCAGCCCCCTCAAGCCTGCTTCATCATACAGTAAGATCATGGCTGATCTGATTTTGGCCTTAACTTCACTTTCTTGCCTGCCCCATAGCTCTTGACTCCCTCGTAGATCAAAAATCTGTCTAACTCAGCATTGAATATATTCAATGACCCAGTCTCTACTGCTCTCTGGGAAAGAGAATGCCAAAGATTAATGACCCTCTGAGAGAAGAAATTCCTCCTCAGCTCTGTCTTAAATGGGAGACCCCATATTTTTAAACTGTACCCACTAGTTCTAGATTCTCCGCCTGAGGGGAAACTTCCTATTGGCATCTACCCTGTCAAGCCCCCTCAGAATCTTATATGTTTCAATAAGACACTGACACTCCTAATAACAGCCTCAATTATATTAACCAGCTTTTTATGTAGTACTTTGTCAAATGTTTTCTTAAAATCCATATAAACAACAACCATTGCTTTCCCTTCATTGACCTTCTTTCTTATTTCATCAAACAAAAATCAATTAAGTTCCTCAAGCACCTTCACTGGTATTCAGCACTGAAAACTGGTCTAAGAGTGCTACACTTACTGCTTCTTTTAACCCTACCGCCTGGCCACCTACTTACTCTCCTCCTAAGCTCTGCAGCTGTGGGTAGACCAGCTCTTGGAACATGCGCTGCAGGAAATTATCAGTCTCTCGTTTGCCTACAGTGACTCCAGCTGCTCCTCAGAAACCCTGAACTTGAGTTTGAGCAGCTGGAGGCACTTCCTACACGTGTTTATCCAGGATATATGAAGCATCCTGGAAATACCACATGGGACATGAATTATATATATAGGATCCCCTTACTCTTATTATTTATGCATACCAGATTTTTATTTTATACAATTCAGATCCCTTTAATGCTGGTATGCTCTACTTAGTTCATTTTAATTTTATCCCCTGAGATCTAATCAATTACTCTGATTATTTATATATTTACTTATGTACTGTTCCCCTTGGTATAAATTACTTTGCACCTCCTTTGCTGTCTGCACCGAATTTCTACTTTCACCAAGTTCCCATTGTTTAGCAAGCCAGTCCCTTCAGCAGATTCACCGAACTCTGCCCAGATTTGTGAACACAGCTAGCATATGTTCCAATTTTGGTTTGGTTTACACAAGACCTAGCAAGGATCCATACAACTGCACATAAGTGGCTGGACTTAGTTGACATCATGTTATGAATCAATAAGGTATGTGATTCATCCTTCGTGATAACATATTTAGAAACTGTACCTGTGGTGTTGGACTTCTCATCCTAGACAAAGGCCAAGCAAGGCCAACTGCACAGCTTTTGGGACAGCTCCTGCTGGATGACCATGATCCAAATTCATGCTGCGAGTCTCTCAGACACAAGAAGCATGTTAACTGCAGACAGCAGGATAGAGTGAGAGGATGAAGGAATAAACTGTATGATAAGGAAAAGATGTGTGTTAATTATTAATTTATAAGTCCTATTCAAGCCTATCTGCTGAGGTGATTTTCAGTTACAAGGACAAACACATGGCTATATTAAAATTTAATATTTCCTGAGGTATATTTTATCTGATAAATTATTTTGAGTTTTTAATTTAAATGTAAATTGAATTTCATGAGGTAATGCTGATCTAAATTTTGTCCCAACAGAGCCTGAGAAAGTCTTGTACCATTCCACTTTCGTCCATACAGTTTTGATATTTTTCTTTTTTGCTGTATTATAATGAACAATAATTAAACTAGTATTTTCCATTATAAGGGAATGAAGATATATTGGATCTGTAAGATCTCCTAAAGGACCATATTTTCTCCTTTTAAATAAACAAGAACAATTTGCAGTTACTTCATACTTATGTAGCCCTAACAAAATTGCGGGACTGTGCAATTTGAAATGTTTAATTCCAGGAAATACAATTTCATTAGTAGGAATGAATTGCAGCTAATCATGACACACGTGTAATAATGTTTGTTTATTTAGCTGGATATGTGACATAAACAGAAAAGCATCACTATATTTAAGAGTCTCCAAACAAAACTACTGAGAACATTACACAGGTAGAGTTCCTCGGCACAAAATTGGGATAGTTTGCTCCTGTTGTTTGGATGCTATGATTGCCTTTAGATCTCTGAAATTGGATCTGCGGTATGTGCACACTGTTTTGGGATGAGTTGCATTGGATGCCATATTGGTGAGGATCGAGTGCGTTTGGAAGCTGCTAGAAGAATGCAGAATAGGCAGATCATGAAGTCAATCAGCGTGTAACACTGCTTTGAAGCTAGCTGTGCTATTTTGAGCTCAATGCTCTGGCTAATGCCCTCTCTATCTTCACACAGCTGAACACAAGTTCAGCAGCAGGAAGGACACACCTGCCAATACTATTTAAAAGAATCCTTATAGATTTACAGGTTAGTTGCTAGTTGATTTCTTCTGGCTGTTGCTTCAATTCTACAAGTGTTTTATGCTTTCTATAGTTAACTTGCACCATTACTTCTGGTCTCCCGCAAGGATCTATCCTTAATTCCCCTCCCATTTTCTTATCTACATGCTTTTCCTCGGCAACATCATCCGAAAGCACAGTGTTAGTTTTCACATGTACACTGACGACATCCAGCTCACCCTAACCACCACCTCTCTCGAATCTTACTTTGTTGCTAAACTATCAGACAGCTTATCCAACGTCCAGTACTGGATGTGCAGAAATTTCCTTCACTTAAATATTGGGAAGACTGAAGCCATCATTTTCAGTCCTTGCTCCAAACCCCTATCCCTAGCTACTGACTCCATCCCTCTTTCTGGCAACAGTTGAAATTGTCAGTTTGTTCGTAACCTTAGTGTCACTTTTAGCCCCAAGATGAGATTCCAACCTCATATTCACGCCATTGCTAAGACTGCCTATTTCCACCTCTGTAATTTTACCTGACTTTGTCCTGTCTCAGCTCATCTGCTGCTGAAGTCCCCACTCATGTCTTTGCTACCTCGACACTTGATTATTCTAACACACCCCTGGTTGGTCTCCCACATTCTACTCTCTGTAAACTTGAGGTCATCCAAAACTCTGCTGCCTGTGTCTTTACCCACAACAAGTCCCCCTCCCCTATCACCCTGGGATCGCTGATCTACATTGGCTTCCAGCCACAAAACATCTTGATATAATAATTCTCATGCTTGTTTTGAAATCCCTCCACATGCACAACCCTCCATCTCTCTGTAATCTTCTCCAGCCCTACAACCCTCAGAGATATCTGTGCTCCTCTAATTCTGGTCTCTTGAGCATCCTCGATTTTAATTGTTCCACCACTAGTGGCTGCACCTTCAGTTGCTTAGGCCCTTAGCACTGAAATACCTTCCCTACACCTCTCCGCCTCGTTACCTTTGCACATTTAAGAACTCCTTAAAACCTATCTCTTTGACCAAAGTTTTGGTCATCTGACCTCATATCTCCTTACATGGCTCTGTGTCATACTTTGTTTTATCATGCTCCTGTGAAGTCCCTTGGGACATTTTCTTAGATTGTAGTCCCTATACAAATTTAAGTTGTTGTTGTATAGTTGTTTCAAGTTGCAGTGAGTGGTGCGGCAGGTGTTCAAGGAGTTTTTGCTGACTTCAAGGCATCTGTAGAAAACAGAAATGGCTCCCAGATATGGGTACACTCATAGACATTCCCCTTGGTGTAGTGCTTTGAAAATTGCATTGTTCCATTTGTCCACTGAAGACTACCATACACACATATACCAGCAGAGGGTGTTTGTAGGGGAATAAAGGAAACCTTTAACAGCATGCAGCAATTCTGTATCTCACTAACTCTGACTGAATATTACTGTTCAGTCCCAAGAACATCACAATGGTAACATGAATGGTGAAAAAATAGGAAATGGATGGTGAAAAATAGTAAACATTGCTTTCAGGTATGAAGCTTTTGGAAGGTGTTTGTCTAATTTCTGCAGACAGCATTTTAAGTTGGCAAGTTGGAGAACACTTTGAGGCTGGGTTAGATACACACAGGAAGCTTGCACAGTGTACAAACACACACACACACACACACACACACACACACACACACACACACACACACACACACACACACACACACACCGACCTCTCCAAAATCACCATCCAATCAAAAAACTGAATCTTAGATCATTACAGAAAGGAATGCGATCCCAGATACTTGATCATGTCTGTGAAGAACTCATCTGAGTATGATACCATTAATCACAACCCCAATTCCCCATTCACCAAGAATCCTACACTTAACCTCCCTCTGTGACTGGCCATTACTGTGTCCTGGCCATAATGCTGAAGCAAATGTCACTTCAAAATAAACATTCCAAACAAAATTTCTAAATTAAATTATACCATATTGCATCGAAAAGCCAATAATCACCCTGGTACATTCCTGTAGTGCCTGTCTTCCATGAGCCTTTGCTTGTCCTTGTGCTCCTATGCAGTGCTGCTGCTATCCGCACAGCTGCAGCATGGTTGGTGGAAGGCTGCTGACTTTTAGTGAAAGACACTGCAGATGGTCTTGGAGGATGATCTTGAGCAGCTCTGGGCCTAGGAGGCCTGGTTGCAGACTGCACCAGCTCGGCAAGAGCAGCAGCAGTCTGGGCTGGCTAGCAAGACAACAACAAGGGCACTGGCTGAGTGACAGGGATGAGAGGACAAATGCTTTCTTCCTGAAAGAAGACGGCAGTTTTGTGCTCCATGAAACCACTGCCACTCCCGGGGTGGTGCCTCAGCAATCCTACTAATCTGTTAGAGGACAGATTGCTGGACTGCGGTGATACCTGCGAGCCAAAGTGCATACTGGAATCCACAGCAATCATGGTAGAAAGCTGACCTTGCATGACTTCAGGCTGAGCTTCCATTCAAGCACTCAGACATTGGTTGATTGCTGCTGTGCTGCAATGGAAGCTGTGACATTGGCTATCAGGCACTGCATCATGGTTGATTCCACAAATGTGAGAACTGAGCTGTTCACCATTTCCATGCTGGAATGAATAGGCACCAAGCTCTGTGAAAAGGTCCATGCGAAGTTGGTGCCTGATTCCTCCATGCTCTTTGAGATTCACTGCAGTCTTTCTGGTGGCTTCCCAATGCACCAAGTATTTCCTTGTGCATTCCCATCAGTCTTCTTCTGAAGATGCCCTATCAAAGTGCTCATCTGAGTCATCTGCAGTGGAACTCATGTGTGAACTCACCCTCTTGCGAGATGGAGCCTGTGCTACTTTTGATCACTCAGGCCTGATGTCTCACCGGGATGAATTTTACTTGGCCTGAAAGAGCAGGGTAGGAGACATTTGGGTGGGGGGGCGGCGGGGGGAAATGAGAAATCGGGAGGGGATGCGTTTGCCTGGAGCCCTGATGTCGTGACATCAGTTCTGCATTTTATGAGTGGTGGAAAAGATGAAGGGTGAAGTTGCCACTACGACATGGCAGGACTTCAATTGAGCTCATTGGGAAGGTAATTAAACTGAATTTACACGCAACAGAATGTAATTTAACAGGGCATTTTGAATTTAACAAATGGTGCACTGGATTCACGTGCCTTCAAATCTCCGACTGGTGAAAGGGGGCAGCAACGAAGTGAAGCCTCAGTGGTGCCTCTGGAAGCCAACCATTGCGAGAGTGTTCATTGGCTAAAGGGAAAGAAAGGGGATTGGATACCATTACCGGCCAGTGGCAGGAGGTCTCTAAGGTGTGAGCGTGTGGTGGATGATCTGCAAGGGTGGGAGCTACATTGGGTGGTGGGTGATCTGCAAGGATGGGAGATGGGCATTGTTAAGTGTTCATTGGCAAGGGGAAGGTTTCAGGGGAGGTAGAAAGCAAGGATATTGCGTGAGGGGAGGAGAAACCACCTGGCATGGGACTGATACACTCAGTCTTTCTGGACCCCTGGGAGTAGGACGAGTGATGTAGAGGGACGGAGGACCAGGCACCGGCAGCTCCACAGCAGCAACAACAGAGGCAACAAGGTGGTCAGCCTTCGGGTGGGCACGCCAGTGAAGTGCGAAGGGAGCGCCAACAGGCTGCCGGGCGATAAAGGGTCTATCCACAGCAGAAGGTTTACCTGACTCGCCTCAACTATCTGCTGATATCTGAGCGGCAGTGACTGCGAAGACTATGGTTCTCAAGGGAGGCCGTAACCGACTAATGCGCCATGCTGCAGGATGAGCCAAGACCCATGGGCTTCGATGGACATTCAATGCCTGTGGTCTGGAAGATCACCGTGGCACGCAGCTTTTACACATCCAGCTCTTTCCAGGGATCTACTGGGCCCATGTGTGGGATCTCATAGGCAGTAGCACATCGCTGCATCAAGGAGGTGATCAATGCACTGTTCAAGAGGGCCGGTGACTAAGTGCACTACCGGACTGACCCTGGCAGTCAGGCAGAGAGGACCATCGGCTTCAGTGTCATTGCTGGATTCCCCCAGGTGCAATGTGTCATCGACTGCATGCAAATGGCCATCAAGGCTCTCATGGACCAGCCAATAGCCTTCATCAACAGACGGGCTCATATTCCATCAACTTCCAACTGGTCTGTGACGACCAGAAACGCATCCTGCAGGTGTGTGCGAGTTACCCAGTAAGCAGCCATGTACCTACATATCTCGACTGTCCCAGGTGCCTCAGCTTTTCCAGCCCCCAACTCCCCTTCAGGGATGCATTCTGAGGGACAAGGACTACCCATTGAAGACATGGCTTGTCACACCAATGAGGAACCCTCTCATTGCAGTACAGGAGAGGTACAACAGCAGCTATAGCTCTACCTGAGCGACCATTGAGCAAGCCATTGGATTGCGGAAGATGAGAGTCCATTGCCTAGATCGATCCGGTGGAGCCCTGCAGTATGTCCCAGCATATCATGGTGGTCTTCTGTGATCTGCACAATCTAGCACTGCAGAGGGGGGAGGTCTGCATAATAAGAACATAATTGATCACCACTTCTCATCCGATGAGGAGGATGTGGAGAAGGGTGCTGAGTAGACGGCACCGGATGAGAAACCCCTTCCACTGGAGGTGGGGAATGTGATTAGTCAAGGGGTTGATTGGCTCAATCTATTTATTCCCAGTATAAGGTTGAGTTTTTCCCTGTTTCTGCTCAGTTTAGGTAGGGTTGCCATGATCTCCAGTGTGCATACATGCTGGAATGACACAATGTGTACTCAGGGGCAGCAAGTGGAGATGCTTTGGAAGATTTTCTGATGGGGCATCAGTGGGGAGACATGTAAATGACCTCTCAAGTTTGCTTCCTTTTGACCTCCTTGTTCAGTATGACTTTATATTTCTACCTATTTTAACCAGTTTTCTATCATGGCTCACTAATTGCTGCAACTTGTAGCCATTTTCAGCACATTCATGGAAAGACTTTTAACCGTTTAATAAATAAAAATTTAAAGGAGTGGAGTCAAATCATGGAGATAGATAGAGAGAAGAGGAGAGGTGGAAGTGTTTCAGGAGAGAATTGCAGAGAGCGTCAGTGAATGGAACTGAAGGCTTTGCCATTAACTGTAGGGTGAAAGGAAAGGAGTTGAGGAGGTGAAGAGCTGGAAATTTCCCATAATAGGGCGGAACAAGGGTATGGAGGAATTTGAAGATGAGGATAAGGATTTTAAATCCAATGTGATGCGGGTAAGGGAATCAAAGTATTTCAATGAGGACAGGATTGATTGTCGAGCTAGAGTGAATTCTTATTATCAATTCCCCCTGCATTCCAACCTTCACCTGGAAGTATTCCTTTCCCTACAGCCTGATATGCAAGCAATGTAATAAAAATATTACGATGGGTAAAATTTGTCTTTGGCATTCTTTTTGCATATGCCTTATACCCTGCCCAATTTTCTAATCCATTGAAGTCAATGGGGTAATTTTAATTTTGGGCAATAGTGTAAAACTGGTAACATTAAATTGCCTACCCGTCATAAAACCTGCATGATTTTTATTTCCATTGACATCAATGGAAGGGAAAGTAGAGTGTAGTGTATAATGGATGCGGAATTCAATATTTTGAGCATTATACCATTGCCTAAAGTTAAGTTTATCCCGATTGGGTGGTAAATCAAGCTGCCAATTCACTATTGCCCATTTTGCATTACTGCCCAAGACCAATTTACTCCCATAGACATCCCACCATGGGTTGCATATTTATGCCTCATTGTTATACACGATTATAATATGCAAAGGTCAGTCTAGCTAACAGCCATCAAAAATGCCAAATGTGGCCTCTCAGGAAAACAGATATTTATGCAATAATGCAATGCTAATGGTTATAAATGAACAGCACATCAAGAAAATGAAATTCACTCCTGTTGGCATAGGTAAGTAACACTCACACTACACAAGTGTCAGACAGTGACCATCCCCAACAACAGAGAATCTAACCAACTGCCCTTGACATTTAATGTCATTACTATCACTAAATCCTCCACCATCAACATCCTCGGGGTTACCATTGACCAGAACTTAACAGGAACAGCCACATAAATAAAGAGCATGTCAGAGGCTGGGTATTCTGCAGCAAATGACTCAACTCTTGACTAAAAGCCTATCATCATCTACAAGGCACAAGTCAGGAGTGTCATGGAATATGCTCCACTTTCCTGGATGAGTACAGCTCCAACAGCTCTCACAAAGACACCATTGAGCACAAAGCAGCCCACTTGATTCACACCCCGTTAACTACCTTATTCATTCACTCCCTCCACCACCGGCACTCCGTGGCTACAGCATGTGCCATCTACATGATGCACTGCAGCAACTCGTCAAGGCTTCTTTGACAGCATCTTCCAAACCTGTGACCTCTACCACCTAGAAGGACAAGGGCAGCGGGTGCATAGGAATGCCACCTCATCCAAGTTCCTCTCCAAGTCACACATCACCCTGACTTGGAAATATATCACTGTTCCTTCATTGTCACTGGGTCAAAATTTATTTTATTTTTTCTATTTAGAGATACTGCACTGAAACAGGCCCTTCGGCCCACCGAGTCTGTGTCAACCAACAACCACCCATTTATACTAATCCTATATTAATCCCATATTCCCTAACACATCCCCACCATTCTCCTACCACCTACCTACACTAGGGGCAATTTACAATGGCCAATTTACTTATCAACCTGCAAGTCTTTGGCTGTGGGAGGAAACCAGAGCACTCAGCAGAAACCCACACGGTCACAGGGAGAACTTGCAAACTCTGAACAGGCAGTGCCCAGAACTAAACCCGGGTTGCTGGAGCTGTGAGGCTGTGGTGCTAACCACTGCACCACTGTGCCGCCCTTTAAAATCCTGGAACTCCCTCCCCAACAACACTGTGGGTGCACCTGCACCACACAGAGCACAGCAGTTCAAGAAGGCAGTTCACCACTACTACCTTCTCAAGGGGAATTAGGGATGGGATACAATTGCTAGTTTTCCCAGTGGTGCCCACATCCCTTGAATGAATGAAAAAAGTGCATTGATGAAGGTACCACAAACAGCTACTTGTATGTAATTTATGCCACCTTGTACATTGGGAAATGCCGCTCTGAAATGTCAGTGCCTCGGTCATGTTGCTGCTAATTATCCATGGGAAAGATCATGATCTGACCGATCAATACATTGGTGCTTTTCTTTATGCATCTATGCTGATTTATTTATGTTGCTGATGTCTCTATTGGTAGACTAGAATAACTCACAGTGAAAAACATTCAAGGTGTCTGTGACTTTCACCGCAATTAACAATGCTGTCCAAATGGATGAAGTGGCTGTGTTTCAACACCTGGCATAGCTTCTTTTGTGAAGTGGAGCCAGCAACAATGGACAAAGAAATTTCACATGAACTCAATTGCCCTGAAACTCCAAGGGGCTATCACTGATGTTCCAGCACAACTTTGGAGGGAAATCTGTGGAAACCCCAGAGAAATGACATAAATACTTGTTTTGAGCCATTTATGATATTCTCTGGCAATTTTGCCAAACTCCTTCCTAAGTTAGAATAGAGAACAAGTGTTAACTTCAGGGCCAATGTGCTTGTTACTCATAATAGCATGGTGCAATTTCAAGCCAATTATCTATGCATAATATTTCCTTAACTTCGCTAAGCTTTCGAGGAGACTCAACTCCACATCAGTCACAGTAGAATTGGATATTGAGCTCTAACTTTACTTAGATTGGCCCTCACTGGAGGCGATACAGCTGTAAATGATTACATTACCTATTGGCAATGTTGAGATCTATTGGTTTAGGCCTAGGTCGCGGGTAGAAGAACTAGGGCTAAACTTTCTTGGTTCAGGTATGCTATCAACTTCTTCTAATCTTTCAAGTAGATAAATTCTGCTTTTAATTTTTTTAATGCAAGGCAAATGAAAACTGCTGGGCTGAGAAGCTGGCAAACAAACATAAGATGGTTACAAATCAAAGGGTAGCCCATGTTTATTTAGTAAGGACATATTGGGAAGTGTGAAGACGCTAAACAATAGGATACTCTGTGAAATTTTTGATGGAGATGGTGCATCTGCTCTGCCATCATCAGGGGTATAAATTATTCATATGATTTCCCAAAACAAAGAGAAGATTTGGAGTTGGAGGTAATAAGCTTAAATTGCTATCTGGGACATCCTACATTTACCACATTGTTATGGAGATAGATGATGCAGTGGGTGTCTGTTGGTTTTTTGATCTGTGTGCTTGCTGACACAGTCAATCAGTTGGCTTTTGGAAAAGCAGTTGGCTTTTGAAGGTCAGTTGGACTCAGGAGCAGAAGGGCCATCAGGAACCAGGGGTGTTTCTGTTTTGAGGCAGGCCCATGCTCAAGCTGGGATGTCCAGTTTGAGAGGTGATCTCACATCTCAGAAGGCAGCTGAGAAACAAAGGAAATAAAATGAATTCCTAAGAGCCATGGTACCCTTTGGATTAGTCCCGGGAGGAGTGAACAAACCACCAAGATCCTGTAAAGTATAGGGAATTTATTGGGGTGGAAGTGATAGTCAAACAGGAGTGTCTGTTGAGATTTAGAGTTTAAAGCATACAACTTCGTGTTCTGTTAAGATTTTAAGTTTAAAACTTGTTTCCAAATTGTATTGTTAATTTAGCAGTATGTTGCTTTGTTTAACTCTTGTACAATAATGTTTATATTTAAAACATGAAATCTTGTAGCATAATTCTTTCAGTAATAACTGGAATTTGACTTTCTCTTTTTAATTGTTAACAATCCCGTTACCTACATTGCCAATAACTGCTAAGCTAAGAACGTGAAAACATAAGCAATAGGGGCTTACAGCCCTCAAGCCTACTCTGCTATTTAATAAGATCATGGCCTTGACCTCAAGTGCACTTTCCTGTCCAATCCTCATATCCCTTGATTCCCTTAGAGTCAACAAATCCAACAATCTCAGCCTTGAATATACTCAATAACTGAGCATCCATAGCCCTCCGGAGTAGGGTATTCCAAAGATTCACAACCCTCTGAGTAAAGAAATTTCTCCCCATCTCAATCAAAAATGGTTTTCCCCTTTTCCTGAGACTATGTTCCTTAGTTAAATACTCATCAGGGGCAAAAGCCTCTCAGCCTCTCTACCCTGTCAAACTCTCTTGGAATCTTATATGTTTCAATGAGATCTCTCTTCCAACCTTCAGAGAGTATTGGTACATTCTACTCAATCTCTTCTCGAAGGCCTACTCTCTGATCCTTGGAATCAATCTAATGAACATTTGTTACACTCCCTCTAAGGCAAAAATATACTTCCCTAGGTACAGAGACTAAAAGCATACACAGTACTCCAGGTGTGGTCTCAGCAAATCCCTGTTCAATTGCAGCAAGACTTCCTTGTTTTGTACTCGAACACCCTTGCAATAAAGACCAACATACCACTGGCTTTCCTAATTGCTTATTGTACTTGCATGTGAACTTTATGTGTATCTTGTACAAGGGCACCCAAATCCCTCTGAATACCAACATTTAATAGTTTCTCACCAATTTTTGTTTTGGAGTCAGGACCATGACATCGGGTGAGTTTCCGAGACCTGACCTTGTGTTGCATCAGCGTCAGACCCAAAACATGATTTCTGTAGGATGGCCAATTAGTGGCCAGGGTGTTTGCTCAGCATCTAGTTAAGGATGGCGGGTGGGCATCCAAGGCTGGAAAGCCAATAGGAGACCCTCCAGCAATGACGCAATGGCAGCCCCATTGTCTGAGGTAGGATATGTCGATGCCTGCAGAAAGAGAGAGAGAGAGAGCGGGTACCTCACAATGGAGGTGTCCACTGAAAAGAAGGTATTAAAAATCAGGCTGTCATTGCAGAGTGGCTGTGAAGGAATCTGGCTACAATAAGGGGGTTATAAGTCTAAAAGAGTTATTTTCCTACGAATTAGGGATTAAAAAAATTAAAAGGAGAATTCACCTGCTTGAAAGATTAGAAGAAGTTCATAGCATGCCTGGACCTGCCCCTGTGGTCAAGGACGCAGCATAATTGCCTCTTCCTCGAACACAATGGTAGGTTCTGAAAAACAGGAACTCGTTCCTAAAAAGTTCTGAACATCATCAATTCAGTAAGGCACTGATAATACAGATTTCATAAATAATCATTGTACATTGTCACAGTAGAACAATGGATAACATGATTTTCCAGGGTAGGTGATGGTGTAGTGGTATTATCACTAGCCGAGTAAACCAGAGACCCAGGGTATTTCTCTGGGGACATGGGTTCGAATTCCACCACAGCAGAAGGTGGAATTTGAATTGAATTAATAAATCTAGAATTAAAAACTAGTCTAATGATGGCCATGAAACCACTGTTGATTGTTGGAAAAACCCATCTGGTTCACTAATGTCCTTTAGGGAAGGAAATCTGCTGTCCTTACCTGGTCTGGCCTACATGTGAATCCAGACCCACAGCAATGTGGTTAACTCTTACATGCCCTCTGAAATGGCGAAGCGAGCCACTCAGTTGTACCAAACCGCTACAAAGTCAATAAAAAGGAATGAAACCGGACGGACCACCCGGCATCGACCTAGGCACCGGAAACGACAACGGCAAACCCAGCCCTGTCGACCCTGCAAAGTCCTCCTTACTAACAGCTGGGGGCTAGTGCCAACGTTGGGAGAGCTGGCCCACAGACTAGTCAAGCACCAGCCTGACATAGTCATACTCACGGAATCATACCTTACAGACAATGTCCCAGACAATGCCATCACCATCCCCGGGTATGTCCTGTCCCACCGGCAGGACAGACCCAGCATAGGTGGTGGCACAGTAGGGAGGAGGTTGCCCTGGGAGTCCTCAACATCGACTCCGGACCCCATGAAGTCTCATGGCATCAGGTCAAACATGGGCAAGGTAACCTCCTACTGATTACCACCTACCACCCTCCCTCAGCTGATGACTCAGTACACCTCCATGTTGAACACCACTTGGAGGAAGCACTGAGGGTGGCAAGGGCACAAAATGTACTCTGGGTGGGGGACTTCACTGTCCATCACCAAGAGTGGCTCGGTAGCACCACTACTGACCGAGTCCTAAAGGACATAGCTGCTAGACTGGGTCTGCGGCAGGTGGTGGGGGAACCAACACGAGGGAAAAACATACTTGACCTCGTCCTCACCAATCTGCCTGCCGCAGATGCTTCTGTCCATGACTGTATTGGTAGGAGTGACCACCGCACAGTCCTTGTGGAGACGAAGTCCCGCCTTCACACTGAGGATACCATCCATCGTGTTGTGTGGCACTATCACCGTGCTAAATGGGATAGATTTTGAACAGATCTGGCAATGCAAAACTAGGCATCCATGACGCGCTGTGGGCCATCAGCAGCAGCAGAATTGTACTCAACCACAATCTGTAACCTCATGGCCCGGCATATCCCCCACTGTACCATTACCATCAAGCCAGGAGACCAACCCTGGTACAATGAAGAGTGCAGGAGGGCATGCCAGGAGCAGCACCAGGCATACCTCAAAATGAGGTGTCAACCTGGTGAAGCTACAATACAGGACTATCTGCATGCCAAACTGTGTAAGCAGCATGCGATAGACAGAGCTAAGCGATCCCATAACCAACAGATCAGATCTAAGCTCTGCAGTCCTGCCACATCCAGCCGTGAATGGTGGTGGACAATTAAACAACTAACTGGAGGAGGTGGCTCCACAAATATCCCCATCCTCAATGGTGGGGAAGCCCAGCACACCAGTGCGAAAGATAAGGCTGAAGCATTTGCAACAATCTTCAGCCAGAAGTGCCAAGTTGATGATCCATCTCGGCCTCCTCCTGAGGTCCCCAGCATCACAGATGCCAGACTTCAGCCAATTCAATTCACTGCGCGTGATATCAAGAAACGACTGAAGGCACTGGATACTGCAAAAGCTATGGGCCCTGACAATATTCCGGCAATAGTACTGAAGACCTGTGCTCCAGAACTTGCCATGCCCCTAGCCAAGCTGTTCCAGTACAGCAACAACACTGGCATCTACCCGGCAATGTGGAAAATTGCCCAGGTATGTCCTGTACACAAAAAGCAGGACAGGTCCAACCCAGCTAATTACCGCCCCATCAGCCTACTGTCAATCATCAGTAAAGTGATGGAAGGTGTCATCAACAGTGTCATCAAGCGGCACTTGCTTAGCAATAACCTGCTCAGTGACGCTCAGTTTGGGTTCCGCCAGGGCCACTCAGCTCCTGACCTCATTACAGCCTTGGTTCAAACATGAACAAAAGAGCTGAACTCAAGAGGTGAGGTGAGAGTGACTGTCCTTGACATCAAGGCAGCATTTGACCAAGTATGGCATCAAGGAGCCCTAGCAAAACTGAGGTCAATGGGAATCAGTGGGAAAACCCTCCACTGGCTCAAGTCATACCTAGCGCAAAGGAAGATGGTTGTGGTTGTTGGAGGTCAATTATCTGAGCTCCAGGACATCACTGCAGGAGTTCCTCAAGGTAGTGTCCTAGGCCCAACCAACTTCAGCTGCTTCATCAATGACCTTCCTTCAATCATAAGGTCAGATTTGGGGATGTTCACTGATGATTGCACAATGTTCAGCACCAATTGTGACTCCTCAGATACTGAAGCAGTCCATGTAGGAATGCAGCAAGACCTGGACAATATCCAGGCTTGGGCTGATAAGTGGCAAGTAACATTCGCACCACACAAGTGCCAGGCAATGACCATCTCCAACAAGAGAGAATCTAACCATCTCCCCTTGCCATTCAATGGCATTATCATCGCTGAATCCCCCACTATCAACATCCTAGGGGGCTACCATTGACCAGAAACTGAACTGGAGTAGCCATATAAATACCGTGGCTACAAGAGCAGGTCAGAAGCTAGGGATCCTGAGGCGAGTAACTCACCTCCTAACTCCCCAAAGCCTGTCCACTATCTACAAGGCACAAGTCAGGAGTGTGATGGAATACTCTCCACTTGCTTGGATGGGTGCAGCTCCAACAACACTCAAGAATCTCGACACCATCCAGGACAAAGCAGCTCGCTTGATTGGCACCCCATCTACAAACATTCACTCCCTCTACCACCGACGCACAATGGCAGCAGTATATACCATCTACAAGATGCACTGCAGCAATGCACCAATGCTCCTTAGACAGCACCTTCCAAACCCGCAATCTCTACCAACTAGAAGGACAAGGGCAGCAAATACATGGGAACACCACCACCTACATGTTCCCCTCCAAGTCACTCACCATCCTGACTTGGAACTATATCGCCGTTCCTTCACTGTCGCTGGGTCAAAATCCTGGAACTCCCTTCCTAACAGCACTGTGGGTATACCTACCCCAAATGGACTGCAGTGGTTCAAGAAGGCAGCTCACCACCACCTTCTCAAGGGCAATTAGTGATGGGCAATAAATGCTGGCCTGGCCAGTGACGCCCACATCACATGAATGAATGAAAAAAAATATATACCTAAATCACCTGTCAACTGAATCCAGGAAACTGAATAATAATCTTGAAACACAAGTGGATTACGAGGAAGTTTACCACCATTTTCAACTTCCAGAATCATGTTGGCTCTGAGGATGTTGACCAGTATCTATGCTCACAGCTTCCTGCTGGATCAGCCTTTCCTTAGAAATTAAACAACGTGGCGTTTAAACAGAAATTAAAAGTTATCGAGCCTTATTTTGGAAATAAAGGGCTTGTCTTCATCGGTCTGGGCATAGAGTATAAAAATAGGCAAGTCATGCTGCAGCTGTACAGAACTTTAGTTAAGCCACACTTCGAATATTGCATGCAATTCTGGTCGCCACACTACCAGAAGGACGTGGAGGCTTTGGAGAGGGTACAGAAGAGGTTTACCAGGATGTTGCCTGGTCTGGAGGACATTAGCTATGAGGAGAAGTTGGATAAACTCAGATTGTGTTCACTGGAACGACGGAGGTGGAAGGGCGACATGATAGAGGTTTACAAAGTTATAAGCGGCATGGACAGAGTGGATAGTCAGAAGCTTTTTCCCAGGGTGGAAGAGTCAGTTACTAGGGGACATAGGTTTAAGGTGAGAGGGGCAAAGTTTAGAGGAGATGTGCGAGGCAAGTTCTTTACACAGAGGATGGTGAATGCCTGGAACTTGTTGCCGGGGAAGGTGGTGGAAGCAGGTACCATAGAGACGTTTAAGAGGCATCTTGACAAATACATGAATAGGATGGGAATAGAGGGATACGGACCCCGGAAGTGCAGAAGGTTTTAGTTTAGGCAGGCATCAAGATCGGCGCAGGCTTGGAGGGCCGAATGGCCTGTTCCTGTGCTGTACTGTTCTTTGTCCTTTGTTCTTTGACCCTACTTGCAAGAGAGGTAACACCCCCATACATAAAATAATTAGTTTTGCAGCTTAGAAACAGTATAAATATTGGAACCACACAGTGGATTTTTAGAATCATTGGATTCACTCCAGCGTTCCTCACAGTAAAGGTACAGCTACTGTGGTTCAGCGCTGATAGTTCTCCCCTTAATTGGGATAGAGATATCTCGCTAAACTATGTAGTTTTGTACTCGGGGATTTAAGGTAAATATTCCTTTAATTGTTGATGAACATCTTAAATATTTACTGCAACAATATTTAGATTTAATAATTGGATTCTCTATGAGGAACAATATTATACTTTCTTTTCCTTGAACTATTAACGTTACAGTTGACTTTCCCACAAAAAGTGAATTGAATGTTTGGTTCTTTAATAAAATGTTATATAATTTAGAAATTATAGCGTCTCATATTGTCTTCTGTATTTCAAACTAGAGAACCCATCTCTGTACCCTCTTCAGTGGGGAGGTACATCATTGAGGAGAGATGTCTGGACCCTTATAATAGCCGGGTTGTTATAATCTGGCTAAAACTTGTTAAAAAGGCTATCTGGAGGATGGTAATATTCTCAGCTGGTTCCTTTTCTCTAGGGAGAGTTAGATCAGTTCTTCAGACCCATTCAAGTGTCTGTGAGATCTGTCTTTCTCAACTTTAAGTAAGAGTGATCATCTGAGGAGTACACCTGGAGTGATCCAGGATAGTCCCAAAAAGGAACTTTCGGGCAACCCCTCCACTGGAAAGGCAGTGGCTGCAGCAATGCCTGACGAACATGGTGTGTGCGGGAAGGGGCGTGGCAATCTAGTGGAATGGAGCACTGGCTCCCACCCCTCCAGTCTACCGCCGGGAGGCTGCATTCATCTCCTTGGCTGTGTTTCGACCTCAATAGGGGCTGCATGCCAATTGGAAAATTCCAGTCAGCTTCTGCTGATTGGCCTTAATAGGTAATTTAATTGTCCTAATAGGTTACCTGCCTCAATGAAATGGCCTGGAGGTGGGAACATGCTGGCAACCTGGCATGCTGCTCTCCAACACCAATTTTCAGGTCTTCCCACCTCTGGTCCTGCCTCTGACATGAATTGAAAATTCTGCCCCTGCTGTTTTTCTATTTGTCCTGCCAAAGCAAATAAGCTTACAGTTCATCACATTATACTCTATCTCCCACCTACTTACCAATCACACTTTGCAGAGCTTAATTGCCCACCTAGCTTTGTATTGTAAGTGAACTTGGATTCATTACACTCGGTTCCTTTATCTAAGCCATTATTACAGATTGTAAATAGATGAGGCCTCAACACTGTTCCTTGCAGCACCCCACTAGTTACATCCTGCCAACCTGAAAATGGCCTGTTTACTCCTACTCTCTGTTTTCTATCCTTTAACCAATCCCCTACCCATGCTAAGATATTACCCCCAACCCCATGAGCCCTTATCTTGTGCAACAACCTTTTGTGTGGCACGTTATCAAATGATTTTTGAAAATGCAGAAGTACTACAATCACTGGTTCCCCTTTATCTACCCTGCTAGATACATTGCTTTAGGATTAATTCCTTCAATTGCATCTATGATATCCTATATGAGGAAATATTTCACAGATGTCAAAATGGCTTATAATGTATACTTTCAAAGCTGCAAAGAACAATTGGTAACAAAGGTTGACTTGCCATAAGCTTTAGGCACAATTTGTCCTTTGCAGTACAAAGAAACAAAGCTTCACATCAGTGTACACAACCTAGGCTGTCTGTGCTTTAGACTAATCGAGAAAGAAGATAATTCATCATCCACAGACCTGAAAATTCATCCACATTTTTTCAAAGGATGAAATATGACATTCCTGGCTATTTTGGTAATTACTTTTTTAAACTCTGACTATTGTTGATAAAGGTCATAATCTTTGAAATGACATTTTATTTAGACAAAATGTAAAGGTTACATCTGATTTTTAATTTATGATTATCAGCTGTCCCTTGAACAAAACGATAAAATGTACAAAAAGATTCGAAATACTTAACCTACTCGTCCAGTAACAGTTTGTCAAGCTTTTTTTCAATCTATTCATTTGTGCAATGTGGGCATCGCTGGCAAGGCCAGTATTTATTGCCCATCCCTAATTGCCCTTGAGAAGGTTGTGGTGAGCTGTCTTCTTGGCACACCCACAGTGCTGTTAGGGAGGGAGTTCCAAGATTTTGACTCAGTGGCAGTGAAGGAACAGCGATCTATTTCCAAGTCAGCATGGTGTGTGATATGGAGGGGAACATGCAGGTGGTGGTGTTGCCACATGCCTGCTGCCCTTGTTCTTCTAAGCAGTCGAGGTTGGAGGATTTGAAAGGTGCTGTCCAAGAAGCCTTGGCGAGTTGTTGCCGTGCAGTCACAGTGCACTGGTGGTGGAAGGAGTGAATGTTTAAGTTGGTGGATGGGGTGACAAAAAAATGGGCTGCGTTGTCTTGGATGATGTTGAGCTTCTTGAGCGTTGTCGGAACTACACTCATCCAGGCAAGTCAGAGGTATTCCATCACACTCCTGACTTGTACCTTGCAGATGCAGAACAGGTTTTGGGGAGTCTGCAAGTGAGTTATTCGCTGCAAAATACCCAGCTTCTGACCTGCTTATGTAACCACAGTATTTATGTGGCTGGTCTAGGTGGTGCCCAGACAGCTGATGGTTGGAGATTCACTGATGGTAATTCCATTGAATGTCAAGGGGAGCTGGTTACATTCTTTCTTGTTGGAGATGGTAATTGCCTGGCATTTGTGTGGCACAAATGTTGCTTGCCAGTTATCCTGTATGAGCACTCGGAGAAACAACCTTTGGAGTACAGTTCTGTTTCAAAGAACTGAACTATGTCACCATATAAATTGAATAATTAATTAATATACTTTGTTACAGCATAAATATTTCCAGAACAGAAAATAGACTATTACTTTCCAAAAAACCCCTTTTTCATTGATCGCTGTAACAAAATTAATAATCAACCATTTACCCTGAATGGAAGTTTCTGTTAAAAGAATCTCTCACTACAAGCTAGTCTATTTACTATTAATTAAATATTTTAGCCTGAATTCATCTAACATCTCACTATATTTCATTAAAACAATTACCACAAAACAAGTGCAAACAATAGCATTTTCACTTCTATTAAAGCCAATCAAGCATATATAATGACTTACTTGGCTGTGCAGGTATTTGTTATTCAATTGTTAGTTCTCATGTTTTGGTAATTTAGAGCAATTATTCCTCAGTTTGTGAATTTTAGCAGATGGGCAGCAGGTCTTGGGCATCTGAAAGCATAAATGAAGAAGCGGATGGTTAGGGTGAGGGAAGTGGGGAGAGTGGAAAGCAAGAGGTGCACGGGCACATTACTGCAACCTGTATTTCATAGCAGATTGTGGGATGAGGGTGAAGTGGGATTTAAGATGGTGCAGTAAACAGGGATATCCTAGACAGTTTCAACGACACCAGTTGCAATAACCTCAGTGATTGCTATGGTAACAATTCAGAGCACTGTCTTTTCCAAGGAACTGAGGACGAGCAGCCATGCCTTTCCCCCAGCTGGTTCTTTACTGCTTCCTCCTATTGTATACCAACTTGTCCTGCAAGAGAGAGGGAAGAGTGTCAGTGAGTGTGTTGCAATGTGTTTGGGTAATGTGCCTGTCATAGCTGAATAGCTCAAAGCTGTGAGATGTGGATATAAGGCTTACAGCTGGTGTAAGCCTGTGAGGGTGAGCTGGAGCATACGAATGTTAGACCTGAGTCCTGATTGATAGGATTGCTGATGGGTGAGTGATGGGAGTGTGGTACACTGAGCAGTATGTGAGGGTGGTGGTGAGGTGTTGGTAGGGAACGGTATTTGAAAATGCATTCATAGAGTCATAGAGGCCCTTCAGCCCATCGTGTCCATGCTGGCCATTATGCACCTATCTATTCTAAACCCATTTTCCAGCACTTGTATGCTTTGGCATTTCAAGTGCTCATCCAAATACTTCTTAAATGTTGTGAGGGTTCCTGCCTCTACCACCTCTTCAGGCAGTGCGTTCCAGATTCCAACCACCTTCTGGGTGAAAACATTTTTCCTCAAATCCCATCTAAACCTCCTGCAACTTACCTTAACTCTATGCCCCCTGGTTATTGACACCTCTGCTAAGGGAAAAAAGTTTCTTCCTATCTACCCTATCTATGCCCCTCTTAATTTTGTATACCTCAATCATGTCCCCCCTCAGCCTTCTCTGCTCTAAGGAAAACAATCCTAGCTTATGCAGTCTCTCTTCATAGCTGAAATGCTCCAGCCCAGGCAACATCCTGGTGAGTCTCCTCTGCACCCTCTCCAGTGCAATTACATCCTTCCTATATGTGGCGACCAGAACTGTACACAATACTCCAGCTGTGGCCTAACTAGCGTTTTATACAGCTTCATCATAACCTCCCTGCTCTTATATTCTATACCTCGGCTAATAAGGGCGGCACAGTGGCGCAGTGGTTAGCACTGCAGCCTCACAGCTCCAGGGACCCGGGTTCGATTCTGGGTACTGCCTGTGTGGAGTTTGCAAGTTCTCCCTGTGTCTGCGTGGGTTTTCTCCGGGTGCTCCGGTTTCCTCCCACAAGCCAAAAGACTTGCAGGTTGGTAGGTAAATTGACCATTATAAATTGTCACTAGTATAGGTAGGTGGTAGGGAAATATAGGGACAGGTGGGGATGTTTGGTAGGAATATGGGATTAGTGTAGGATTAGTATAAATGGGTGGTTGATGGTCGGCATAGACTCGATGGGCCGAAGGGCCTGTTTCAGTGCTGTATCTCTAATCTAATCTAACCTAAAGGCAAGTATCCCATATGCCTTCCTAACCACCTTATCTACCTGTGCTGCTGCCTTCAGTGATCTATGGACAAGTACATCAAGGTCCCTCTGACCCTCTGTACTTCCTAGGGTCCTACCATCCATTGTATATTCCCATGCATTGTTAGTCCACCCAAAATGCATCACCTCACACTTCTCAGGATTAAATTCCATTTGCCCCAGCTCTGCTCATCTTACCAGCCCATCTATATCGTCCTGTATCTAAAGCATTCCTCCTCACTATTTACGACACCACCAATTTTCACATTCACTGACCTTGAAAACTCATGTGAACTTATTTAACTATTTCTGGCATTGTAGCCAGGCACTCGGGGCCAGATTCCTTGCATTAACCTTGGTGGCTACTATCTGCTCGCATTCCCTTTACAGTGTATGTCTGGAGGACCTCCTGGGCCTCTGTGAAAAGATGAGCTCTGTCCTCCATTCCTCCTCCATCACTAAGGCCTCCAGCACTGGATCAGAGAAACTGAAACCCCTCTTTCTGGCTTGCGGCTTCTTCATGCTCACTAAGTTTCTCCTTACGGCCTCTGCTGCGGCCAGAATACACCATCTCTTTAAGAGGTGCAGGCTGGCTTTCAGAATTTCAGGCTAGCTTTATCTCATGCTAACCTTGCAAGAACCTAGGCCCCTACTGAGTGTGCAATCAGCCAGCAGCATGTTTAACGCTGGGCTATACACTTTAATCATGGAGATGACTGAGCAGTAAAAGTTTGCCTGCTGCCTGAATTATCTCAATCGGGCCCTGGGTAAGCATACATCACGGCTAATCTGCCTTCTCCAATTTTTAGCTATTATTGTCTTTAACTTCAGTGCTATTTGCAATATGAGCTTTGCTCTTTCACCAAATCTTTCAATAAGAAACAAGACAATGATGAATAAAGCATATACATTTAGTGACAGCTACTCTACACTGGTGTTCTCTCCCCTGTCCACTGCAATTTTCTCACTTTACCTCATCGAACCTGAAGATGGTGACATTTTGGTTGCACAAACACTGGGAAACTATCAGTGTCTTTAAGAAGCAGCATGTTTGAGCCTGCAATGTTATTTACCATTTCGGCATTGAAACCCAGGCCAGTGTCTTCACCCAAAGTTCATTTTCTGGTCAAAGTCATTGGACCATGATCAAGACTGCAAACTGTGGTTACATTTTCCCTTCTCTGTTATATATAGGCAGAGCTAAGCAATCATACAACCAACCAATCAGCTCAAAGGTCTGGAGTCCTGCCACATCCAGACATGAATAGTGGTGGACATTAAACAACTAACTGGAGGAGGAGGCTCCACAAATATCTTCGTCTTCAGTGATGGGTGGGCCCAGCACATCCATGCAAAATACAAGGATGAATCATTTGCAACCACCTTCAGCCAGAAGTGTCAAGTGGATGATCCATTTCAGCCTCCTCCTGAGGTCCCCAGTGTCACAGCCAATTTGATTCACTCCACCTGATATCAAGAAACAGGAGAATATGATGGATACAGCAAAGGCTATGGCCCTGACAAGATCCTGGCTGTAGTACTGAAGACCTGTGTTCCAAAACTAGCCACACCCCTCGCCAAGCTGTTCCAGTACAGTTACAAAATTGGCATCTACCCGGCAATGTGGAAATTCCCCAGGTATGTCCTGGCCACAGAAAAGCAGGATAAATCCAATCCAGCCAATTACTGTCCTATCAGTTTACTCTGAATTATCACAAAGTGATGGAAGGTGTTGTTGATAGTGATATCAAGTGGCGCTTATTCAGCAATAACTTGCTCACCGATGTTCACATCCCATGAATGAATAATAAAATAAACAACAGTGCCAGAGGAGCCAATTGTACTGCTCCCAGCACCAACACAGCCTGGATCAGCCAAAACAGCACAGAGCATGAACAAGAACCAAACCTGCACATTTCTTGATCTGTGTGGCTCAGTACCTTGTCATCCAGTACATTTTCCTCAATGAGCTACCACTTAGTTTCAAACTTCACAGTGCATCGAAGGGTTTTCCGTATTTCCTGAAACTTACCATTGATACTAAGGCACAATGGCAATTTATGGAGCTCATTAAAAGTCATACAGATATGCATATGCCAATATATATTCAGTGATCACAGCTGCTTTCTTACCTCCCTGTGAGAAATGATTTGTTCACAGTACTTCTGTTGAGAGGCTACTTTCTATACTTTGGAGGTTTTCAGAATCAGATTAGGATGGGTGGCTCCATGGCTGCCTTAGATTGAAACTCAGTTGAGGAGCAATATGCCCATCAGCAGAAGCAACAGCCTGCTGTGGATATACCTGCAGCTAGACATTACAAACGGAAGCAGCAGAGGAGTTGAGCTGCTGTGGACATACCTGCAGCTAGACATCATAAAGGGAAGCAGCAGAGGAGTTGAGCTCACAGGAGACACTACCAACGACACAGCGGGTATAGGAAGAGACTGAGCTTCCTTGACCTGTTGGAACTGCTGTGCTTCCAGAGGCTCAGGTTGTGATGTCTGAATTTGGAAGGAGTTGCAACCTCCTAGAAGGAGCTGTCTGCTGGATCTGTCTTATCAGTGTCTGCAAACGTGACCACCAACCTCAGCTACTTTTTCCTCCAGATCCTTCTAGGGCTCTTCCGAAGATATATCCAAGATCTCTCACTTGGTGCATCATAAATGCATAAGGAGGTCATTGATGTTCTTTTTATTCTTTCATGGGATGTGGGTGTCACTGGGAGGGCAGCATTTATTACCCATCCCGAACTGCCCTTGACAACTGAGTGGTTTGCTAAGGGTCAACCACATTGCTGTGGATCTGGAGTCACATGTAGGCCAGACAATAAGGACAGTAGATTTCCTTCCCGAAAGGACATTAGTGAACCAGATTTTTTTTTTTACATGGCATCATTACTGAGACTAGGTTTCAATTCCAGATTTTTATTAATTAATTGAATTTAAATTCCACCAGCTGCCATGGTGGGGTTTGAACCTGTGTCCCCAGGCATTAGCCTGGGCCTCTGGATTACTAGTTCAGCGACATTGCCACTACGCCACCATCTCCTGATAACTAGGGTTGCCAACTATGTGAAATTTGCCTGCAATGATGCTAGTCAGAATGAGTAGGTGCAAGAGTTTGTGGCTCTGGCTGGCTTCCCACAGATGCCGGACATCATGGACTGCATACTGACGGCAGTCCGGGCATCTCCAGATTAACTGGGAGCATTTGTAAACCACAAGGAGTTCTACCTCATCAATTTGAAGCTAGTGTAGAACCACAAAAAGATACTTAAGGGATGGCTTCTAGAAGACAAAGGACAAACTTGGCTGGTGATACATGTTAGAAATCAATGAAGCCCGAGAGCTGTACAATGGAACCCATATGACCACCAGATGTGTGATCGAATAAGCCATCAGCATGCTCAAGATGCAGTTATGGTACCTGGACACAACTGGAGCACCATTCAGTACTCTCCAGCTAGGGTCTCCAAAATGATAGTGGTGTACTGCAGTCTGCACAACATTTCACACCAGCAAGGATTGCAGCTACAGGAGGAACAAGGCACTGAGCACACATCATCTATGAATGAATCCAAGGAGGAGGAGGATGATGATGATCCCAACCACTGGCCATGAACATTGCTGCCCAGAATGCCAGATATTCCCTTACTACTGTAAGATTTGCTCAGTTACCACCAGTGGACCAACCGTATCCAACCCCTTCCCCTACCCAACTTCCTATGCCACTGACAAAAAGCTGTCCTGCAAACAACACATCCCCCATTAGCCCACCATCAATTCATGTCTTCCTATTCATTTAGAAGCAACCAAAAAGTCCAGTTGCCAACCGACAACCAAGAATGAGCAACATCGGAAAGCACTGCAAAGTAATACATTTTATTTGATTCTACTAAAAAGCAGAAATTTCACAACATAACATTTCTTCATGCAGCCTTGTGCAACTGCAAAGCATTATGAGAGCAAAATACTGCAGATGCTGGAAAATGGACATAAAGAAAATGCTGGAAATATTCAGTAGGTTTGACAGCATCTGTGGAGAGAGAAACAGAGTTAATGTTTCAGGCTGTTCATCAGTACAAATCTTCACTCTTCCTTTTCCTACCACTCTACATAGTGCAAGCCCTGTGGCTTCAGTAAAGACAGAGGTAGGCTGCTCAGATGCCTGCTCTGACTGCTGAAATGCTCTTGGCCAATGACCTCTGGGATTAGGAGCCGGTGTGCACCCACCAATGACTGCTCCACCTGCACCTGCTCTTCAACATTATGTCATGCTAGGCCCCCACCTGCCAAGAATAAGGCACATTAATTTTGCCATGAACACTGATTTTAAACTGTTACTGGAGTGAAGAAAGGACTTGTTGAACAGATCATCCATGACTGGAAAATACATTTGCATATTAACAGACTGTGTTTGGAAGAACAAAGCATTAATTCCTTGACACATTCAACCCATAATGGACTTTTGATCACCAGACATTGAAGGTGGGGGAGCTCGCATTCCAGGTTGATTGCTAAGATGGCCGAGTACACAAATGGATATGATCAAACTAGCTAGTCACATGACTAACCTTCTGAGCAACATGAGCTTTTTGAATTTGTACAAACAGTTTGGGCAAAAAGCAGAATGCTCCTATACTGAGAAGATCTCTCCTGGCTGGTTCGCCACAGCCTCTCCTGTCTGCCTGCTTTCATCTCTTTCTCACAAGCCTCTGAAACCACTGAAGACACATGAATCCCAAGAGAGAAAAGTCTACTGCAGCGGACAGGGTTTAAGAAGAAAACTGAGCCCCACCGAAAAGCAAGATCTACAAACAATCAAGGACTCTACAGTGAGCTTGAAGAACAGGAACAAAAACTCTTCAGGTATTGCCTCAAGATTTTCACTTTATTTTTATTCTGCACTTTTATGTCTCTATTTGCATGTGTGTATCGCGTATGCAAGCTAGCGTGGGCGTGTCATGTATCCGTGGGCGTCAACCGAATTAGAGTTTAAGGTCAGGTTTAATAGATTTCAACTTTTCTTCTTTAAACCTAAGAATATTAGCCTGTTTGTGCTGGTTTCTTTGCCTTACAATTGGAAAGCGGTGAACAAGGATTCACAAAGGGGGAGCTAAAAACACAGTGTGTTTAAAATTAAACCCTGTTACAGGAAGACCAGGTGAAAGCTGAAAGGGAACCCTTAGATCTCTTTCTCACCTGGCCGTAATAGAAATTTGGGTGCTAGCATCTGGAACTGACCCACAGACAAACGAGAAAAATTGGAAGTGGAAAGCCAAATTGTTCCCAATCAAAAAAGAACAAGATTTCAATGCAAGTTTTCTTGTGGTTGTGTGTGCTTGAATACTAGCATGTCTGCAACTGAAGCTAGTAGCTCCCCAAGCCAGGGTGAAGTAACTTGGGATAAGTTAAAAGCACTATCTATGGAGGAGTTGAGGAAAATGGCTGAGCAGTGTGGGATCACTGTACGTGGCAAGGCTAGGAAGTCTGAAGTCCTAAGGCTAGTGGCCAACCATTTTGCCCTTGAATCTGAAGAAGCAGAAGCAGTGTTAGAAGCAGACTCCGACAGGGTACTGCGAGCAAAGATACAATTGGAACAAAGGAAACTTGAATTAGATGACAGGGAAAGAGAAAGGGAGAGACAGGAAAAAGAGAGAGAGAGGCAGGAGAGGGAGAAAGAAAGAGCCTTCCAGAAGGACCATGAAGAAAAAGCAAGAGAGGAGAGAGAAAAAATATTCCAGAAAGAATGCAAAGTGAGAGAGTTGAAGTGGCTTGAGTTAACTAGGGGGTGACAGAGTAACCCTAGTGAAAGCATGGCCAATATGGAGGAGCATAATTCAGAGATGGGTACAAAATTGTTAAAACTAGCTCAACTAATTCCAAAATTCAATGAGGAGGATGTAGACTAATTGTTCTGTCCTTTGAGAAACTGGCAAGGCAGCTAAAATGGCCTGCTGAGACCTGGCCACTTTTAGAGCAAAGCAAGCTAACTGGAAAAGCCCATAAGGTTGATTCCCTGTTGCCAGATGAGAATTCATCAAATTATGAACTGACCAAAAATGCTGTCCTTGGGGGCGCACGAATTAGAACCCTCAAGACTTATCTGGAGTTTGAAAGAAGTAAGCAGCTGGCTTTTCACCAGTGGCTGAGGGCTCTTGAAGTACAGCTCAACTATGAGAATCT